>NW_027507686.1:45700961-45765961 GCF_037356315.1 Lithobates pipiens | reverse complement strand
CAAGAGGTCTATGCCCGAATGCGTGCTTGTAATGAATGCAAAAGGTCTATGCTCGACTGCGTGCTTGCAACGATAGCAAGAGGTCTATGCTCGAATGCGTGCTTGTAATGACCGCGAGAGGTCTATGCTCGAATGCGTGCTTGCAGCGATTGCAAGAGGTCTATGCCCGAATGCGTGCTTGCAACGATTGCAAGAGGTCTATGCTCGAATGCGTGCTAGTAATAAGTGCGAGAGATCTATGCACGAATGCGTGCTTGTAACGATTGCGAGAAGTCTATGTCTGGATGCGTGCTTGCAACGATTGCAAGAAGTCTACGCTTGGATGTGTGTTTGCAACGATTGCACGAAGTCTCCGTTTGTATGTGGAGAAAACAGCGAGACACGCCTAAACGAAGCTGTGTTTCCCTTTTGAAGGCAATCTATAATGAAATGAGGCCGAGGAGCAAGGCCCCCCGGCAGGCATCCAAACATTGAAGAATCAACTGGACCCAAGCCGGGAAGCGGTATGTGACAGTGAAATGAGAGAACCTGCCATGACAGAGATCCGGATCGCCATGCCACAACTTGCGACCGAGCACGAAACGGATTCTGGAGCATGTACTGAAATGAGGCCATTCCTGGGGCACGCCGAGACGAATTTGGTACACCGATGTGACTATTCGTACCGGAACGTGATAGGTGAAATGAAATGAAAAACCCATGACAAAGACAAGAATCAGAGGACGAGCCTTTGAACCAAACAGATGAATCCTGTCTTTGGAGCATGTACTGAAATGAGGCGTAGCAGCTGGGCACACCAGAACGAATCGGTGCATAAGGAATGCGACAGGATTCGAATTGGCGCGTAATAAGTGACAGAAATGATATGCCATGACAGAGACAAGATTCAACGACTGGACTGATGGTTACAACAAAGAATCCGTCTCTGGAGCATGTACTGAAATGAGGCGTAGCAGCTGGGCACACCGGGACGAATCGGAGCATAAATAAACGCAACAGGATTCGAATCGGAGCGTAATAAGTGACAGAAATGATATCCCATGACAGAGACAAGATTCAACGACTGGACTGATGGTAGCAATAAAGAACCCGTCTCTGGAGCATGTACTGAAATGAGGCGTAGCAGCTGGGCACACCAGAACGAATCGGTGCATAAAAATGCGACAGGATTTGAATTGGAGTGTAATAAGTGACAGAAATGATGTCCCATGACAGAGACAGGATTCAACGACTGGACTGTAGGTTACAAAGAATCCGTCTCTGGAGCATGTACCGAAATGAGGCGTAGCCGCTGGGCACACCAGGACGAATCGGTGCATAGAGGAATGTGACAGGATTCGAATTTGGAGCGTAATAAGTGACAGAAATGGTATGCCATGACAGAGACGAGAATCAGTGCGTAAACCTGCGAGTGATTCAGTCTCTGGAGCATGTACAGAAATGAGGCCGAACCCTGGGGCACTTCAAAGCGAATCGGTGCACCAGAGGTGCGACAAGATTCGCGCCGGAGCGCGACTAGTGACAGAAATGATTTGAAACGGTAGAAATGACTGGGAGTGAAATGATTTGACATGAGATAAAATAAGATACATAACATAACTGCATGAATGAAGAGACATATATTCGAACTGGAGCAGACAAAGCAAAACGTGTGGACTGCTTGCCTTGTCGTAACAAGCAGTCGGCTGTGAGTCGAACGATTCGACCGATACTAATAGAAATGCTCGGGCAGACGAATGGTTTCGAATGCCGTACCTGCGAATGAATCGCCTGACGTGGCGTAATCGAACGTGTCGAAAAGTGATAACAACTACATCGAAAATAGAAAATAGTGACATGCGTACGAGGGCCACAGTAAAACATTCGATTTAAAAGAAGCGAGCGGGTCGAGAGTACAGGGAATGTTGATGGTACATCGAAATACATAATTGAAAAGGGGATGCCGAAGCCAAACCTGCGACAGCCGGCCCAACGTGAAACGACAAATTCGATGGGTACGACGATACTCCGACGGCGAAACCCACGGACGCTGATGTACGGGAAGACGAGTTGTCAAGACGGAACGAATAACGCGGGAACTCACGAACAGGCTCACTGCATCTGGTCTGGATAGTCGGCACTTGATGTCTGACGTATCAGATATCGCGCACCGGAACCGACGAGGAAGACAGGCGAACGGGCTGGTTATATACTCCACCGGGCTCCTCCCATAATTTCAGGCCACCATACTGGCCTTTCTATATATATATATATATATATATATATATATATATATATATATATATATATATATATATATATATATATATATATATATATATATATATATATATATATATATATAGTGTGTGTGTGTGTGTGTGTATGTATATATATATATATACACACCCACTATATATGTGTGTGTGTGTGTGTGTATATATATATATATATATATATATATATGTATATATGTATATATGTATATATATATATATATATATATATATATATATATATATATATATATATATATATATATATATATAATTATATAAATGAGGATTTATTCACATGTGCGATCAGAGGTCCCAGACCGCCCACCAGAATACAGGTATGCAGTCACTCAGGGGTGTACACATGGCATGACCCCCAAACAGATTAAACAGCATGTGCGTTTTTGCCGATGAATGCAACCCATGCAAGTCTATGGTGAATGCCAGCAATTGCAGGGAGTTGGTGCAGCATTTAAGGGCTCAAATCAATCAGTGATTTAGAGCCCTTTCACGCCGAGGCAGTTTTCAGGCCCTAGAAATGGCGCCTGAAAACCACCTCCCATCCCGCCTGAATGTAAAAGCCTGAGTGCTTTCACACTGGAGAGGATGTTATAAAAAAGTCCCGCAAGCAGCATTTTGGGTCGGTTTAGGATCGCTTTATACAACGCTCTCAAATCGCCTCTCCCATTGCAATGAATGGGCAGTGCTTCCGAAGCGTTTGGAAAAAAAATGCTTTGGAAGCACCGCAACACAGGCTTTATTTAATCCTTTCTTCGGTCGCTAGCGGTAGTTAAAAGCACCCCGCCAGCGGCTGAAAAGCGGAGCTTAAACAGTGCTAAAGCACCACTAAAACAAGCAGCGCTTTAGTGCTAACGCAGTGTGAAAGGGGTCTAAGACATGCTTTGCAGACTCGGGTTGGTGCTTCCACTACTTGTTTTTCTAATTCCCCCCTGATAGGCATATTGCCGTCTCAAGGACCTAAGGGTCCTATCTCTGATGTATGCTCCCATTTGTTGTATGCTATGCTTAATAAAACCCCATTGGCGATACCTTTAAAATGGGAACAACTTATTCCCAACCTCTCAGGTGAGGATTGGGATGAAAGATGTTCCTCTCACTTGCATGTATCCTCGGCAATTAACAATAAACGTAGACAACTTTAGATGTTACACCAATCCTACTTAACCCTGGTTAGGCTTCACAACATGCACCGAATACTTGCCCTGAATTGTACGTGATGTGACTTTTGCACATGTCATCTGGCTATGCACTGTTGTTGCCAGATATTGGCAGCAGGTATGTAACCAACTAATATTCTTTCTACTATATTATCTGTCCCTCTGCCATGTACCATATCCCAGAGGTATGCTTATTGGGTGTCCTAGATGAGGAACAATGGCCAAAATATGTCAGAAGTATGTTGAAAGAAACAGGCAGGGTTTTTTTTTTTTTTGAGGCTCAACCTCATACACACAATTTTCCAACGGGAATTGTGTGATGACAGCCTGTTGGCGAAAAATCCGACCGTTTGTACGCTCCATCTGACAATTTTTGTTGGATTTTCCACGGACAAATGTTGGGTGGCAGGCTTTCAAATTTTCGGAGGCCAAATGTGTGTTATCAGATTTTCCGATCGTGTGTACACAAGTCTGTCGGACAAAAGTCCAAAGTACAGCCACGCCTGCTTGGAAGCAAGGACAAGCCAGAAGCGGTCGATCTTGTAAACTAGCGCTCGTAATGGAGAATTCACATTCGTGACGTGGCAAATTATGAAATCTGGAAATGCAGCGCACAATTCTCTTCTTCTTTAGGCTGGGTTCACACCGGAGCGATGCGGGAACGCCGCAAATCCGCAGCGTTTTCCCGCATCGCATGCCTCCCGCTGGCAGTTCACACTGCCCTGTGCGGACTGCTGGGAGTGTCAGTGAAATGTTAATGACACCCCCAGATCAGTCCGCATATCGCAGTGCGATCTGCAAACTCGGACAGGAATCGGATCGCATGGTGTGAACACCCATGCGATCCGATTCTGCTGTGGACCAAAAAAAGGGTCCCGTGCGAGTTTGCGGCGGGTGCATTGCGAATTCAGCCATATTATCTGTATGGCTGAACTCGCATCGCACAGAGATCGGATGTGATTTGCACTGCAGTGCGGTGCGAATCACATCCGGTTCTCACTGCCGCAGCGGTGTGAACCCAGCCTTAATGGGATAATAATGAAGTGGCTTTGCTGGTAATACTTATGGAATCATTGCAAATTCATTTTGAAAGGCGCTTTTTTTCTAGTGATATCCAGAATAATATTATTATAAGTAGACAAAAAGTGCAGCGCTGGGTGATAGACTAATAATGCAAGTGATTATGAATAAAAACCGTGATTATACAAGTGTCTTCTAAATAATCAAGTAATCAAAAAAAAATCATAAAAGTCCATATGTGTTAATATAATCAATCCATAAGCAAAAAACACGTGTATCAAACGCAAAAAACGTTCATGGGTGAAATAATCCAGCAAAGAAGTGTTCACAAACGAAATCCAAATAAGTTTTCCACCACTAGTGCAGCCCGTCACCTAGGAATCTAGGTCACCTAGGACCTTTGGGACGTTGCGCATACACGCAGACCTGATGCAGCACCCATTCTCACCAGGAGCATCCTTCCGGATGGCTTCAGACTCGACCAGTGGTCGGCCCCCAGTATCTGTCGGCAGGGCCGGACTTTCAATAGGGCTTGACGGGGCTCAAGCCCATGGGCCCCGTCCAATAGGGGGCCCAGCGAGCCCCGCCAGCCCATACACGAGGCGTCCGCGCTATAACGTCCCTGGACGTCCTCCTCTCGTTTACTTCCCCTGATGCGTGCCGCGGGCGCGCATCGGGGAAGTACTGTGTCGACTCGGCAGTGTCCCTTGGACACAGCCAAACAGCCAATCACAGATCATGCTAAATGGCCAATCACAGCGGCCATTTAGCACTGATCTGAGTGTCCAATGGCAATGAGAGATGATATCATGAGATCATCTCTCATCGCCGGCTCTCCCCCTCACAGAGACAGCCTGTGAGGAGGGAGAGCGACGTGCATTTCACTGTGAGTAAAAAGAATAAAAAAAAACAGTGTAAAGTGCTGTCCCCAGTGCCACCTGTCCCATCTGTCCCCAGTGCCACCTGTCCCATCTGTCCCCAGTGCCACCTGTCCCATCTGTCCCCAGTGCCATCTGTCCCCAGTGCCACCTGTCCCCAGTGCCACATATAAGTGCCATCTGTACTTAGTGCCATCTGTCATCAGTGCCACCTGTCATCAGTGCCACCTGTCCCCAGTGCCATCTGTCCCCAGTGCCACCTGTCCCCAGTGCCACATATAAGTGCCATCTGTACTTAGTGCCATCTGTCATCAGTGCCACCTGTCCCCAGTGCCACTGCCATGTATAAGTGCCACCTGTCCCCAGTGCCATCTGTCCCATCTGTCCCCAGTGCCACCTGTCCCCAGTGCCATCTATCCCATCTGTCCCCAGTGCCATCTGTCCCCAGTGCCACCTGTCCCCAGTGCCACATATAAGTGCCATCTGTACTTAGTGCCATCTGTCATCAGTGCCACCTGTCCCCAGTGCCACTGCCATGTATAAGTGCCACCTGTCCCCAGTGCCATCTGTCCCACCTGTCCCCAGTGCCATCTGTCCCCAGTGCCACCTGTCCCCAGTGCCACATATAAGTGCCATCTGTACTTAGTGCCATCTGTCATCAGTGCCACCTGTCCCCAGTGCCACTGCCATGTATAAGTGCCACCTGTCCCCAGTGCCATCTGTCCCATCTGTCCCCAGTGCCACCTGTCCCCAGTGCCATCTGTCCCCAGTGCCACCTGTCCCCAGTGCCACGTATAAGTGCCATCTGTACTTAGTGCCATCTGTCATCAGTGCCACCTGTCCCCAGTGCCACGTATAAGTGCCATCTGTCATCAGTGCCACCTGTCCCCAGTGCCACGTATAAGTGCCATCTTTCATCAGTGCCACCTGTCCCCAGTGCCACCTGTCCCCAGTGCCACATATAAGTGCCATCTGTCATCAGTGCCATCTGTCCCCAATGCCACCTGTCCCCAGTGCCACATATAAGTGCCATCTGTCCCCAATGCCACCTGTCCCCAGTGCCACATATAAGTGCCATCCGTCATCAGTGCCACCTGTCCCCAGTGCCACGTATAAGTGCCATCTGTCATCAGTGCCATCTGTCCCCAGTGCCACGTATAAGTGCCATCTTTCATCAGTGCCACCTGTCCCCAGTGCCACGTATAAGTGCCATCTTTCCCCAATGCCACCTGTCCCCAGTGCCACATATAAGTGCCATCTGTCATCAGTGCCATCTGTCCCCAGTGCCACTGCCATGTATAAGTGCCACCTGTCCTCAGTGCCATCTGTCCCCAGTGCCACATATAAGTTCAATGTTATTTTGTTATATTCTTGCAATTGATTTGTTATGATTGCAACCTTACAAGGTAGTTGATTCAAGTTTTTCAATATTTTTTCCAGGTAAATAAGTGTTTTATGTTCTCATTCTGACCAAGACATTTGTGCATTGCAATAAACACTTGATCACTTTGAACTTTTTTCATCATTATTTATTTATTGGAAAAAAGCTTTTCAAGCTTCAATCGGTAATCGATTATTACTTTTTTTTAGCATTTTACGCTGTCTATGGTACCAGTCACCTTTTAAAAGTAGCTTGGCACTTCAAATAACGATTGGATCGATTATATTGTTACAGCACCAGATGGCGACAAATTAATATAGAAGGTAGGGCCCGAAAGTGACTCAAGCCCAGGGGCCCCCAGCACCCTAAGTCCTGCCCTGTCTGTCGGGGGGCTCGACATAATCCCTACTGAAAAACCATCTTTCCAAGCACCAATTACATCATTGGATTTGCATAGCCCTCCTCTCTATAAGAGTAGCACAGTGCCTCTACTGGCAACTAAGAACAGATACTACACTTGATCTTAGCCCTTCCCTGTCTCTAACCCTCTTTTCATTTAAAACTGTTATATGCTATGGAAGTATACCATATGGACATTGTGCTTTCCACTCTTTTTGGGCTCATAGTTTCATGATATATATATTTGTTGTTGTTGTTGTTGTTTATTATTATTATTATTATGACATAGTCTCTGTACAGATATGTTGGTTGTGATTGTCTCCTGAAAAAGTGACCTTTGTTTCACTAAACGTGTCTAGATATCATCCTGTTATGCCTTCATTTGTCTACCTCTACAATGCTATTTATGCTTAACCAACATATATTTACTTATACTTAAATATATCCTACTTTTATATTATGACATGTATTATTTACTATGTCTATTTTAATCTTGCATTTGGAATAAACTTTGTACTTTTTATGTAAATTTGGTATTAACATTTTCTTGGCATTACTCACAAATTCCAGGGGCCCATTGTGTGTTTGCAAAAATTACAGTATTAGGGACTTTGTTCGGCCAACATCTTTGCACTTAAGGCCCTTTTTTGATTCATGCTTATGTTACTGGAAAGACTCCTTTGAGCTGGTAAAGCCATAGCACATAAATGGATTCAATATACTCTCCCTTCTGTATGCAAATGGATACAACTGGTTAACCAAATATTACCATATGAAAAGCTTATCTTCGAACATAGGGGTTGTCCCAAAAAGTGCAATAGAGTATGGGATGACTGGTGATCCCCTTCTCTTACAATAATAAATACTTAAAATTATATTTTTTATTATAATTTTCTTTACCGTTAGTTCTTGACCCTGGGAATTTGCAGTCTTGAATGCAATGATTGTAGTTTACTACCTACTGGTCTGCATTTTAGAGAGATTTCAGGAAGATATTTGGTCACTAGTCTTGACTGGAATTAGGGATGCACTGATACCTTTTTTTTTTTTTTTTTTTTTTAACGAGTACCGATACTCTTTTTTTCAATGTGAAACGTGTTTTCAATGTGAAAATATGTTAAAGTTGTAAAAATATTAATAAACAAAGTAAATAAAAAAGTTTTAATTATTAATATTTTATAATATAGAGGTAAACAAAAAATCAGCAGGAAAAAATAATAATTAAATGGAGGATAATAAGGAGTTAATTAAAGCTGATTGGAATAAATTACGTAATAAACAGAGGAACATTTCATTAAAAAGTTTTTTTTTTATTCTTGACAGATTGAGACTGACTTCATCTACAGATCGAAGTTCATCTCTTTTGATCTGTAGATGAAGAAAAACAATAAGATACAAAAAGAAACAATGTTTCTTTTTATCTTTCAGCTGAGCAATGTTGTTGATAAACACTGTACAGCTGTTTTTTGTTTTTTTTGACAGCTCCAATTGCCTTTGGTTTACACTTCAGCTGTCAACAGGGGAACCCCAGTGCCCCACTACTTAATGGATAATTGCCGGCTTTTTTTTTTCTACATTTCAGCTGTCAGTGAGGAAATCCCCCTGACAGCTGAAAAAACTGAGCCTGAAAGTATGGTTTCGGAGCATTTGTATGAGTAAAAAACAAACCAAAAAAAAGTTAGTGAGCAGGTAACGTATAACCTCCTTGCCGCCTGTCAAACATCTTCAAAAAGTTGTCTACCATGAATTATTTTATCAGGGGGGTGGTAAGGGCTGCCACACAAGTGAATGAGCCCTTATAGTATAACTGAAGACAAATATTTTTTGTGTTTTCCATAGAGTGGTAAGGGATTGGAACACTGCTCAGGTTTTTATTGCCATCTGGGTCACCGAAAGTGAAGGTGAAAAAAAAAATCACAAATATTAAATGGTCATCTGAACAGTACTCACTCACTTTGGAGTGATTTCTTCTCACTTCCTGTTGTGGCTATGGGACAGGAAGTGGAGGGGAATCCTCCGGCAATAAGACACAGATAGGAAAAAAAAGAAAAAATTGACAGGGATTTTAACACTCCCTTACGCTATCCAAAATGAAAAAATAAGTTTTGTCTTCCTGAAAACATTCAGGATTTTTAGATAGCAATCCGATATTAAAAATGATCATAAGGGGTTGGTATATAGTTTGGATATGTGAAGGTCAGACACACAGGTTGTGATTTGATGATAACTTTGATCATAACCCCAGATTTCATGTTTCAAGGTGGCTTTTTTCTTGCAACATCTTATGGAGTTATCCTTGCATGCAGAGACTAGAGCCATGTCTCCCTGCACTGTGTGCATCAAAAGAAGCCCCCAGCCCTGTAGCCTAGGGTGGCAAGTTACTTACCTACTCCCCCCCCCCCGCCATTTTTCTAATCTAACAGACTGACTCCAGGCCGCACTGTCCACTCTTAGTTGCCTCCTGTGAAGACTGGAAGTTCAGGGAAGCAGCACTGAGAGAGCAGGAGGTAGCAGCTGGGGAATGTTTATTTTATTGTGTTTAAGCTAAATAGTGAGTAAGCTGTTTAAAGAGGAAGTAAACCCTGGGGGGGTTTTCTTCCTTTTTTGCTTGCTGCAAAGCCTGAAAATGAAAAGCATAATGGGCTTGTATACCTATAGGTAGAAGTCCAAAAAGTGGGTTTACAACCACTTTAAAACCACTTACTACTTTTGGTTTTAAACATCATCTTTCACACGGTGCAGGTAATTTAATGTATTTCATCTAATGGTAGAGCCGTTAGCTTCCGCTGCTGTAAATCGCAGGAAGTGAGGCGGAAGAGGGGTCTGGGCTGAGCCATTCTCCTTGTGTTTTATGGATACAGAGAGATGGCTCGGGAGCGAGCACGCATAAGTGCCTCCAGTGCAAGCAGATTGCTCTGAGGGCACTCGGCAAGGTGGGGGGGGCCTGAGAAAAGAGGATCACTGCTGCTCTGTGCAAAACCATTCAGCAAGTAAGTATGACATATTTGTAAAGGAAATGTATATATATATATATATATATATATATATATATATATATATATATATATATATAATGTATTCTAAAAAAAATATATAAACGCTTTAAGTTTTATATTGTCTTTTATCTACCATGCTTTGACAATGCCTTAAAATAAAAAAATAAAAAAAATTTTTTCTTCTTTCTTTTGCAAAGGTAAATACTAACTTTTGCATATGTTTACCAGGCTAACTTTAACTGATTTGCTGACTTTGTTTACAGAGCCGAATAGCAAAAAATTTTAAGTATTTGAAGTTTAAATTAAATCTGTTATGCTTGACTTTTATCAACACAGGTGCCAACGCCAGAGATCCGAGCCCACAATCTACATTTTGATCTGTCAGCCTATGGAATCGACGTTGCCAGTGGTGGAAAGGATACTTCAAGCAAGCCAGGATTTCACCTGAAAATCTATGGGACCTTTCGCAATCGATATATGGCTTTAGCCTGCCCGGCTTCAGACGCCAAAGTTGTTCGGTTTCTGAGATACACTCCAAATTCTGCTGTAAGTTGAGAAACTTTATTTACATCAACAGAAAATAAACAGTGATGGTGGTGGGAGCGTGTGTATACGTTTCTATAGGCTCTGGCACATGTCTACTGCATTCAGGCCACCCATGTTAGGTTTGGTTCAGGTTCACACTATTGTGGGTGGTTGTGGGTGCGGGAATGGCAGTGATTCCTGCACCTGTAACCGCCTGCAGTTAAAATGTGCTGCTGTTTAAAAATACACTGGGGTGGCATTCCTTGCCCACGTATCTCAAACCGCATCACGTTTGTGGGTGCGGGAACTGCAGGCAAAAATCGCATGGTGCAAAAGCACCATGTGATTTCCCAGCCGCTGCATTTCTAAAATGATATATGTTTTTTTCTGTGGGAAACACATGGGCATGGCAACCCTTTTAAATGAATAGGCTGCCATGCCCGAGCAAATGCGGACTACAAACCCGCAAAAGTGCGAACCAGGCCTAAGTGTAGGCGCAACGGCTGCATGGACACAGCTCCTTGTCTTAATTTGACAAGAGTGTGGGTGCAGGTGAGTGGCTCCAAACACAGACTCTGCGCTTTTGGGGCCATGCAACTGTCAAATTGAGACATGTGACTATGTCCATGCCACCACTACACGCACCCCCATACTCAGATAGGGGTGGCCGGCACCTGGCAACTCAAGCCACATAAACACAATGCCCACACACAGAATATGGGCCTGATTCCTTCTGCTAAGATTGAGAGTCGCATGCAGATAGCAGCAGCCACCAAACGCAAAGTGTGCAGGTGATTGCTGGCTGTGCAAACAGCCTTGAATAGCTGCGGCCACCATTAGCCTGTCCTTACAATGTATGGGCTCAGCAGCCGCTGCTATGTGCACACAGCTTTAAATCCCTGCAGTATGAATCAGTAGACTATGGCGAAACACCCATGTGAATGCAGCCTTCTGGGGAGGTCTGCCATACACTAGCGATAGAAAAAACACCTCTAGGCTGTCCTAATACAGGAAAGTGTCATTTTGGTTTTCTTTTTTTTTTGTATACTCCATCTTCAGAATCAAATGGAAATGTAATTTTTGAGCATCATTAAATTAAAAAATTAACAAGTCTTTAGCAAAAGTAGAGTTTTCCTTGATAGTCTTTAATTGCTATACCTTTAGATGCGTAGACTTAAGCTGGCCATTGTTTGATTTTCTAAATGCTAGTGAGGTCATTTATTTGACAACAGAATTTTTTTTCGAACAAATTTCTAATGATGAATATGGTTTTCTTTTGATTAATTACCTTCATTCCAAAATTAGTTTATAGAGATCCAACCGAGAAGACCCATAGGTTGCCAACATCCCAATGTAGACAATATTATATATGAAGTACCTCCCCCCCCCCCCCCCCAAGGAAATACTAAGGGACTTTAAAGGCAACTGGTCAGCAATTTTTTAGAAAAAAATATATAGAAATGTACTAATATAAAATATGTGGTGCATACATCACCATCAATAACTGCATAAAAGACAAGAGCAGAATCGTATATCAAATATAAATGCAAATCCTTCAATGTTAAACCCAACGTGTTTCTGGACCTATGTAGAGTCCTTTTCTTCAGGGCCATTTCATGCGAGGTAGTTTGTTCCAAAATCAAATGTTAGGAGCAAAGGAGATTTTGAAATACGTTCAAAAGACATTTGTCAAGTCTTCGAATGAACTGAAAATGTTCATATATATGTTTGTATGAATATTTACACAAGTGTTCATTCTAAAATGTGCTAGCTTATGAACAACTCGACTTTTGAATGATTTATATTAGTTTTCATTGTTTTATGGAGTTTAAATGTGTGACTAATGCCGCGTACACATGACTAGAGCCGACGGAATCAGTCCGTCAAACATTCCGATCGTCTTAAAATAATTCCGACGGACCTATAAATAGAACATGTTTCAAATCTTTCAGACGGACTCAATTCCTCAAATCAGGAAAACCGTTCATCCGTATGCTGGTGCGACAGACCAAATACGACGCAAGGGAAGCTATTGGCTACTGGCTATTGAACTTACTTTTCTAGTCCCGTCTTACGTCATCACGTTCAAAACAAACGGACTTTCGAACGGACTTTCGAACGGACTTTCGAACGGACTTTCGAACGGACTTTCGAACGGACTTTCGAACGGACTTTCGAACGAACTTTCGAACGGACTTTCGAACGTTCATGTCTGAGCAAGTCCGTTTGTTCTGAAGTCCGTCGGTATTCCGTTGAAATTCTGTTGGGAAGACCGTCGGACCTTTTCTGCTGTAAAGTCCGGTCATGTGTACGCGGCATAAGACAACTTTTTATTATCCCTATTGAATACTTTTCATCATGTCCTGGAACAATGTTACAAAAAAAAATGGTTCTAACACTTGATCTCATTCTAAAACTGGAAAAAATGTTTTGCTTGGCGTTCTAATTGAATGCATTCTGCTGTGACCTCCGTGTGTTCTTGTTTCCTTGATCAGAATTTGCATAATCAGCTGGTAACAGTACTTGTATCATCAGTATGCGTTTATGCACTGAATAGGTAAGATAGGAGAAAATCTATATTCTTATCAGGGCAGACGTCTTTAGAAAAACAAATACCCATAGGCATTTGATAAAGGACCTTTTTAGTCAAATAAAAATATGGTCATAATTCAGAGATGGAAAAGCAATGCTCAAGTCCACTGAGAAATCAAAGCAAAATTGTTTGATTCCTTGGCTAGTCATCTTGGTAAATCTGGCTATGATGCATTTTAGAGCTTATTTCAGTTTTTTAAACACATACGTTGATTTTTGGCTGAATATACAATAAACAGTAGTAGAAGAGACAAATACCAAGAGCAATAGCAGTTCATCTTCCGTTCATGGCCGTTTCTTCAAGCAGCACGGTACCTCTAGTCCAGGGATCTCAAAATGGTGGCCCTCCAGCTGTTTTGAAACTACAAGTCCCATGAGGCATTGCAAGGCTGAAAGTTACAAGCATGACTCCCATAGGCAGAGGCATGATGGGACTTGTAGTTTCGCAACAGCTAGAGGGCCACCAGTTTGAGACTCCTGCTCTAGTACCATAAAAAAAATATACCATGCTGGATAAATATATATAATATACATCTCTCTCTCTCTCTCTCTCTCTCTCTCTATATATATATATATATATATATATATATATATATATATATATATTTATATATATTTATCTGATATGGACTGGATGTGTTGGAAACGAAAGGATGCCACATCGTTTGATGGACATGAAAATTATCATCCTACAGAGGGCTGAATTCAAAGACACCCCTAAAAATCAAAGTAAAAAAAATATGCAGCAGGCTAGTCCATTTTGCTGCAATTTCATTGCAGCAACTCAAAATGGTACTCCATAGTTTATATGGCCCCCCACGTGCTTGTATGTGTTTTGATATGCTTGTAATGAGATGACAGATGGTGTCCTTGGGTATTTCCTCCCAGATATGGAGCAGGGCATCACTGAGCTGAGAACAGACTGAGGTGCAACCTGGCAGCGTCGGATGGACCGAAACATAATGTCCCAGTGATGATCTATTGGATTTAGGTCAGATGAGCGTGGGGTCTATTCAATGGTATCAATTACTTCATCCTCCAGGAACTGGCTCCATACTCTTGCCACATGAGGCCAGGAATTGTCGTTCACCAGGAGGAACCCAGGACCCACTGCACCAGTGTAGGGTCTGACAATGTGTCCAAGGGCTTCATCCTGATACCTAATAGCAGTCTGGGTGCCATTGTCTAGTCTGTAGAGGTCTGTGCATCCCTCCATGGATATGCCTCCTCAGACCATCACTGACCCACCACCAAAACCGGTCATGCTGAATGATGTTACAGGCAGCATAACGTTTTCCATGGCTTCTCCAGACTCTTTCACATCTAACACGTCCTCAGAGTGAACCTGCTCTCATCTGTGAAAAGCACAGGGTGCCAATGGTGGACCAGACAATTCTGGTGTTCACTGGCAAATGCCAACCGAGCTTCATGGTGCTGGGCAGTGAGCAAAGGGCCCACTAGAGGATGTTGGGCCCTCGGGCCACCCTCATGAAGTCTGCTCCTGATTTTTTGGTCAGAGACATTCAAACTAGTGGCCTGCTGGAGGTCATTTTGTAGGGCTCTGGCAGCACACATCCTGTTCCTCCTTGCACAAAGGAGCAGATACCGGTCCTGCTGATGGGCAGAAATCTTTAGAAAAACAAATACCTATAGACACAATTTAAATTCAAAATCTGTTTGATAAATTACCTTCTATGGCCCTGTCCTCCTCTCCTAGAGTAACTGCCTGTATCAGGCATATTCTCCATGCCCTTGAGACTGTGCTAGGAGACACAGCAAACCTTCTGGCAATGACACGTATTGCTGTGCCATCCTAGAGGCATTGGGCTGCCAGTGTACATGACACCTCACCCTCTCCTCATCTCCATAACAATATGCATTTTATTGTTGATGAAGGGGCTGTAGAAATGGGAACCCTGTACAGCTTTGATGGATTACACAAGCCTAGGTTTGTAGGGAGATCTCATTGACTGCGGCATAGGGAGGCAAGTAATCAGGTGGTGTCAGGCTGATCTTATTTTTAATTTTATTTTTTTTAATCCAGGTTCATTTGTAAGTAAGGGGACAAGCACAAAACAAGACCTACATTTGTTGGACATGTTTATATTCAGATGCTGCCATTTATGCTACAAAAAAAAATTAATTACTAGAGTGATGATCAATGGAGCAGGACTGTCAGTTGCATTTTGAAGACCATTATCAAGGGGCATTCCACCTGGTGATCACAAAAGTCTTAACCTGGGTGGAATTTCCCTTCTAAATGTCTAGTTACAGTACAGCTTTTCCTAATGTCCTTCTTACCCCAGAGGAACAATTAAAACATTTTCTTTTCCTGGGAGCCCATGCTAAAATTAATTATTTGGCATCTGAGAGGACAATGCCCCCTTATAGTGGTGATCAGAATACCACTCTTACAGACAGCTAAAAAAAAACATTGGTGTCATGCAGTTGGCTCTGCAAGTGGCATTGGATATGGAAGTTTGCAGGTACCATCAGGTGAGAGGTCAATCAGCTACAGCTCAAGGAACCTCTAGCAGCCTGTGAAGGAACCCTAAGGTTCCACAGAACCCTGAAAGAGAATATCAGATCTGATAGATCTCTCACTAGGTCTTTGAGAATGCATTGTAAGTAGATTGTGTCCTGCCCTAAAATTCCACATAAACACTTTGCCAGTAGGTCATGACAGTATTGACTATTATGCCTCGTACACACTACCGGACTTTCCAGCAGAAAAGGTCTGCCGGAGTTGCGACGAACTTCCGAACGAACGGACTTGCCCACAAACGAACGGACTAAAGACCATTTGAAAGTCCATTTGTTTTGAACGTGATGACATATGACGGCACTAGAAAAGGAAGTTCAATAGCCAGTAGCCAATAGCTGCCCTTGCGTCGTATTTGGTCCGTCAGACCTGCATACAGATTTTCCTGACTGGAATTTAGTCCGTCGGACAGATTTGAAACCTGTTCTATTTCTAGGTCCGTCTGAATTTTTTTAAGAAAAACTATCGGACTATCCAACGGAATGATTCCGTCTGACCTATTCTGCCGGAAAGTCCAGTCGTGTGTACGTGGCATTCGTTTTACAAGGCTTCGTATGATGAAACTTTCCATGCTAATGGAACAAATCTGATTGGCAAGGTTTTTAGTTACCACTGATTAGATCTAAAGTTAATGAAAAATATAGCTAGCATTTTGAGTGTGGGAAACTGATAGCTATCATTTTCTAAATTAATCTTTTTAATAAACCTTGATTAATAATAAAACCTATTGATAGTCTTGATATGTACAAAATGTCATGTCAATGTTTATTCAAGTGAAACTCCTGGATAAAGACATAACTGATATACATAAAGGCAAACTATCTGACACACATATTATAATATAAATATATAATAGAACAGGGCTCTCTGATTTCTACTGTTTTAAATTGTATTGCAATTGTACTGTCTGCCCCTAAGGTTGTAAAGTGCTACATAAACTGTCGGCATTATATAAATCCTGTATAATAATAATAATATTTATTCTGTCCAGCCAATATTGTGATTCGCACACTTCTGCCATACTGTTCAGTTGAGAGACGGCAAGATAAACAGTAAGAAATAGTGACGCCATCTATTTGGCTTTGCAGTGGCACAAGTGTTCGAATCACTAGCTGAATTGAATTACAATTAGAAAGTATTATACTCAGAAAGTCATCTTTTACCAAAAGAGTGATGGACACTTGGAACAGACTTCCATCAGGTATCTATTTAGACAAAAAGGTTAATATAAAAATGAGGGCACAGACTTGATTGATGACTTGGAGTTTTTGTGCCGTTACTCTTCTATGTTTCTACATTTTCCTTTGCTGGTTTATGCAATTAACATTCTATCCAAAGATTCAATGCCGTTCTATTCAAAGATCCAATGATCCTGATATCCATTTCAAAACATTTCACTCCAAGTCTTCTCTGTTGACGTATACTTTACCTTTAAAGCCCAACTCCAGTCCAAACTCGTTACTCTTTTGAATAGAGTAGAGAAAGCTTATGGTGTCATATTCTTGGGCTTGGGCTTGGTGGCCTTTGGTGGTTGGGATATGCACCATTGTCCGGTTTATATCTATAATTGCCACATAGGATTGGTTTACGACTATATAAGGCTTTTGTAAGTTTTGAGTTTTTTTTAATGGGATACAATCCTGGATTTAATTGAATCGAATTGAGTGGTTTAGTTTTTTTTGCCCTTGTCTCTTTGTTATACAATTGACCATGCAAAACATTACAATACCAGTTGTTCCTACTGAGATCATTGTCTGGTCATAATCATTTACCTGCCCCCATTAGCAATTTTTATAGTTAAAAGCTTGTTTCTGTACGAATAAAAATCAGTGCCTGATATCTATTGGAATCCAAAGATACATTATATTACCAAAAGTATTGGGAAGCTTGCCTTTACACGCACATGAACTTTAATGGCATCCCAGTCTTAATCCGTAGGGTTCAATATTGATTTGGCCCACCCTTTGCAGCTATAACGGCTTCAACTCTTCTGGGAAGGCTGTCCACAATGTTTAGGAGTGTGTCTATGAGAATGTTTGGTCATTCTTCCAGAAGCACATTTGGGAGGTCAGGCACTGATGTTGGGGCGAGAAGACCTGGCTCGCAGTCTCAGCTCTAATTCATCCCAAAGGAGTTCTATTGGGTTGAGGTCAGGACTCTATAGCGACCAGTTAAACGGCAATCATGCATGACGTCAATGACCTCATTGTGGCTCTGGCCAGTCACAGCTCCGAAACCGCGATACCCGGAAGTCACTTCGGGTATAATGGTGGCGTCGGACGAGGACAACTAGGGTCGCTTTGGGGGCTTCCATCTCCGGTATGTTATTCATAATGAGCTAGTATGCTATGTATACTAGCCAGGGCTCAAGTCCTGTGGGAACGCATGGGAACAGAGTTTCTGTACTTTTTCCACAACAGGAACTCAGTTCCCGTCAGCAGCCATGTCCTGCAAAACTTTGAAGTATGTGAGCTGTGTGGCAGGTGCTACACCAGCAGCCGCCGACACAGCTCGCAATAGTAAATGCCGCACACCTGACCATTCAGGCGTTGCCAGTAGGGGGCCCCATGACTGCTTCCGCTTCGATCTACCGGTCAATCACAGCTAGCTGACGGGTAGATCAGGTCCCTGCTGCTAAGAGATTGTATTTAGTCGTCAGACCTCTCGTGATGCGCTCCTCCCCGCCGGCCCCTCCTGATTTTCTGTCTCCTCATCTCTCCCCCCCCCTGCATACTTGCTCTGTGTGTCCCGCTGAATCCCTATCTTCAGTGCCATATGATGAGAGAACCCAGAGGAGGAGCCCAGCTATTCTGCTTACAGGAAATTCAGGGAGAGAGGTGAGCTGAGGGAGGAACATCAGTTTGGGGTGGTAAGCTGAGCACAATACCTAGCAAAGTTTAATGCCAGGAGGGAAGTTTATGTGAAGGGTTGGAATAGCAGCAAGTGTGTGTTGGAGCCCTGCAGAGTTTGCAGCCCCCCAAGCTAACATACATCTCCTAAGCAGGAACACATTACTATCTCCCCAAACATTCTGTCCAGATAATGTGCAGTTAATTTATGACCTTTCCGTTTAACCCTGTGTTATCCAAGCTCTGTTCAATGAAAAGTGTAAACTCACCACATAAACACTCTATATACAAAATAACATTCCCCAATAAAGATCAGAACATGATGTTCACATTTGCATGGAAGCACAATTGAATGAATGCTGATTATTCAGAGAATTACCGTATTTATGTATGTTGAGGATTGTTTTTTTTATGTACTAACAGTTAGAGGAAGTAAACCCTGATGGGTTTACTTCCTCTTTCATTCCCTGCAAAGGTAAAGCATAATGGACTACTAGGCATCGCAGTGTAGTCCGGCGCATCCATCTTCTCGGTGGGTCTCGCCGCTCCGCCGCTGTCATTCGGGGAAGCCGTGTGACGTCACTCCCGTGCATGCGCACGGGAGCCGCCACGTGCGGCATATCGCCGTTGACGGGTGTCGCGCTCAGTGCGCCTGCGCGCCGCTATCTACAGCCCATGCGCCGTAGACAGCGGTGCTTGTCTTTCGGCAAATATCTCCTAAACCGTGTAGGTTTAGGAGATATTTCTTGGACCTACAGGTAAGCCTTAATCTAGGCTTACCTGTAGGTCAAAGTGTGTTGTAAGGGTTTACAACCACTTTAAGCTTCATACACACAATACGAAAACTGGATGAAAAATACCACTTTTGAAGCGTTTGTGCATATGAGCGTATCTTTTTTGGTGGGGGAGTGGATCTTGGGTGGTAATTCCCACACTTTTTTCCCCAGGACTTGACCCCTGATACTATCTCCTTATTTTTATTTTTTTTATTTTCATGTTTAGTAAGGCTTTACTTCCTCTTTAAACCACACTGATTATTTACCTGTTACATTCACTGCTTTAAAATATGCCCCTTAGGCCGCGTACACACGCGCGGACTGTTCGCCCAACCTTGTCCGCTGAACAGTGTTTGGGCGGACAGTCCGCTCGTGTGTGGGGCTTCAGCGGACAGTTTCAGCGGACAGTTGGACGAACAAGGTCTTACGGAAATTCCGAAAAACTGTCCGCTGAAACAAGGTTTCAGCGGACTGTTCGCTCGTGTGTAGGCTTGTTCGGCCAACTAAGTCTCGCGCATGCTCAGAAAGGATTTTCACGCCGAAAGCTATAATGCAGTGTATAGGACGTCGTATTTTTCGTCCCGTCGTACGTGCCGTTCACGTCATCGCGCACGGTTTCAGCAAACTGTTCGTCCGTCGTGTGTGGCCATGTCCGTCCATGCTAAGTTTGAGCGGACTGTTTGCCGAAACTGTTGGACGGACAAAGTTGGGCGAACAGTCCGCGCGTGTGTACGCGGCCTTAGAGGGAGTGAATAGTGCAGTATCATAAAAGGCTGTTGGGAACACTGTAGAAAGCTTGTTGCAGTGAATCTTTATGCAACTGTTGAAATTGTTTGTAAATTGTAATATTCCTTTAAACTTGAATTCCATCCTTATTTTATATCCCAAAGTCCATCCCTTGTCTTATTAATATCTTCTGAATGACCTCAAATGTTCCAGGGAAAAGGAATCTTTTCTGGTCTTTGCATCTGTCACAATGAACGTGTTTGTGCAGTTATGTTTATAAATTGTACTTGATTTGTGAGTTCTCTTTGTAATGTCTGATATTATTGCTTCTATCCTCTCTGCTTAGTGAGAGTGATGAATTGCATGCTTCAAGAGATAGCATCTGGGAGAACCAATTAGCTAAACACTGGTGTGATCTACCGCATACTAGCTGCTGAGCTGTGGTGGTCAACTACAAATAAGCGCGTAGATAACTTTAGGGCTATTAATACAGTTTAAAGCAGACATTCAGATTAAAGCAGACATTCAGATTAAAGATAGTCTACTAGAGCCTAGTATATTCTTATTTGACTCCTTGGGGTCTATACAGATCCTGACCTCCCTGGGGCCCTTAGCAAAATTCCGCTAAGGGGCCCTATACCTGACCCGCTAAGGGGCCCTATACCTGACCAGTGATGCCGTGAGCTATGTAAACCATTTGCCATTGCCACACAGTGACACCTGACACTTCAGCGCTCCCAATACAATCCTACCTCCTTTCACCCTTTCATGACTAAGCCTATTTCTGACATTTGGTGTTTACAAGTTAAAATCCGTATTTTTTGCTAGAAAATTACTTAGAACCCCCAAACATTTTATATATATTTTTGGGCAGAGAATCTACAGAATAAAATGGCAATTGTTGCAATATTTTATGTCACACGGTATTTGTGCAGCAGTGTTTTAAACGCAACTTTTGGGGAAAAGGGAGGCTTTCATGAATTTTAAAAAAATGAAACAGTAAAGTTAGCCCAATTTTTTTATGTATAATGTGAAAGATGTCACGCTTTATAATTGCACGCTCTCGTGGAATGGCAACAAACTACGGTACCTAAAAAAAATCTCCCTAGGCGATGCTTTAAAAAATTTTTTACGATTACCAGGTTAGAGTTACAGAGGTCTAGTGCTAGAATTATTGCTCTCGATCTGACAATTGCGGCGATACCTCACTGTGTGATTTGAACACCGTTTACATATGCGGGTGCGACTTCCGTACGCGTTTTGTTTGCTGCGTGAGCTCGCGGGGACGGGGGTGCTTTAAAAAATATTTTTTTTTTCTTATTCATTTATGTAGCACTATTCCCCGAAGGAGCTGCTGGGTTGATTGGGCTTACCGTTACCTTCTTCTCCTCAATTTGTGTCTAGGGGTTTCCCGTGGTAGATACCCAGTAACTCTAGAGACTGACCACAGATCTGCATGAAGGGATTTTTATTGCAAAAACTTAGACAACGAACAGTCTCTTTAAAATAGGATCAGAGGGTTAGGAAGGAAGTTCAGGTACTCTTAGTGTCAAAGTCAATAATGAAAGACTTGCTTACTTTGACTAGATCCAGAGAATAGCCATTCACAACTGGATGTTCACTCAGGTTGGATAGTCCCTCTTCCACAAGGCCTAGCAGCCAGCAAGGTGCTTTACTCAGGAACAAGTCTCTGCCACAGACGTTGTTGTAGAACTTACAGGAATACATCTCTGTCACAGACGGTGTTGTAGAACTTCAGGAAACTAAAACTTGTGGAACACTCGAAGGTTACCTGGATCTTTCAGCCAGCTTGGCGATACCCACAAGACAGGATTCACTTCGGTACTTCAGCCCCTCCAGGCTCTTGCTAAGAAGCCAACCCTTACGTGGCCTTCTTCTGAAGAGTCCTCCCCTGGATAGCTGTGAAGTTACTGGGCCTCTCCAACTAACGGAGATGGCACCGGACCACCTTGGAATCCTTCTTTAGTTTCCTTGCCTCGGGCTAGCCAGCCCTGAGACAAAAACTCGGGTGGATCTGCACCCCAGGCCGATAGCCTTCCTGGGGGCTGGTCAGGAGGACCAGGACCATGGAGTCAGAACGTACTTCTGGACCGGAACTCCGAACCACGTGACATCTGCATCTTAAGTACTCTCTCCCAGAAAGCACAGCAAGAGTGACACTCCCACTGGGCGGGCTCAGAGAGAGAGTAAACTTAAAGCACCCAACTAGACTGTGGTTCCATGCCTGCCAGAAGAGACGGTGCCCCTTGTGGCCAGGCTGAACATCCTGTAGTCCAGTCAGACTGATGCTGAGGTCCAAATTTAGAACAATTGTACCCAAACCAAACTACAGTTCAGGTGTAACATTAACTTTCAAAAACGCAGCGCGTGCTCTTGAGGAGCCGGCGCTACATATAATTAAATTGTGTTTAAAAAAAATAAAAATAAAAACAGCGGCCAGGGTTTTTTATTGAAGCACCTGATTAGAGCCATAGGCTCCAGTAGGCTTCAAAATAGCTTGGGCTCGGGATGCTGAGGATGCATCCTGAGCCCACCCAGGTGTGTTGCAACAGCGAATTAATATTCACTGTTGCAACACTGATCCTCCTGGCCAATCAGGAAGCAGGTATGAAACCCATTTCCCAATTGGCCAAAACATCAGGCGATCCTATTGGATGCCTAGAGCCGGGAGGGGCAGAGAGGACACGAGACCCCCTCCACGCTGGGATATGGCCACTGGTCCAGATCCTTTTCCCAGTAGTTTCCTCTCAGCACAACACACAGTTCAATCACTCTTCAGGCTCATTAAGTAGTCCAGGGGTATGCTTTTTCTGATGCTTTCTTGTAGAACTTGGATAGATAGTAGGTAATGGAAGGAAACTTCATTAACTCTTAGCAATAATTTGAGGGCACTAAAGTTTCTCTTGCATCTCAGAGGTGAGCAGTGTCAAGGTCTGCTTGATGGGAGAAGGAAACTCACAGCTAGTAAAAATGGACCAATAAGTCCTGTCGCTGCGCAATTTACGCAAATGTTATGCTTGTTCCTGGAAAAAAAATAGCAAGAGCAAAGTTGTAGTGGTGAGTCTACAGCAAGAGCTCTGCAAGCATGAAAATTCAACCACAGTGACCCCTGTGGTAGGATGACTATTGCACAACATAACTGAACCAGAACTTGCAGCAGACTTGTGTGATGTGGTACCAATTTTTATTTTGCAAATTTTTTCATTACTTGATCAATAAAGTATTTTTCTAATTGACACAGTGAGTTGAACCAGTTTTTGTAATGCATTGTATATGAGGAGGTTTGAGCTAAAATCAGGTTTTTATTCTCAGTTATTGTGCAATGTTTTACACTGATAAGCTCCCACCTCATTTACATCATGCTTTTGAACCTTCCTTGAAAGGGATATTTTTGCATTTGATATCTAGGGTAATAGATATAGTAGTAGGGTCTTTTAAATCTTAGCCTTGTACACAGGTTACGATTGTTGGCACAGGATTGTCTGTTGACAGTCTGCTGTCCTAAAATCTTACCATTAGTACGCTAGTTTTGACAATTGTTAAACTTTTGGCCAGCAAATGTTGGATGGCAGGCTAGTAAACGTTCGGTGGACGGTAGTTTGACGTCTGATTTTCATATGGTCAGTACACAAATCGCACAAAAGTCAAAAGTACACATGCATGCACAGAATCAATGCTCACCAAACACAAAATTAACAGAAGGGGCCCAAAGGGTGGCGCTCAAGAGCTGAAATTCCTTGTAGTATGTCACTACGTTCGTGTTTGTGGCACGACAATTGTGTACCGTTAGAATACAAGACGAGATCCTGGCACAAAAATCAGACACTCGGTTGGCCAACAATCGTACCGTGTGTACGAGGCTTTAGAGTATACTATTGGTTGGTTACCTGATAGCAAAGGATAACTTTCCACAATTTTGTAGCAGTGTCAAATTGTAAGTCTGTTAACTTGCTGCACGTTTACTTTGGCAAGTTGTACACTTGCAGAGCACTTGAAGCACAAATTCTAGCTCACACTTTTCCAATTTGTAGCAAATTTGCATGGCGAGTCTCTAGCAAGAGCAAAGTTGCAGTGGTGAGTCTACAGCAAGAGCTCTGCAAGTCACAGTGATCTCTTTGGTGAGATGACTATTGCACATCATAACTGAACCAGAACTTGCAGCAGACTTGCAGAATGTTTGCAAAGAAATTTGATCTGGAGTCATGCAATGTGGACTTGTTTTAATTGTGCAAAAAACAAGTCTAGCAATAGGTTAGCAAGTCATTTTCAAACTTGCAGCTCAATTGCTTGCTATCTGTGTGGAAGATCAAGGTAGTGTTCGTTTGGGCTGTGATGTTGGAGACACTAGGGTTGATGTCACCCGGTGCGAAAAAAAAATGGTGTCACCCCCCCACCAACTATAGTCCCCCCTTAGTACAGACCCCCTCCTACAATATAGATCCCCTTCCCTCAGTACAGACCACCATCCATCAATATAGATCCCCCTCCCTCAGTATAAACCTCCCCCCTCAGTGCAGACCCCTCCATCAGTACAGACACCCCCACCTCAGTGCAGACCCCATCATCAGTACAGACACACCCACCGCAGTGCAGACCCACCCCCAGCAGTACAGAAACACCCCCTAAGTGCAGACCCCCCTTAGTTACAGACTCCCCTCAGTGCAGATCCCCCAGCAGTACATACAGCCCCCTCAGTACAGACACCCCCCCTCGGTGCAGACATCCCCAGTGCAGACACCCCCCTCCCAGTGCACACCCCCCAGTACAGACACCCCCCCCCTCAGTACAGACACCCCCCTCAGTACAGACACCCCCCTCAGTACAGACACCCCCCTCAGTACAGACACCCCCCTCAGTACAGACACCCCCCTCTGTGCAGACACCCCCCTCTGTGCAGACACCCCCCTCTGTGCAGACATCCCCAGTGCAGACACCCCCCTGCAGTACAGACATCCCCAGTGCAGACACCCCCCTGCAGTACAGACGCCCTCCCTCAGTGCAGAACGCCCCATCAGTATTGATGCCCCTTACATACCTCAGAACAGCAGATACACACAGCAGTGTGTGTCTCTCGAGCTTGGGCTCCTCATCCTCTGTGAATGTAAACAGAGAGAAGGGGGAGGTGGCTTTGTTCAGCTCCGCTGAGGAACACAGCCGCAACGCTAGACACAGGGCAGCGGACGGTGTTAGCGGTGCCGCTACCCACGGGTGTCACCCCTCTGGCGGGTGTCACCCAGGTGCGGCCTGCACCCCCCGCACCCACCTAGCAATGCCACTGGTTGGAGACTACGTCTTTGGAGCCTCCTCAGTGATTGTTATTTGAGAGAAGGTTCTTTAGCTTTTTAGAGGAAAAGACACTACCACGCTTACCAAACCAGAGTATAAACAATGCGGAGACCTCCAGTAACCTTTTTATTCCAATCAATGGTCCATTGAGCAAAAGTAATGATGTTTATAGGTCTCTTCCATACATTAACTCAATAAAGAGACAGTAACATATCACAATAAAATTATTATTGTCCATATCCATCTTCAATTTTACCTTCTGCCTCACCGTACATGTTGCCTAGGTTGCTTTGCTGTATAGTGCCACTTCCCATTTATAAACACAATGTTTAAAGGTCATTTTTCTGGCTTTTTTACTTTAGCGTAATGAGTCGCTTGGTTGTCAGCAGCTTCATTATTGTGCCTAGAAATGGTGAGTCACGGGCCTCTCTCTAGTCACTAGCCGGTCTTTTCATCTGGTTACCAAGTAACCAATGAAGAGGCACAACTGCACTTCCTCGATTAACTCTTGTATTGCCAGAGAAAATATTTTATAACTTTCTGTTAACAAATACCAGTTCCTTAATAGTTGGGTAGATAGCTATGGGAAAATATAGATAAATTTGGATCATGGGGGTGATAATGCTGAAAACTGATATAGTTTCATTAAAGCTGTTATCGATTCATCAATATATTGCTTGTACCTTGTAATCATCTACGGAAATTATTTTTGGCACTGGCATATTTAACCTCAAAGCGGAATTTACATTTTCATTTTCAAAAGAACTGAATACTTGCATCCAAGGCTACAACAACTTCCACGGGGCCATGGCCCCAGAACTGCAAAAAGGGACTTCACACAAAATTTCAGTGTGTTATCTGTATGGATTTATGCCCACTTTTCATACATTTGACCTCTATATTTTCTTAAGCTGATGAGTAAAGCGATTCTTTACTTGCAACAAAAAGAAAAATCGAAATAAAGGAGCATGAAAAAGTAAACCGTTGATACTTTCGAAACTCTCTGGATGGTGGAAAGTTCCCATTTTGCTGCCTTCAAAATAGACAGCCTCCGGTCAAACCTTTATCTATTGTTTTGGGCTGTGTTGGATGTCTGGCTCCCCACTGACTCCACACCGAGCACTGTGGTTTCTTCTGCCAACTAGTATATTAGTACTTTGATTTGTAGTAACATAAGAGCCAGCAGATGAAACCATAGTGCATGGAGATGTGAAGGCATACACCACACCCAGAAGTGTCTGATGTCGAAATTTTCCCTGGTGAATAGTGTGTCTCTGCACCAAATCCAGCAAACAAAATAAAAATGCCAACTGCTCCAATCAATTCATTAATAGCTTTTTAATGTAAAACAAAAGCTCCCCAGCCCACTTACCAGATAGCGCGTGAAAAAAAAAAAGAATTGTACACTGTTTCAACTAGGGATGCACATATACTGTTTTTTTTTTTTTTTAATGTACGAGTACCGATACTTCTTCTCAACCACTCGTCAATACCAATTACCGATAACTATATTTTAGAGCTTGTTTACACCATACAGTGCATCCGGAAAGTATTCACAGCGCTTCACTTTTTCCACATCTTGTTAGGTTACAGCCTTATTCGGAAATAGATAAAATTCATTATTTTCCTCAAAATTCTACAAACAATACCCCATAATGACAACGTGAAAGAAGCTTGTTTGAAATCTTTGCAAATGTATTAAAAATAAAAAAGGAAAAAATCACATATACATAAGTATTCATAACCTTTGTCATGACACTCAAAATTGTTCTCAGGCGCATCCTGTTTCCACTGATGATCCTTGAGTTGTTTCTACAACTTAATTGGAGTCCATCTGTGGTAAATTCAGTTGTTTGGAATGATTTGGAAAGGCACGCACTTATATAAGGTACCACAGTTAACAATGAATATCAGAGCACAAACCAGGCTATAAAGTCCAAGGAATTGTCTGTAGACCTCCAAGATAGGATTGGTTCGAGGCATAGATCTGGGTACCTGGCTTGCCAACTGCTGAAGCTTTCCTCCTTCTTCACCATCCCCGGTTGGTGAGAAGACTGCTCTGGTACTGGCTCCAGCTTACTCACTGTAGTCTTCGGTAACAAGGTGGAAGGTCCCTTAGTGGCGACAGCTTCCCCTCTACCCTCGACCACAGCTGGTTCCTCGTCTAGCTCAACCTTCACAACTCGGTTGGACGCCAATCCTTCAGTCCTAACCCTACGCTACCCTTTTCTCGCTCCTGGATAGGCCTCAGGCAGCCTAGCAACCAGGTGTCCTTGGGATAGGCCTCAGGCTTCCGGCTTAGCAGCCTCTGGCGACATAAAACGCATCCACCCAGACAGCCATCCAGGTGGTACAGAACCCTGATCACCTGACTCCACCCAAATAAATAGGCTCTCCCAGCAGACCAAGAGACCCCTGCCAATTGGTTGAGACACCCCATCCATCCATAGTCTGATTTTCCTACACCCTTGTCAATCTAATGCCACCAGCAAGCACCACCTAGTGACAGAAGAGAAAAGGTACAGCAATCCAGAGTTAGAGAGAAATCAGTGGATATTCTAACAATCAGCCAGCATGATTAATACCTGACGTACTAAATGTATTAGCAACCCTGCTTAATCACCAAGGTGCTACATCTGGATAAAGCCATGTTTACACTAATCAACCATAACACCATGACCACCCACCATAACCAGTTGGGGCTTAGACCACACTAGACCTCTGATGATATGCTCTGGTGTTGGACACCAAGCCGTCAATAGCAGATCCTTTAAGACCTGTAAGTTGCAAGGTGGGACCTCCATGGATCGAACTTCTGATGCTCATTGTATAAACAAAAGAGAGGGTATGACAGGGTCACGTAAATTTGTTGTGCCACATCCTAAAACATCAGAACAAAGAAAAGGGGGTCCCCTGAGGGTGGACTTTTAAGGCACGTACAAATTATAATAGTATACAAATTATTTTATTACATAAAACCAAACAAAAGGTAATTGAATATACAGTATATCTTAAAAAGTACACCAACAGGTATATATACAACCAGTATTGATGCTATGTCGTATCATTCATTTGAACAGAAAATACCCCAAAAAAATTGCATTTCGGAGCTTGGAAAAGCGTGTCCTTCTTCAGGGGTGTGTGGATACAATGTTTCTGTAGAATAATACTGTTAACATATATGACAATAGCCACTGGGCACCATTTGATAAAAGAACAAACAATTGTACAGGACCATATGGGTATATTTGACTCCACCAATGCTCAAGGTATATGCCCCAGTCTATCTCTATTCAATAAAGTGTTGTAGAGATCCTGCAGGAGTGGTGTGAAAACAGGTCTGCAGTCCCCTATTGGGGGAGAAGATTTTTTTTCATATGAACTGGGACTTTTATAGTTGTTTTACCCAGAATAACACTTCACCATATGGATTTATGGGAGAGGATGAGAGGTCCGTCCAGCCGGCGTCCTGCAAATAAGGTCAGGGGACTGCAGGGGACTGCAGACCTGTTTTCACACCACTCCTGCAGGATCTCTACAACACTTTATTGAATAGAGATAGACTGGGGCATATACCTCGAGCATTGGCGGAGTCAAATATACCCATATGGTCCTGTACAATTGTTTGTTCTTTTATCAAATGGTGCCCAGCGGCTATTGTCATATATGTTAACAGTATTATTCTACAGAAACATTGTATCTACACACCCCTGAAGAAGGACACGCTTTTCCACACCCTGAAACGCAATTTTTTTGGGGTGTTTTCTGTTCAAATGAATGATACGACATAGCATCAATACTGGTTGTATATATACCTGTTGGTGTACTTTTTAATATATACTGTATATTCAATTACCTTTTGTTTGGTTTTATGTAATAAAATAATTTGTATACTATTATAATTTGTACGTGCCTTAAAAGTCCACCCCCAGGGGACCCCCTTTTCTTTGTTCTGATGCTCATTGTAGGGGTTTTGTCTGTGAACATGGGTCTGCACTGTATGTTCTGACACCTTTTTATCACAACCAACATTAACTTTTTTTGCAATTTGAGCTACAGTAGCTCTTCTTCTGGATTGGACTGCATAGGCCTGCACAGGACACGTGCATCAATATACTGTGGCCACCCATGACCCTGTCCCTGGTTTCATGGTTTTTCCTTCCTTGGACCCCTTTTGGTAGGTCTTGACCACTGCAGACTCAAAGTCGCTCAAATCCTTACACATGCCCATTTTTTTCTGATTTCAACACATCAACTTCAGGGGGAACCTGTTTACTTGGCTGCCCAATATATCCCACTCACTTGCAGATGCCGTTGTAACAAGATAATCAATGTTATTCACTTTACCTGTCATGGTCATAAGGTTATGGCTAATCAGTGTATGTCACTAAGCCTTTCTTACGGCTATGTATACACATTTATGATGTTAACCAATATAATATCTCTGTAGAACAAAATTAAAGCCAAACTTTTTCTTTTAAAGACCTTGCCTGCTGCAAGGTCCAGTGCCATTCATTCCTGGGTTAAATATTGTCAGCATTCATCTTCCTGTCGACGCAGGGCTTCATGTGGCTACCCCACAGAGGATGTCACAACTGCGCTGTACAATGAAATAGAATTGTCCAGAGAACCTTGCTCAACTCAACACATCAGGGCTGCTTTCTGCGTTTCTGAGGACCACCCAGCATCTGAAAGGTGGCAAAGAGAACCTAGAATGCCATGTGATTGGTCTGTGATTGGTCAAAGAACTTCGGAATATGTATGTATATACAAAAGAAGCAAAAATATCAGTAATTGTCTACAGGAGCGTGGGGGTTGGAATGAGGGGGCAGTTAGGACCAGGAGGATGGAATCTGGAGTTGGGCTTTTTGTGTCGTCATTATATACTTTATGAATTGTTGTGATGCGGGGTTCCATATACTTGTTTACCAAAATCTTGGTCTCCATTTTCTCTCCCACAGGTCATGAAGAACATCTTTCACCAGTCCTTCAATGCTTATAAAGCAGACATTGAGCCCAGAATGAGCGATTTATCCTTTTCTCACCTTCAGTGCAGCCGCAGATTATTTGAGATCATGCTTTCACACAGGAGGATAACATCTGCTTTCATTGAAGGCATTAATGTTGTGGTCACATTAGAGGGAGAAGCTGCTCGGGTTCTTAACTTTGATACAGGTAGGTCTTCTTTTTTTTTTTGTTTTCTTAAAGGTATGCAGCAAAATGTAACCATGAGATGCATACAGGGAACATAACCTACCTGCTAATTAGTTCAGGCATTGCTGTTCTGCACTATTCCAACCCATATACATATTTCTGTAACCTGCCGATCCTGGAACATACCTGCTGGTGATGCTGGAACACCCTCTCGCTGCCTCTGGCACACAGAAAAAAAAACATTGCAATGCTTATAATTGTCTTTGATCTTGGATGTTTGAATATGCAAGGATCATAGAGACACGACAGTCTTCAGTAAGTACATTCTTTTTCTGAAACAAACGTATTTGAACAAAATTCTTCTAGTGTATGGCCAGCTTTAGTGAATAAATCAATGTTTGACTGTGCCATACAAGAAATGACTAAAGGTTTGCAGGTTTGCAGCAGCTGCTATTTAATTATTGTATGTTTTGTAACTAGAGGTTCACTTTTAGTAAATTTTAGGTCATTGAGCAAATGAAGGATTCAGTGTGCTTAAAGTGTTTAAGTCTAATTTCAAAATCACTGCCAGCCCCTCTATTGGAGCCTGACATATCACACTATGTAAGTATTTTCTAAAAAAAATAGTAAATACCTATTTAGAGCTGTCTTCAGGACGGTCACGTGACTTTACAGCTCTGATACATGGCTTCTGTGGGAGGGGCCGAGATCTCCCTCTGATGTCAGCCGGGGAGGTCACGTGGCTGCTAAGCCCCTCCTGCAGAACCAATGTATCGGCACCATGTATGTGAGCCACCCGAATGGCATGAAGATATCTCTAAATAGGTATTTGTAACGCTTGTTTTTAGAAATGACTTGCATATTGTGGTATGCCAGGCTCTAATAGAGGCGCTGACAGTGACCATTGTAGGTTATTTATTTTTTATAAAAGTGGGGGGTGCAGAGACACAGAAGTAACTGACAATTTTTTTGTTTTTTTTGGTTAATAAACACTTTAAGAGCTAGGCAAATTTGGGCTAATTCATAAGAGGGAGTGAAGGATACCAGATTGATCCACTTCCTGAAGATTAACAGTAATGTTCAGTGTCACAGCTGCTGTCAGACTTCAGAAAGGAACTACACTCACTGGCCACTTTTTTAGTTACACCTGTTCAATTGCTTGGTAATACAATAATCAGCCAATCACATGGCAGCAACTCAATGCATTTAGGCATCTAGACTAGGTGTTTTTTCCCCGTAGCCCAGGTCAAAATCTTCCTATCCTGCTACCAGTGTAGGCTTCATGTACACATAGAGTATTATGACTGCTGGCCGAGGGAAAACAGAAAGCACGGTAAAATCGCACCCCGATTTTGCCACGTTTTGCCGCCGGCAGTCAATACTTTCATATCCTGAACACGATTCTTCCGTATTCAGGAGAAGGAGGTTGAGGCAGGTTTAACCTTCCCTAACCGCAGCAGCTCCTAAACTATCCTAAAAGCCTATTTGTACATGGACACATGCAGTATCTCACAAAAGTGAGTACATCCCTCACATTTTTGTAAATATTTTATTATATCTTTTCATGTAACAACACTGAAGAAACTACACTTTGCTACAATGTAAAGTAGTGAGTGTACAGCTTGTATAACAGTGTAAATTTGCTGTCCCCTCAAAATAACTCAACACACAGCCATTAACCACTTAATAACCGCCCTATAGCCGAATGACGGCTTTAGGGCGGTTTCTTAACTGTGGGAGGCCGTCATATGACGTCCTCCCAGAATTCCGCTCTCGCGCGCCCCCTGGGGCGCGCACTCGAGAGCGTCCGTGATCACGGATCGCGGTAAACGGCCGCTCGTCGCGGCCGTTTACCACGTGATCGCTCCGTCAAATGACGGAGTGATCACTTGTAAACAAACCGGCGTCATGTTATGACGCCGGTTCCTCCCTCCCCCTATCTGTACCGATCGGAACAGCGGAGGGGGAGGAGATCGGTGTCAGCAGCGATGTGGGCTGCATCTGCAGTGCCCACATCGCTGCTCACCGAAATTAACCCCTCAATTCCCTGCAAATACTCTGCAATACCCTGCCATTACTCTGCATTACTCTGCAATACCTTGCATTACTCTGCATTACTCTGCAATACCCTGCATTACTCTGCAATACTCTGCAATACCTTGCATTACTCTGCATTACTCTGCATTACTCTGCATTACTCTGCAATACCCTGCATTACTCTGCATTACCCTGCAATACCCTGCATTACTCTGCAATACCCTGCATTACTCTGCATTACTCTGCAATACCCTGCATTACTCTGCATTACTCTGCAATACCCTGCATTACCCTGCATTACTCTGCATTACTCTGCATTACTCTGCAATAGTCTGCATTACTCTGCAATACCCTGCAATACCCTGCCATTACTCTGCAATACCCTGCAACACTCTGCAATGCTCTGCAACACCCACCAATACCCTGCAACACTCTGCAATGCTCTGCAACACCCGCCAATACCGTGCAACACTCTGCAACGCTCTGCAACACCCTCCAATGCCCTGCAACACTCTGCAATGCTCTGCAACACTCTGCAATGCTCTGCAACACCCACCAATACCCTGCAACACTCTGCAATGCTCTGCAACACCCGCCAATACCCTGCAACACTCTGCAATGCTCTGCAACACCCGCCAATACCGTGCAACACTCTGCAATGCTCTGCAACACCCTCCAATATCCTGCAATGCTCTGCAACGCCATACTCTGAGATACCTAGCCATACTCTGATATACCCAGCCATACCCAGCCATAGTCGGTGATACCCTGCAATACCCAGCCATAGACACCCCCCCCCCCCTCCCGCTGCCCTCCGGTGCTTCTACCAACTCGCCAATACTATCAAATCCAGAATCTTTTTTTTTTTTTTTTTTTTTTTTTTTTCAGGCTTCCCAGCTTAGAGGTGAGATGCGGGGTCTTATTGACCCCACATCTCACTGTAAAGAGGACCTGTCATGCCATATTCCTATTACAAGGGATGTTTACATTCCTTGTAATAGGAATAAAAGTGATCAAAAAATTTATTTTTGGGGAAAAAAAATGTCAAACTAAAATAAATAAAGTAAAATGAACAATAAATTTTTTTTTTTTTTTTTTTTTTTAAAGCGCCCCTGTCCCCATGTGCTCGCATGCAGAAGCGAACGCATACGTAAGTCCCGCCCACATATGAAAACGGTGTTCAAACCACACATGTGAGGTATCGCTGCGTACGTTGGTGCGAGAGCAATAATTCTAGCCCTAGACCTCCTCTGTAACTCAAAACATATAACCAGTAAAAAAAAAATTAAATCATCGCCTATGGGGATTTTTAAGTAGCGACGTTTGGCGCCATTCCACGAGCCTGTGCAATTTTGAAGAGTGACATGTTAGGTATCGATTTACTCGGAGTAACTTCATCTTTCACATTATGCAAAAATTGGGCTAACTTCACTGCGTTTTTTTTTTTTTTAAGCACAAAACAGTTTTTTTTCCAAAAAAAAGCATTCGAAAAATTGCTGCGCAAATACCGTGCGAGATAAAAAGTTGCAACGACCACCATTGTATTCTCCAGGGTGTTTGCTAAAAAAACATATATAATGTTTTGGGATTCGATGTAATTTTCTAGCAAATAAATGATGATTTTTACATGTAGGAGAGAAATGTCAGAATTGTCCTGGGTGCTCCAGAACGCCTGATGGCGCTCCCTGCATGTTGGGCCTCTGTATGTGGCCGCACTGTGTAAAAGTCTCACACATGTGGTATCGCCATACTCGGGAGTAATAGCAGAATGTGTTTTGGGGTGTAATTTGTGGTATGCATATGCTGTGTGAGAAATAAACTGATAATATGACAATTTTGTGAAAAAAAAAAAAAAGTAAAAAAAATCTTGATTTTGCAAAGAATTGTGGGAAAAAATTACAACTTCAAAAAACTCATCATGCCTCTTACTATATACCTTGGAATGTCTTCTTTCCAAAAAGGGGTCATTTGGGGGGTATTTGTACTTTTCTGGCATGTTAGGGTCTCAAGAATTGAAATAGGCCGTCAGTACTTCAGGTGTGATCAATTTTCAGATATTGGCACCATAGCTTGTGGACTCTATAACTTTCACAAAGACCAAATAATATCCACCAATTTGTACTTATTTTTACCAAAGATATGTAGTGGTATAAATTTTGGCCAAAATTTATGAAGAAAAAATTACTAATCTGCTAAATTTTATAACAGAAATGAAGAAAAATTCATTTTTTTACAGAATTTTCTGTATTTTTTCTTTTATAGCACAAAAAATAAAAAACCCAGCGGTGATTAAATACCACCAAAAGAAAGCTCCATTTGTGTGAAAAAAAGGACAAAAATTTCATATAGGTCCAGTGTTGCATGACTGAGTAATTGTCATTCAAAATGTGAGAGCACCGAAAGCTGAAAATTGGTCTGGTTATTAAGGGTGTTTAAGTGCCCAGTGGTCAAGTGGTTAATGTCCAAACCTCTGGCAACAAAAGTGAGTACACCCCTAAGTGAAAATGTCTCAATTAGGCCCAATTAGCCATTTTCCCTACCCGGTGTCATGTGACCCATTAATTTTACAAGGTCTCAGGTGTGAATTGGGAGCAGGTGTGTTAAATTTGGTGTTATCGCTGTCACTCTCATACTGGTCACTGGAAGTTCAACATGGCACCTCATGGCAAAGAACTGTCTGAGGATCTGAAAAAAAGAATTGTTGCTCTACATAAAGATGGCCTAGGCTATAAGAAGATTTCCAAGACCCTGAAACTGAGCTGCAGCATGGTGGCCAAGACCATACAGCAGTTTAACAGGACAGGCTCCACTCAGAACAGGCCTTGCCATGGTCGACCAAAGAAGTTGAGTGCATATGTTCAGCGTCTTATCCAGAGGTTGTCTTTGGGGAATAGAGGTATAGAGTGCTGCCAGCATTGCTGCAGAGGTTGAAGGGGTGGGAGGTCAGCCCTTCAGAGCTCAGACCATACACTGCATGGAATTGGTCTGCAAGGCTCTCATCCAAGAAGGAAGCCTCTTCTAAAGGTGTTGCACAAGAAAGCACAAACAGTTTGCTGAAGACAAGCAGACTAAGGACATGGATTATTGATACCATGTCCTGTGGTCTGATGAGACCAAGATAAACTTATTTGGTCAAGCGTGTGTGGCGGCAACCAGGTGAGGAGTACAAAGACAAGTGTGTCTTGCCTACAGTCAAGTATGGTGTTGGGTGCCTACAGTCAAGTATAGTGGTGGGAGTGTCATGGTCTGGGGCTGCATGAGTGTTGTCGGCACTGGGGAGCTACAGTTCATTGAGGGAACCATGAATGCCAACATACTGTGACATACTAAAGCAGAGCATGAACCCCTCCCTTTGAAGACTAAGCCGCAGGGCAATATTCCAATATTCCAACATAGCCCCAAACACACCTCCAAGACAACCACTGCTTTCCTAAAGAAACTGAGGGTAAAGATGATGGACCGGCCAAGCATGTCTCTAGACCTAAACCCAAGAGGGTTAAGGCAGTGCTGGAAAATAATGGGGGCCACACAAAATATTGATACTTTGGGCCCAATTTGGACATTTTAATTTAGAGATGTACTCACTTTTGTTGCCAGCGGTTAAGACATTAATGGCTGTGTGTTGAGTTATTTTGAGGGGACAGCACATTTACACTGTTATGCAAGCTGTACACTCACTACATCACTACACTCACTACATCACATTGTAGCAAAGGGTAATTTCTTCAGTGTTATGAATTCCAATAAGTATAATTGCAATGAGAAATGTACAGGTATGGTGGCTAGAACTTCATTCTGAGACAAGTAACTTTTAGAAGTAATAAGTACAGGCCATCTCTTTTTCTTTTAACTCTTCCTCTAGGCTGCAAACTACCACCTGCCCTGCCAGCGTGTTATGTCTGTTTTTTAGTGTCAGATTCAACAGATTTCAGATTGCTGTACATGAACTAGAATTCAGAGTGTCAACGTTTGGTTGCCTTTCTTTGGATACTTTTGTTTGAAACACAAGAACGAATAGGGCGCTGGATTCAAACTTTCTAAGGGTCACTGAACTTGAACATTGGGCAGACTGGCTCCCGTTTGACAACATTCCACAAAATAGGGAACACCTTCAAGAACCTGTGATGGACTGCCTGACATCCTGGCTGGGTGCCTCCACTGAACCATGCCTCCTGCCCAAACCCTTCCAGTAGACTGATAGCTAATACTAACCCTTTACCCAAAGCATCATACACAAACAAGATTTTGAGGTAAAAACCAATACAGTTTTTTTTTACACTTCAAAAATAGGGGCAGTTACCACATGAACAATATAAAAAAATATATATATATCCCACAATGGTTAGGTAATGAGGTAAAGTTGACACAAGGCTGATCACAACCAGGAGGATTAGCAAACAGACAAAGTCCTCCCATTCTCGCCACGCATGAGCATATGCGGGGGGCTCAGTGCGACGATCAGTGGTGCACTGTGTCCCCGGGACACCGCTCTTCACCAATCACAGTAAGAGCCCATGATGTAGGCTCTTTGCCATGTGATCAGCTGTGTACAATTACAGCTGATCACAGTGTAGACAGAAAATGCTGGTTATCGGCATTCTCTACTCGTGCTGACAGCAGGTGAAGAGAGGAGAGACGATAGGCATCATTCCTCAGCGGGCACATCTGCACTGGCAATCAGGGCACTGATCATCAGTGTCCTAATTATCAGTGCAGCCCCACCAGTGCCGCCTGTCAGTGCCCACCAGTGCCTCCTGTGAGTGCCCACCAGTGCCGCCTGTAAGTGATGCCTGTCAGTGCCCATCAGTGATGCCTGTCTGTGCTCATCAGTGCCATCTATCAGTGTCCATCAGTGCCACCTTTCGGTGCCCATCATTGCCGCCTATCCAAGCCGCCTTGCAGTGTCCATAAGTGCTGCATATCAGTGTCTCCTCATCAGTGCACATCAGGGAAGAAAAACAAATTGCTTATTTCCAAAAGTTTCTGACAGATACTAAGAAAAACTTTTTTCTTTCCCAAATTTTCGGTCTTTTTTCGTTTGTTTAGCATTAAAAAAAAAAGTGGTGATTAAATACCACCTAAAGTAAGCTCTACGTGTCTCCAAAAAAATGTAAAAATGTTGTTTGGGTACAGCTTTGAATCCCGCACAATTGTCATTCAAAGTGTGACAGCACTGAAAGCTATAAATTGGCCGGGGCAGGAAAGGGGTGAAAGTGCCCAGTAGGGAAGTGGGTAAATGGGCTCTGCAGAGCTAAGCTCTGGCATGCCTTGGATACGTGTCAGCTTGCCAGCCTAGCGGAGTATTTTGTTGGGCTATATTATCCCTGAACTGCAATCTGTCTTGTGGTTTTAATGCTTTTGTACCTTTTACCTTTTACCTTTGTAAGTACCCATTTTGTCATCTTACACATTTCATACATTCAATTTCTAGAAATGCACTAGGCATTTGCACTCTACTGTGTGTTTTTTTTAAATAGGCTCTGCCTGACCTAAGATGGCTGCTAAAGTAACATGGGGTGGCAGCATATAATTGGATGCTTCCACAGTGAACCAGGAAACCTTAGAGGAAATGTGTTCCCCTTGACCTCCTCTTCAATTGCAGTGCCGCTGCGGAAGAGCGCCACCTGCAGTGGAAAAAGTAGACTGCACCTGCCTACAAATACATTCCAAGTGCATTATAACAAGGAGACTTGCACAGCATCTGGAGCCCTGATGAAGGGGGGTGTTTCAGGGCCCCAAAATGCATTTACTACTGTACCCAATCAATAAAGTTTTTTCTGAACATAACCTTTTGGTGTGGCACTTCAATCTCTGGATCAGAGTTTCTTCCATTACTTTTGACATGGACAGGCCAGCTTGCCTCAGATGGACTTAGCTGTATGTCAGTTTATATTTTAATACCTAATTTTCCTCTAAATGCAAAGTCTGCTTTTTTTTTTTTGGGGGGGGGGGGGGTTTGTGGAAAAACATACTAGGCAAATTGTAATAGATCACATACATGTAGTTTCCCCGTTAAACTAATCCAACTGACATTTGCCATAACATAAAAATATATTGCTATAAAAGCTTTTATTGCTAAATATTACTAACCATCAAACCCTTTGCCTTTTATTATGGCACTTTCCAAAGCACTTTCCTTCTCAAACGGCATAAGTCATTCAGATCAATAAACTTTGTCTAAACTAAGCATTTCAGGAAGCCAGGATTGCTGGTCAATTTACAGCTTTATGGATTGCAATTCTGTATTATGAGTTTGTAGTTTCCGCTGGCAAGCTAAGAATCTAATCTTTGTGAAGCCTAAATTTGTCTTGGCAATTGTATTACATTTAAACAATGAAATGTGGCGCTGCACAGCTCCCTCTTCTGGTTAAAGTAAGACATGCAACAAAGCATGTCACATCACCAAGAAATGCATCCTTAAAAATCTATATAATCATTAAAGCTTCTTTAAATACAGATAAATTAGAGCCATACTACCCTGTTTCGAATTATTAAAAATGAGGGCAAAATTTTAGATGCTGGTTACGCCTGATTTTCCATTTCATTATTTTAATAATTCTTTAAAAGAATGATTGAACTCACAATTTAGTTAATCTAATACAACCCAGGGGCATTGAAACAAAGTGTCCAATATCTTACAGTTCATATTCTTTCTAAAGCAGCTACAGCCTGAATAGAAAAGCCTGCCCTCTGCCAACAGCTGCAGAGGGGGACGCGTGCGCCGTCTGGAGAAGCAGTGGTCTATATGCAGAATCTAGAATACCCTCCTAAATAGTCAATCTGCAATCAGCAAAAGTCATGCCCCCTCTTTATTGGAGAGCTTTGGCTCTGACTCAGCAGGTGGACTTCTGCAGAGAGATCACTGCTTCCACACAGAAAGCAAGGGTTCCACTCCACAGCATGCTGGCAGGGGACAGGCTTTTCTACTTAGGCTATGGTTGCAAATTCAATATCAACAGTAATGGGTCCCCAATGGCATCATCCTAATCCAGGGGTCCTTAAACTACGGCCCGTGGGCCACATGCAGCCCGATGTGGACATTTATTCGGCCCACCCCACCCAGGGTCAGATTCCCGACAGGCCAGGCCTTGGGACGGGCTGGTTGAAACACAGCGGAAGACTGCTGTGTCACGGAGCTCACTGTTAAGTTTGGGCTCGCTGTGTTAAAAGTCCCACCCTCCTTCTAGACCAGATCGTGTGATAGAGGCAGTGTTCTGTCTCATGAGCTGGTCTAGGAGGAGGGCGGGACTTTTATCACAGTGAGCCGTGACACAGCAGCAGGAGATGCCCGATGTGCGCACACACTGACTGGTGAAACATTGTTTGGCACAGTAAGGCTGTGGGGGGGGGGGGGGGGGGGCTTGAAATGATGGTGAGGGGGGCTTGCACTGATGGTGAGGCGGGCACTGATTGGGCTGCGACATTGACCATCTCATTTGCCAAAAGCGGGCCCATAGTTCCCACTGAAATACTGGTAAGTTTGTTGATTTAACGTTACTTGTTCTTCATTTTAAATATTGTATTTGTTCCTGTTTTGTTTTTTCACTTCAAAATAAGATATGTGCAGTGTGCATAGGAATTTATTCATAGTTTTTTTTTAATTTTTAATTCTTTTTTTACTATAGTCCGGCCCTCTAACAGTCTGAGGGACAGTGAACTGGCCCCCTGTTTAAAAAAGTTTGAGGACCCCTGTCCTAATCCTTGTGTTTAGCAGTGGATTAAGTGTGTATGTGTGTGTATCGGTATACATATATATGTACAGTTCATACAGTATACTGTGTATAATATATATAGATATATAAAGTATATGTATTTATTGTATATCATAAGCAATGTTGAGTGTCCAGAATGTGATTGTGTCTACTATTCCCTGTCTTTTCCTGCTTTGCTAAATGAGATCCTAAACTGTGGGGAATTCCCCTGCTCATTTGAACTGTCACAAGGAAGTTTTTTGTTTGTTTTTATTGGATTTTAATGCGAGTGAGTTTCTTAAATAAATAATCTGGTTTTAAGAAACGCACAGAGAGCACCATGTCCTAGTTGTTCTTTTCCTGAGTTGCAATGCTATATAATTTTCCTCTGGTTTTCTCTTATGATTGGAAGAGTTTGAATCCTCCAGTGAACTTTATCCCAGCTAATTAAAGGAGAAGCTGCCCATTTGACCTTTTATAATCTGAAGGTCCAACTAAGGAGGTGAGGGTTTGCCCTTTTAAGTTTAGGGTGGCAGAGTGAACTCCATTTATTTGCACCAATTGATCTCCATGGGCTTTTGATGGATGCAGGGCCGTCTTTAAGGCAGGGCAAAAGGGGCAGCTGCCCTGGGCCCTGTCATTGTTGTGGGGCCAAAAGCATACTTGCCAACTATCCCAGTTTACATTCCCTTGAAGTTTTAGTCCTGTGCTGCTACTAATGCTGCCCAGCTCTGCCCTACTGTTGTGTACAGATGACTCACCTGCAGACCTGTGTTTACATGTAAATACTGGCATTCATATGTAAATAGCTGAGGCCAGCTGCATTGATATGTAAACAAAGGCAGCATTCATAGGTATATCATGCCCCCCTGCAGTGAGGAGAAGATGTGCTGTAACCTATAGTAACCAGTGAGCAGTATTACTGTACAGCAATCTATAGCAGCCAATCAACAAACAGAAATGTGCTGTAACCTCTAGCAACTAATCAGTGAGCCTTAAGGAGTGCTGTAACCTCTAGCAACCAGTCAGTAAGCAGTAATGATATGCTGTAACCTCTGGCAATCTATAGCAGCCAATCAACAAGCAGAAATGTGCTGTAACCTCTAGCAACTAATCAGTGAGCCTTAAGGAGTGCTGTAACCTCTAGCAACCAGTCAGTAAGCCGTAATGATATGCTGTAACCTCTGGCAACCAATCGCAATCGCTGCCTGACAGTAAACTGAATTTAAGTCTAGCTGCTATTTATTGTATGTTTCAGAGAAGGTGGAGAGCGAAATTGCATGGGGGGAGGGGGCCTAAGAAAATTTTTGCCCAGGGTCCAATCAATATTAAAGACGGCCCTGGATGGATGGGCTCATTATCTATCACATGGCCAGATCTAGGGGGGGTGATGGGGTGGGCTGTGGGCCCCCCCCCCAGATTTCAGTTGCTCCCCTCCAAAGCCATTAGCTCTCCCCATCCCCACCTCCACCCTTGAAGCTGTGCCTGGCAGCTGAACTGATTCTGAAGTATATACACACTGATTAAAGAGGAAGTAAACCCTGATGAGTTTACTTCCTCTTTCATTCCCTGCAAAGGTAAAGCATAATGGACTACTATGCATCGCATAGTAGTCCATTATGTGTCATTTACCTGACACAGGAGCCAGCGAAGTCACCGCTGTCCCCTGTAGTCCGGTGCATCCATCTTCTCGTGGGTCTCGCTGCTCCGCCGCTGTCATTCGGTGAAGCCGCAATGACGTCACTCCCGCGAATGCGCACGGGAGCCTCCACTCGCGGCATATCGCCGTTGACCACGGCACGCTCAGTGCGCCTGCGCGCCGATGTCTACAACGTATGTGCCTGTCTTTCGGCAAATACCTCCTAAACCGTGTAGGTTTAGGAGATATTTCTTGGACCTACAGGTAAGCCTTAATCTAGGCTTACCTGTAGGTCAAAGGGGTTTGTAAGGGTTTACAACCACTTTAAAGAAAATCTTCTCACCTGGTAACAGAACTTTCACTGCACATAGGCCTATTTGCTGACCGTGCATCTCTGCTTGCTAGACCTGTCAGCATAGACTGGAGATTGAGATACAGAGTCAGCCCTAGAGTATATAATGTTGTGTGCTGTCAATGTTCTGTTATCAGGTGAGAGGGTTTACTTTGATGTAACATATTTACTTCTGTGCATTTGTTTGCTTGGTTACTCTTATGCCGTGTACACACGACTGGACTTTCCGGCAGACTAGGTCCGACGGTCTTCCTGAAGGACTTTCGACGGAGTCCCGACGGACATTCTGAACAAACGGACTTGGCCACACACAAACGGACTAAGTCCGTTTGAAAGTCCGTTAGTTTTGAATGTGATGACGTAAGACGGGACTAAAAAAGGAAGTTCAATAGCCAGTAGCCATTATCTATTCTAAATCTAAACACTGCTTTCTGGGGGACTTTGGGGACCCTTATGTAAATGGGGGAATCTAGGGACCCTGATGTAAAGGGCAGACTATGGGGAGCTGATGTAACTAAGGAAACCCTCCTTTAACCACTTGCCGACCACGCCATAGCCAAATTACAGCTATAGCGTGGCTGGCTAGTTCTGGGAGGCCGTCCTACAACGGTGATTCTGCCCCTTCACGGCGCACTATGTGATCAGTGTCCTCCGGACACTGCTGATCACAGATTGAGGTAAAGAGCCAATCAGCAGCTATCCAGTGCTGCCAATCAATGTCCGCCAGTGCTGCCAATCAGTGCCCATCAGTGCCTCCTCATCAGTGCCCATCAGTGACGTCTATAAGTGCCACCTATCAGTGCCACCTATCAGTGCCCATCAGTGCCGCCTCATCAGTGCCTCCTTATCGGTGCCCACCAGTACTGCCTCATCAGTGCCCATCAGTGCAGCCTATCAGTGCCCATCAATGCCTATCAGTGCAGCCTCATCAGTGCACATCAGTGAAGGAGAGAAGTTACCTGTTTGGAAAATTTTATAGCAAATTTGAAATTGATTTATTTTTTTTCAAAATGTTCAATCTTTATTCATTTATTTAGCAACAAAATTAAAAACGCAGTGGTGATAAATACCAACAAAAGACATTTGGTATCATTTTGTGTGAAAAAAATATAAAAAGTTTATTTGGGTACAGTGTTGCCATGCAATTCTCATTCAAAGTGCGACAGCACTGAAAGCTGAATATTAGCCTGGGAAAGAAGGGGGTAAAAGTACCCACTAGGCAAGTGGTTAAGGGAGTGACTCTAAACACCATGATGTAAGGAGAGAGGGTTCTGTGGACCCTGATATTGGGGCGACGCACTCTGGGGACCCTGATGTAATGGGGAAGACTCAGGGGACCCTGATGTAATGTGGGTGGCTCTGGGCTCCCAAATTTAAGGGGGGGATAGACCCCGTGGACCTTAATGTAAGGAGGGGGACTCTGGGGACCCTGATTTAAGGGGGGTTCTGGGGACCTTGAGGTCAGGGCGAGGAACCCTGATGTAAATTGAGACTTGAGGGACCCTTATGTTGGGGGGAGGGTAACTCTGTGGGCCCTGGAGTAAGGAGGTGACTCCTGAGTACCCTTATGTAAGGGGGAGGACTTTGATGTAGTGTGGGGATTCGTGATGTAAGGGAGGAATCTGATGTGAACAGATGAGCTTGTCCCTATGTTGTTCTTGTTTTGTGTGTTGCTTTCTCCTGATCCCTGCCTTTTGTACGTTATATTGTACATTACATAGTTCTCACCTAAGTGCTCGTTGCCCAACAGTTGCTGGTTTTAGTTTAAGTTCTTCTTTAAGGTAGGCTCAGACAGACTAAGTGATCCTGTGTGCAGAAAAGCATATGTGATGGAATTGTTTAAATTTTTAAATATGATCCTTTGTTCTGAGGTTTATGTGTATCTGTGAGACTGTCATCTGTGATATAGTAAGTAGGAGTATTTTCTAGGTACAAGGATTGTGGCATATGTGTGCAGTGTATGCAGCAACTATCAGATTCTGATTAATCACCCTCCATTTAAACCTTTCCCACTGTCTGTCCTCTGCATCACTTATTACTGACCCCTGTCCTCCACCCTGTTGATCTTATGTAGAGTGCCCTACAAACTAATGGCCTCTGTACAATGCCCTTCAAACTGCTGACCCTATCCTCTGCCTTGCTGACCCCCTGTACACTGCCCATCCTCTGCCCCCTGACATTTTTTTACTGCACCCCTACATCAGACAGTGTAGATCTGGCCCTGAATTATCACCACAGAAAACTTTTCATTGGACTCGATTTTTTTTATTTTTTTTATACATTAGCATGAGAAGATTGACACGGTCAGTGTCAGTTTCTGGAGATGTTTTCCTCAATGTGGAGAGCGGGAAACCTAAGAATCCACCATCTTCATTACAGGGGGAGCTTTTTTTTGCACTTTCAATTTAGGGACGAAATCAGTTTAAACACAATGGTTTCTACCAAGAACCCTTGTATTTTATGGTTGCCCTGCAATACCAGATTTTGCCCATAGCTAAAAACTCAAATAATGACAACTAGTCCATGTAAAACATGGAAGTTATGAGAGCAGATAAGTTCAGCCTCAGCAACAGGTTTACAATAATAAAGAATCATGGGAAATAATGCTGAAGGGTTAGATCCTCTGCCAATTTTATTGCTATCTGTGTCGTAACCTGTCAGATTTAACCCTATAATTTATCTTATGACCATTATTACCAAGGGAGGAGACATTTTAGAAATATTGAGGGGAAATTATCTATTTAGGAAAATGTTCTGGGGGCAGCTGTCTGAGGCTGACCATACAATAATCATTATTTTCATTCAACCAGTGGATTGAACAAAGAAAAATTATTTGACTCCCCCATATACTTAATGTGGAAGGGGGGAATCATTTCCAATGAGCTATTGTGTTTTGACGGTGGGGAGACTTCCCCGCCATTGGAATAAAATAAACAGCACTGCTGGCTTATAGCCAGCAGCGCTGATCATTCAGGAAAAAAACACAAGCTGGTAGTACAAAAGTCGATCGGTAGATGGACTTGTGTAAAACTAGCCACTTGCCCATACGTAGATTGAAGTTTAGCCCATCCCTGCTAAAGCAGACATACTTCAATCTATGTATGGCTTTCCTAAGATTGGCATTTCCCTAGCCTGTAAAAATAAAAATTGAAAGCAGACTTCTCTAATGCCTTGTACACACAACCGGTTTCCCTGTCGGAATAAACTCTGAAGGTTTTTCCGATGGAATTCTGCTCAAGCTGTCTTGCATACACATGGTCACACCAAAGTCCGACCGTCAAGAACGCGGTGACTTACAACACGTACAACGGGACTAGAAAACTTAAGTTCAATAGCCAGTAGCCAATAGCTTCCGTCTCATACTTGCTTCAGAGCATGCATAGTTTTTGGCATGTCGGAACAGCATGCAGATGAGCGGTTTCCCCGATAGGAATTGGTCTAGTCTGAAAAATATAAAACACGTTCTCTTTCTAGGTCCGTCAGAATTTTCGACGTAAAAAGTCTGATGGGGCATACACACGATCGGAATATATGATGAAAAGCTCCCCTCTGACTTTTTCTGTCGGAAATTCCGCTCGTATGTATGCGACATTACCCCTTGGAGGTGGCCTTCATTTGTCTAGTTTGTCCTTTTCCTCCTCCTTGGCAGTTGTCATATATCTAAGCAGGTTGGGTTTTCCAGAGAATATGTGTGGCACGTATTTTCATTTGTTGCTAAGGTTCATTTTCTACTTTGTTGTAGGTTGTGGCGTTAACCTGGGTTTACGAGGCCTGGAATCATCGGAAGAGTTTATTTACAAAGTGGCTATAGCTGTGGACCAAAGGGATGTGTTCGAAGCCCTGTCAGCTAAAATAAAGCACTCCAAGCAAGTGGTAGAAGACTTCAAATTCAGTGGACTGGCTGTTTCAGTATTTGAATAAACAAGTGCAGAAATTCAACCAGGACTCTAAAGGTCAACAAGCGCTCCTTACCAAGGAACACTGGAGACAGCCATTTTGTGGTTTGACCCTGTTGTCAAAACAACCAGTACAATCTTTAGGACTAATTTTAATAAAAAAAGTATTTCCTATGATCATCAGCTCTAGGTAGTGGCTGTAATGCAGTATTTTCCTGATTCACTTTATTGTGTATGAAAAATAACATTCGACCAGCAGAGAAAATATCCGAACATATAGTTTTACAGGATGAATAGCCCTACAATTTAATTTTTTATAAATAAACCCCTAAGTGTGTGAGTAAGCCATTTACCTACTATTAGATGGACTTGTATGCACCATCATGGTTGATCCAGTATTGTACTTATACAAAATGGCTGCCTTCACATTACGTTAAAACTGGATGAAGGGTTACAGAAGAAATGAAAACAATAGTAATTGGAAAGGGCTAAGGTGGTTTTGAAAAGACAATCATGTTTAGTGTTATTTTGCTTTTTTCAACATGAATAAAGTTTTTTTATGTTTTCATTTTGCTAATTGTTCTTTTTAATTGCACATAGTGTGGTACCATTGTAGTGGCCATAACCCGTTGCAGGGCGGCCTTGACTTATTGGGCTTACCAGTTACCTTCTCTTAGCCTGCTCTTCCACGTCTAGGGGTTCCCAGGGTTGATACCCACTGACACGAATAAAGTCACTGACACGAAAAACACCGACACGAATAAAGTCCTTTCAAAAGGTTTTATTTTGCAGTAGTAACATCCAATAATACATTCTCTCGTGGGAACAGAGGGCACGGGTGAAGAACTCGGGCACCTTGAACTGCAGGTCTAATAAAGTCTCTAATTCCACCCAGAGAGTAACCACTCGCAGCTGGGTACTTCAAGGCTGAACAGATCTCTAGCCAGAGATCATGGCAGTCAGCACGTTGACTCAAAACTTGAAACAATCCTATGAACGTGTACAAGTTGTAACTAAGGGTGAACGGGAACCTTTTTCCTCAGTACCTGGAACGCTCTCTGTCTCCTCAATGGTACTGAAAAAGTGTGGATTCGTCAATGTCCTTCCCAACTCAGTAACCAGGCACTTCTTTGGATGCCACTTGCCAGCCCTCCTCCGAAGAGTCCTCCCCCGGTCACTTCCACGAGCTGTGGCACCTCTCCAAGCCGAGAGCAGACCCGGACACCTTGAATCCTCCCTCAGTTACTGCGCCTCGGACCAGCCGGTTCCGAGACTCGGGAACAGACGGCTCCCTACCCCAGACCAGGCAGGTCTATTAGGGGCCTCTTACAGGAACATATTGCGGGACGTTGAACACCCCGTGACCGGGACCCCTCACGGGGCTACCCCGGTCCTGGAACCAGTACAGACCACACGGGCCTCACAAACTCCTCTCTCAACACATGACCCACACCTCTTAAGTACCCCTTCCCAGACTCCTCAGCGGGCCCCAGAACTCCCACTGATTGGCTCCGAGAAGGCCAATACCCAAACATCCAACCAGGCCTGGTTCTGGTCTGTCATGTGTGCATCACCGCTCACATGGCCAGGCAGAACTTCCAAACACAGCCTGGCCAGACTGATGTTAAGGCCAACCTGTGTAATTAACTCTCAGAACCCCTACTGTTCTGAGGAAAAAAAACAAATTTACATGCGTATAACATTTTGTCCAAAATTTCATCCGCTACACCATTATGTAGCAAGCCAGTTCAAGGTAATTGATATAAAGTACATGATTAGCATACACGGCTAAAACCTTTTATATTCTAAACTATAAAAAAACAAAAAAAACTTTTTATAAGTCATGTCCCATTAGAGTTTGTAAATAAGAGCTCTCTCTCGAAAAGGCCATTTATTGTATTATCACCCCTTAAAGTGTATGGTGTGGACTGCCTTTTCATTTTTATGCATGCAGCATGCTGTTGTGATTCACTTGACCATCTCACAACTGTGAGTGATGTGAATCATTTTCTGGAGAGAGTAAAGACAGCAAGCCCTGTGTAAGCTCCAAGATGATCCCAGACAGAGCTTCCACAGGGCTGAGAATTCTCTTCCTACCCCTATTTGACAGTGCTAGTACCTTTTCGGCCAATCATTTAGCTCCGTGTTGTCAAGTGGAAGGAAGAAGAATGGATCACTCTATACCTGGAGGTACTGGATTTGTTTATTCATTATCAGCTGCAAACTGAAACGTAAAGGGTAGGTGAGTATTAGTAAAAGGAGAACTGGTCAAATTTTGTCAAAAAGAAAACAAATGTAAAAAAAAAATGTATTCAGCTAGTTTTCTAATCCAGACATCTCACTCACCCTCACCCTCTTAGCCAAGTTATGTAGTTGAGGCCAATTTCAATTGCTATTGGCTGTTCTGGGTTCTGCTGGTGGAGGTTCAACTACTACTTCCTGCATTCCAGTAAGTTCTGGACTATAGTGGGTGGTAGAGGCAGACCCTGGGATGAATATTTATGCAGCCTCAGTCAATCCCTGGTTGAGGGGGTGACCAGTAGAGGCTGAGGTGTGCATCAATAGTCTTGGGCCCAAAACAGCAGGGCTTTGTTCCTATGGGAGATATACGCTCACTATACGGCCATTTTGTTAGGTGCACCTTGCTGGTACCAGGTTGGATCCCCTTTTGTCTTCAGACCTGGCCTTATTCATTGTGGCATGGATTCAACAAGTGTTGGAAACATTTCTCTGTGATTTTGGTCCATATTGACATGATAGCATCACTCAGTTGCTGCAGATTTGTCGGCTGCACATCCATTATGTGAATCTCCAATTCCACCACATCCCAAAGGTTTATCTATGCCTTTGTGTTTGCGCCAAATTTTTACCCTAACATCTGAATGTCGCATCTGAAATTGAGGCTCATCAGACTTGGCAATGTTTTTCTAATCTTACATTGTCCACTTTTGGTGAGCCTGTGCGAATTGTAGCCTCAGTTTCCTGTTCTTATCTGGCAGGACTGGCACCCGGTGTGATCTTCTGCTACTGTAGCCCATCTGCTTTAAGGTTCGATATGTTGTGCATTCAGAGATGGTATTCTGCCTATCTTAGTTGTAACGAGTGATTATTTGAGTTATCGTTGCCTTTCTATCATCTTGAACCAGTCTCCCCATTCTCTTCTGACATCAAGGCATTTTCATCCAGTGGATATTTTCTCTTTTTTTAACCATTCTCTGTAAACCCTAGAGATGGTTGTGCATGAAAATCCCAGTAGATCAACAGTTTTTGAAATACTCAGACCAGCCTGTCTGGCACCAACAACCATTCCACTTTCAAAGTCACCTAAATCCCATGTCTTCACCATTCTCTTGCTCAGTTTGAACTTCAGTAAGTTGTCTTCACCACGTCTAGATGGCTAAATGCATTGAGTTGTTACCATGTGATTGGCTGATCAGTAATTAGTGCTACCAAGCAATTCAACAGGTGTACCTCATAAAGTGGCTAGTGAGTGTATATATGATGGGTATATGAGGGCTGAAGCCCCTTGGGCTGCTAGCTGCAGATTAGAAGAGATCGATCTGGGTCCCAGCTCCAGCTAGAGCTCAGGGACCCATGTTCAGAGTCCCTGAAAGCAGTGCATGAAGCCTACAGAGGATCCTCCTTGGAAGCATCCAGTACAGAGGCTGGCTGGTACTACAAGAGAGCATTAAAGTACCCAGGGCACAGTAAATATAAGCCTTAAGGGTCCTAGAGACTGTCCTTGCCACCTTTGGGAGAGCTCAGTCCTCTTGCTGACTCAGGTTATATCTTCTAAAAAGGGGTCCCCTGAGACAAGACCCCAAGAGCGTGGTTGCACCCTGAAGAGACAGAACTATTATGCCCCATACACACGATCAGACATTCCGACCACAAAATCCGTTGGATTTTTTCTGACTGTATTTGGCCGAAACTTGTCTTGCATACACACGGTCGCACAAAGTTGTCCGAAAATCCGATTGTTCGGAACAAGGTGACGCACAAAACGTATGTCTACGTAGAGGCCAGTAGCCAATAGCTTTCATCTTCAATTTTTTTCTGCGCATGCATGGCACTTTGTGCGTCGGAATTCTCTACACACGATCAAAAAAAGTCCATTTGGATTTTGTTGTCGGAAAATTTTAGATCCAGCTCTCAAACTTTTCCTTTTGGAAATTCTGACATAAAAAGTCTGATAGAGCCCACACACGATCGGATTTTCCGACAACATAATCCGATCTGACTTTTTCCGTCTGATTTTCCGACCATGTTTATGGGGCATTAGAGGTGTCCTCCATCACATCTATGGTAGTTTGGAGTATCCCAAGGCTCACCCACACCGTACCCAAGTTAAACCAGCAAATAAACCACAAAACACATTCACTGCCTCTTTTCTAACTCGAGTGGCTGTGTACTATGTGGTGCCTGGCTGCCATGTGCCTCACAGGGAATGGAACCTGAGATAATACAGCTGGCCTAGTCTGGGGTCTGTGCTGCACTCACACAACTCTACAGTGTTCTAAAAATCTATAAATTTGTAAAAAAAAACCTCTATAATAAAGTAAAATATCTGTGTGACAAAGTTCTGAAGAAAGAAACCTATTTACTGATTTACTGCCCTAGTATGTGGTCTACTAGTTGAGGAATATCTGCTTCCATTACAGTCTTCTGACTTAAATTGCTTCATGAATTAGTCACTTTAAATAAAGGATGGTGGATATGACTGCCCTTTAAAATAGTAATATGAGGGCGAATTAGCGTATTCATTTGTCAACGGAAGTGAAGGATTTGTACTTGCAATGTGGTGGGCCAAGGCCACATAGCAGATGATTGTAACTTTGAGAGAGCTGGAACATGTTACACAGACAACTGTTGACACCTGGGACTTTATTTTGGCTAGTCCACATACAAGTCTATTTTTGTTCTGCTTTTTTAGACTTAATGCCAAGAGCATTTGCAAATTACATTCATTTTGCAAATGTTTGAGTCCTTGTCTAGGGCAATAAACAGGATGAAATATTCGCAGTCGATCTCAGTTCTCAGCTATGTGTTCATCCTTCCATAATTACATAGTTAAACAGTCTGAAAACAGACGCGACTTTTAAGTTACGCCACTTAAAATTCAAAGGATATGTAACCCGGGGGAGGACATAACAAATGCTCCTGGGCTAACTTTGCGTCAAGGGAGGAAAAAATACGTTTTTTCATCCAACAACCACAATGAGATCAATTCCACAGACACCATGTGATAATTGGTAATTATAACTGTAGTCTTTGACACCATCTGTCACCTATGTATGTCCCATTTTACCATTTCAACCCTGGCAAGTTGAGGACAATTCGCACATACAGCCATGTGACTAGAAAAATGAACACATGTCCCAGACATAATTCCAACATAAGGGTAGATCATGTCTTGGTTTCACAAACCTTTACACCTCCTGTTCTTGGACAATCTTGAACATCTTGACATTCTATGAGAATTTAATTAAGGAGACTGAGTTACCCTTGTGGCTGCAAAGGATGGGGTATGTTTCTGACAATCATGATGAATGTGACTTACTACTGTTAACTTTAAGGACTGGTTCACACCAGATGCAGTCCAGTGCATTTTTAGTTTGCATCAAAAGCACATGGACAGTGTTTAACATGGATTCCAATGGAGCTAGTTCACTCCACTGTAGTCAACAAAAGTTGTACATGCTGCATTTTTTCTGTATGGAACGCATCTGGAACAAGGAAAAATACATCAAAAACTTACCAGAATGCATGTCCTTAACTGAGATGAGGAAGAGAAAAAGAGGGGAAAAACGCACTGAAATGCATCAACTGGTGCATACAGAAACACATCCGGAGCCCGAAATTGTGGTGTGAACCCTCCCTAACTCCCTTAACATTTATTTTTTTCTATGAAAATTATCCAGTTATTCTTTAACATTAAACTATGGTCACATATAAAGTGACACCAATGAATGAAGTTATGTATTCATAAAAAAATATATAAATGCAGCTTAAAATGCAATTACAGTGCGTACCTCAATGGGGTATTCTGTTAGCCCTTAGAAAATCCTTTGTACAGTAAGACTGGGAAGAGAGAGGAATCAGTAGGAGCGAATCAAGTGTGCTGTATGCACATGGGCTGTTAAGGAGCTTGCCGATAGGAGGATAGAGGAGGGGGATAAGCTTATAAAGCTGAAGCTGCTCCTTTGTTATCCATTCACAGGTTGGGCAAAAGGTGACCATTCTATATTACTACATCGGAGGAGGAAGCGCTGGATTGATGAAAATGGAAATTGCTTTTAATGTATTTATAAAAAGTGCATACTCATTAAGAAGGTAAACCTGTGATGAAGGTATGTGTGTGGATCTAGTTACCCCAGAAAAAAAGGTATTCATTAAAAGAAAAGAAAAACAATAAAATGCATACTCACACAAGTGAAAAGGTTTACAGCACAGCTCTGAAGAAGGGGGTGCGATCCCAAAACGTGTCACCGTGCTTAATGTGAGGTTGCAGATGCACTTGCACTTTCTACCTCATGGCATCCTTCCATTAATATGCTGTGAACCTTTGCACTTTTTTGAGTTTTCATTTTTATTGATTTTCTTTTATTTTAATAAATACCTTTTTGCTTGGGTAATGTAACAAGGGCTTGCACCTTCCCTTCTTTTGTTTTTGTAGTTCCACTGGATACCCCTATCTGAGGAGGGCTGCATCCACCTGGCATTGGACTTAGCCATCCCTCTAAAGAGGACCACAGAGGCCTGAGAGTATTTGGCTGTTTTTTCTTGTTGACACACAGTCCAATAGGTGATCTATCACGTGTTTAGCTATGTTGTAGGGCACATGTGTCAAGCACAAGGCCTGCGGGCCGAATCTGGCCCACAAGGCCATTTCATGTGGCCCTCGCACCCCTCCTGCAGCGGCAGCACCCACCTCATCTTCACCCCACCTTGTCTCAACAGTAGGCAGCAGAGAGGAGGACAGAACACCTCTGCCAGATCCTGTGCTTCTTGATGCAGCCACAGAGAGGCTCATCTCTGCCCCTCCCCCAATCTCAGCAGTCAGCAGCAGAGAGGAGGACAGAACTCATCTTACAGATCCTGTTCCCCTCGCACCTCCTAGTCTCTGCTTCCCCTGGTCCTAGCATTTAGCAGACTCTGGCAACTGACTCCAGCCCTTCCTCTGGTCCTCCTCCAGCCCCTGCGCTTCCTGGTTCTGAGTTCCGCCCCCAGCTTTTTCCCAAGAGCAGTACAAGGTAAGGGGGGGGGGGGGTGCACTGTGATGTAAGGTAGGATGGGAGATTCTTAACTTCTGATTGTGGAGTGGTTCTGACATCTGATGTAAAGGGATGGGGGGGTTCTCTGGGCATCTAGTTTTACAGATACAACTGGCCCTTTGAGGGCAACCATAATGCTAATGCAGCTCCCAATGAAATTGAGTCTGACACCCCTCTTGTAAGGCCTCCCAACGTTCTATGCATTTAGTCTTAAAAATAGGCGGAAATTGCAAATAAATACATCTTTATAGTTTATGTATGAACATATTTTTTGATGTCTTTCATTTTCATTCCATTTTTATACCATCTTGGTTTAATTTGTGTTCTTGATGCTTTTTTATTATTTACGTTTTATTTGTCATAATACAAACCGTAACAACAAAAAAAGTGAATAAAAATTGCAATCCATGTATAAACCATATTAAAAAAATAAAATAAATGCAGGTTAATAAAAACTGTAGCAAGCTGCAGTCTTAAATATGGAAGGGACAGAAAATGAAATTCTAACGATTGTGGGTAAGAAGGCAACAAAGGCATATCTGTATATTTCTTGCTGACTCCTTCCTGCTTTTTAAAAGATGAACCACATTAAAATGGATCACAAATCGCACATTTTGCCCTGACTATAGTTAACCAGATGTGCCCTTTATGGAATAATAAATTCACAGACGTATTTCTTTAAGCTACGACACACTTCATCGACCCACTTTCCTTGGGATGCCTGGGTAAGAAGAGCACAGTTTTTACGCTTGCCTCCATTGGGTGGGCGATCCCAATTAAAATAAGTTATAGCGATGCCATTAACATCCACAAATTTTCCCTCGTTGACCATATCGGTGATGCCCAACCAGAAATCTCCAGCCCCTGGGAGGCTCTTTTTTCCATAGTCACGAAGGGCACTGTTCTCATCCCCGTCTCTAGGTGTTGCCAAAGTTCCCCCTTTGGCTATACAGTCCTCGTTGGCTTCATGGAAGTGCTTGGTTTCTTCAAAGGCTAAGTAGCATTTTTTATGGATCTTCGTACCCCGCAGGCAGACTGCAAATAAAAGCAATTCTTATCAATTATGATTGTATAGGAGGAGGCACTCATAACCTGATATTACATTTTGCTCATAAAATACTCCTGTTAGTACATGGGCTTTTAAATGGGACTTGACGGTGCAACAATCATAAACACTGATGATGAAACGGTATGTGGAGTGTAAATCCCAGCAGCAATTTATCTGATACAATTACCCATGATGCCATTTTTAATCAGATTCAATTGAAGAAGAAACTCCAGTCTTCCTATAATGCAGGATATTTTTTAATGAGGATCTGTTGAAATGATTATGCATTGTCAGTACAAATTTATTTTCCCTACAAAATATTTTTCTGTGCACAACACATTTTCAGGCCCACAGGAACTTGAAAATGTCCAAATTATAAGTATCATCCGATTGTGTGCATTTTTACCATATTTTTATTAATGGAAACTCTGGGGCTGATTTATTGAAGGCAAATACGCTTTTCACTTTCCAAGGGAATTTTTCGCAGAGCTTGGTGAACAAAGGGAACTTTCACTTTTCCAAGAATACCCAATCACGTGCAAGGGGAAAAAAAAAACAATACAGAAATGCACTTTTGCTTACACATGATTGGATCATGTATATCAGGTAAGCATCATTCTTTGCAAAGTGAATTTTCCCTTGCAAGGTTAGCAGTCTATTTTCCTTTAGTAAATCAAACATATAACTAACAAAGTTCCCTCTAGGTCCGCAAAGTCAGTTGCCGTCATCATAAGTGGGCTCTTACATATATCAGAGAATGGCCTGCGAGCCCCTTAAAATAATTTATGAAAAAAATCAAAAAAATAAAATCTAGTTTAGGACTCTAAACCAAACCTACATAGAACTGGGTCTTTGTAAGTACACTCATAACTCTAGACTAATGCTTTGGAAAAATCAACTTTTATTACACATATATTTAATAGCCGGTCACCCCCCCCCCCCCCCATTCAGGCGTCGGGCACCTGAATTACAGCGGCGGGGTATTTTTTTTTTTGAAGCACCTGATTAGAGCCATAGGTAAACAGCAAGTGCCATGCTAGGTGCTTACAGTTCACTCAGCTGTGTTAGGAAAGCAAATTAATATTTGATGTCTCTGTTGTGATACCATCCCATTGACGTGTTGCGAGCGTCATAATAATGAAGGGCCCTCTATGTTCTTTTTTTGTCCAGGTCATGGGCATGCCCTTTTCCAACATGGTGGCCCTTGACTCATTGCCTTGAGACGCAGCCGTTGTAGGGTGGCTCAGCACTATGACTCTCCCGGTGGGTATGCGGCCCTGTAGGGGAAACCGAGCAGTCCTTTGTGTCCTGCTCACGCCCCGTTGTCTTGATGGTAAAGCACTCACTGATGTGATGTGTATTTGCCGTTTTTGGACAACGCGCACGTGCCGATTTGGCGCATACGCACTGCGAGTCCGGTGATGTCAGATGCAATGAGCATCTTGGCCGTCGCCAGGCAGGAGCCCTTCTGTGCACACAAACATATAAATAGAGATGGTGATAGTACTATCACCTCTGTGCCTCTTGGGGATGTGCGGACGGCACAGGCTATCTGGTAGGTTGCCTTTTAAACACCCATGAATGATCTGTACTGTTATTATGCTCCAAAGCTCTATCTTGGCGGTTGCTATTTACTATGCATATATGCTCTGCTTTACCTTCAGGGTGTCTTGTCCATCTCTGTTTTTTTGGGGGGGGGTCTCTATATATATGTCCAGCCTTGATCCTTATACTCCGTACAGGTGTTAACAACCACCACTAACTGTGAAGGTGAGAGAGCCACGTGCAACAAACCTTGTCAATAGCAATATATGCATCATATGACCTCTATATATACAAATATATACTGTATATATATATATATATATATATATATATATATAATATACACATATATATGCACCATGTGGCCGCATGCACTGATTTTTACATCATTATCTTTCTTATAGGTGCTGAGTTTGGGGTGCTTTGAATATCACCCCTCACAAAGCATTAACTGCACTTCCAAGCTAGCTACATATGCTGACACCGCATCATTTTAGTTATATTATATCTATGATATATGTGCATGCATGGCTATGCACGTGTATGTGTGTATATTTATAATTTGTTTGTGCATTTGCCATATATAACACCCATGAAGCTAATATATTTGCCCTTATCCTATAGATATAGTCCTCTCTATAGGGACTATTTTGTCACCCATTGAGCCTGTATAACCGAATACACTCCCTTAGGTATGTAACTCTTTCATTGTTTTATACCTATATAAAGAAACTCTATTCTATTTTACCTTATACTCACAACTCTGGGTGGATGGTTTTTGAGTATATCTGATTACAATCCTTTTTGTTAAATAGACTATTGTCATTTGTATCCTATGCCTCTCAGCGGGCTCCCGTGCCCTCCGAGGTGGGTCATCTTTCCTTGGGCCCCTGGCAATCCGACACCTCTTGGTAAGACAATTGAACATTGGGGGACTCACAACAGAAGCTTTAGTTACAAAAATGCTATTATATGTATACATAAAGTATTCATATCTGTTCAATGTATTTTGTGTGACTAATATGTATTTTCTCTACTTTCATAGTTATGATAATCATCTTTTAATCACCATCTAACTGTAGAAAGCGCCTGAAGAAGCGGCTAATGTAAACCCGCAAAAACATGTAGAGCAACCAATATACAGATGGTATCTAGGTTCTAGATCTGGTGCAACTTTAGAATTTTGCCTTGATTATCACTATTTGTTTTAATCTGTAAATCTGTCATTATATGTATTTTTGTAATAAATTTCTTTAAATATTTTACTTCTGACTGTTTAGCATCAGTTGATATACGGTACCGTTAAAGTACATCATAACCTTTTCCTTCCTACCTATAACTTTTCATCCAGTAAAATATTCAACAGCTATTCCTGGCTTCCTATATGGATCCATCATGGGACTTTATATAGGTCTTTGTTGTATACAGCCATACTTAATTACCTGCACCTATAATTTTCATCCAGTAAAGTCTCTAAGGCCTGATTCACACCTATGCATTTTTAGTGCTTTTTGCATTTTGCAGATTTGCACTACAGTCCATTTACCATGGTTTCTTATGGAACACGTTCTGTAGTGCAAATCTGCAAAATGCAAAAAGCACTAAAAATGCATAAGTGTGAATCAGGCCTAAGATGGGATTCACATCGCGAGCCAGATTTAAAATATCAGCCGGTGTGCAGGAAATGATCAGAGATAAAGCGCCAACCAATTTGATTTCATTTTGTTTGGTTTTGGAAGTGTGGGAAAAGTACCTCTCAGGTTTCTATAGCTATTCATATTGCCGTGTAATGAAAAGGTTTTGGCTGGAGTTGGACTTTAATCTGGGGAAGGATAACAGGTAGTTGAATGTAGCACAGATTAAAAATAAGCCATGAACTGGCACCGCTGGGATCTAGACATGTGAAAAGCCCGCAGACGGCTCATAATCCCTTTTTTTCTTAAGTAAGGCTTCTGAAATGCTATTTTTGGCTTCAAAGCCGTTCTTCCGAGTGAAATTAATATGTTTCATTGGGGAGCCTGACAGAAATGCTTCTGTTCGCACTGAGTAAGGAGATAATCACCATTCATCAGCCTTCAGTACATCAGTAATAAACGTTGAGTAAAAAGAAAACTTGCACTGATAGAAACATAGTGACTATTTCCCTCTAGAAATGCGTATTGCCTGGCTGCCATGTACATTAAGAGGGGTTATTTCTTTCTGAATGACCGAGCTTCAACAAATACACCGATCTGCAGTTCTAACATCATTCTCACTCACTTGCTATGGATCTTGTTCCAGGTCAGTATTTCTAAAGACATTAAAACCAGAGGCAGCCAGGCAACTAGCATGTTCACATAAAGGACAGCAATGGTTCCCCTAAAATTCTCACTCTACCCTGTGCTTCAGCTGGGAGTATAGGAGTGTCACTACGTCAGCTTGAAGCTGAGGGGAGGGGCCACATGCCCCTGCTCCCTAGAACTCTGGAGTTGTTGCCAGTGCTGGGCAGAGGTTGATAGCACTCTGCTCCAATGCCACCGCTTCTGCTGGAGACCCCACATTATCTGCTCTGGCTAACTGTTGGGGAGGGAAGCTGGCTTCCTCCACTCTGACTGTGGATCTGCCACTGGGGAGGGAGGATGACCACCTTTTCTCCCTGGTCCTTGGCCTGCTGCTGGGGAGGTGAAATGGCTTCCTCTCTTCCCTACATCTCTGACAGCCGTGGGGGAGTGAGGACAGTTTTCTTCCCCCCCCCACATTGGACTGCCACTGGACTCCCGGACCTCCGCTGAGGAGGGTGGCCCCTACACTGCTGTTGGGGAGGGAGGATGATTACTTCCACTCCTGGCCTTTGGATCTACCTCTGGGGAGGAAGAACGACCACCTTCTCTCCTGAATTGTGGATCTGCCACTGGGGAGGGAGGGTGACCACCTCCTCTTCCTGGTCCTTGGCCTTCTGCTGGGGAGGGGGAATGGCTTCCTGCCCTCCCTTCATCTCTGACTGCCGCTGGGGAAGAAGAACCACCATCTTTTCAAACTGTACCTTCAAAACTGCTACAGGTGTGGCACAGAGGTCTTGGACCATCTGTCTGGTTACCAGGGCTTCAGTTGGGGACCCCACTCATCTGGCATGGCTAACTGTTTGTTTGGGAGGGAGGCTGGCTTCTTCCACTCCCAGAATGTGGATCTGCCGCTGGGGAGAATGACTACCTCCTCTCATGGACTGTGGATATGCCACTGGGGAGGAAGGATGACCACTTCATATCCCTCGTCCTTGGCCTGCCACTGGGGAGTGGGGATGGTTTCCTCCCTTCCCTTCATCTAGGACTGCCACTGGGGAGGGAGGACAACCAACTCTCTTCTCGGCCTTTGGATCTGCTGCAGGGGAGTCAGGATGGTTTCCTGTCCTCCCTAGTCCTTGAACTCCCGCTGGGGAGATGAACCAGCTGCTCCATCTCCCATACTCTTATCCACTTGCTGGGAAGACATTTCTCTGGTACTGTCTCCAAGGTGCACAGATTCTTGCCAGGGAGGGAAGACTGTTTCCTCCACTCTGGCTGACTGTTGAGGAGGGAGTCCGACCACCTCCTCTCCTGAACTGTGGATCTGCCACTAGGGAAGAAGAACCGCCACCTTCTCACCCTGCGCCTCCGGAACTGCCATGGGAATGGGGCAGATGTCTGAAGCCTTCTGCCTCAATGTCAATTTTTATGCTGGAGGTTCACTGGGTTGCTTCTCCTCAGCACAAAAGTCTATTAATTCCCCAGTCTCTGGAATTTCTGAAAATCCAGGGCACGGCTGGCGGCCCAGTGCCAGTCCTTCAGCAGGTGACTCATAATCCATAACATTCATGGGTGTTGGGGCATATTGTTGAGCTTTGTTGAGCAGTCTTTTATATGCTTGGTCCAGCACCCATTCTTGTGTAACTATAAAGTCCAAGTTGCGTCTCAATCCAAGCTCACTGGAAAATTCCAACTCCCTAAAATCTCGAATGTCCTCCCATCTCCACTCTGCTGCACTACTGAAATGTGGATCCTCCTGGAGCGTCTCAAATATCAATCCCAGGCCACCGTAACCATTGCCTTCTATAGGATCACTGTTCTTCATCCACGGACACACTTGGGTACTGGGTAGCATACTATTGCAGCGCCCGGAAACCATCATCCAGCACCATTTCGGTCTGGACAAGCCATTCCAGCTATGTCATCCATTTCTACTGAGGATGCTCTCTTAGGAATGGTATACACAAAGTCTTACTTCACTTGGAGAGCCTCCACCCAGAGCTCCTGGTGGATCATGTATCTCAATTCCAGTATGTACTGGGCAGAACCAGTCTCTCCATACTGGATGAACTTTTTTTTTGCATTCGTCACTGGAACTTCCCTTCCATGGTGACTGGCTCCTAGAACACTTCTTCTAAATCAACCAACACTGGATTCCTGTTGGTGGTTTGGACTGCTTGTAGGGAGAAAGCAGATCCCACCGCTGCCAATAAAATGTGAAAAAAACATCCATTACCCAGCTTGGGAGCCTCCGTCAAGATATAGCTTCCTCCAGTCTGGACTCAGGAACCAGGTATCGTAGCTGAACACCCAAGAATAGGCGACACTAGCTTAGATGCAAACTGGAAATTGAACTTTATTGGAAACTCTCAAAGAATTTATATACCAAACACAATATCAGGTAGGGCCTGGTCACCTAACATTAACAATACAAACTGTAAACAGGATAATAATTAACGTTGCTAAGGAACAGACAAAACACCCATAAACAATAATCTAATCAAACTGTAAGCTAAATCAACAGAAACACATGACATCCCACAATAGATTGGCAACAAGGCAAAGTGGTCACAATATTAATCACCTCTCCAAGCGTTGAGCAGACAGACAGAAAAAATAGGTGACTCACTTAACAATGGGAATTCGCACCCAGGAGAAACACAATGGGAGAGACATACTTAACAATAAACACATAACAAACAGTGATCCCAACCCACCTTAAACTGGGACAGTCCGGGAACAGTCTTCAAAAGACACAAAAGAGACAAGCTCATACAATGTTCCAGCAGTCTGATACAGTGGAAATAATTTATCTTCATAGATCTTTTAAGGAATATTGTTGATAAATATTTCTGTCCCAAGTGAAGGGGCCTCTCCAACCCATTCTGCATGTGGGCCACCATATGTTGACCATTAACCTGCCCAAAATTAATATTACACCTTTCCATTCCCTCCAGAAGGGAAGCTGTACTGTCCTTATTCAGAGAAATAATCCAAGCCTCGTTCTCAGCATTCATCACATTGTTGTCCATCAGCAGAGAATGATCTGCTCTCTCCATGGGCCATAATCAGTGGATAGGATAATTGCCCCTAGTCCCCTCCAAAAGCCTAGCGACTAAGTCCTGTCTCTGCAAAGTACTAACACTCACTGGTTGAGGGAACATAGAAGAAATTGGAAGGGTCTAGCTAAAACTGCACCAACTAGCCTTAAACAGAAGAGGAGGACAGAGGCAGAAACCAAAATTACAAAGGAAACTGGTTGTAATGGCCCAAAACCGCCACTAGATGTCAACCATCTACAGAACAATTATAACCTGATGCAGTTCAAATGAACACATAAAAAAATACATGAAAGTGCACAGAACACCATACATTATGAAATGGTGACCAATGCACCCCAGCGCACAAGAAACAACACTTGTGCGGTGGGAATGCAACACAGCAGCGCACAGAAGTTGTGGTGTGCTGCAACACAGGTGTGTTGCTTTAATACATTGATGTGCCATTTAAAAAGAATGTAATTGCAACACGTGAGTGTGAACCCAACTCTGATATATTTTGTTTCACATTTTTTGCCTTTAAAGAAGTAAAGAGGAACTCCAGTAAAAAAATTTTTTATCCAATGTGCAAGTATAACAATAATAAAACCATACATATACCAAGAAATACTAATAAAAAAACATGAAAATAAAGGGCAACTTTGAACTTGGTAGTCGCATTACTGTCTCTGTCTTGCACTGGTCTGATTTAAATTAATTCTGATTGGTTATATGGCTGCCTTTGCCTTTGTACGCTGTAGTATGCCTGAGTGAACAAGGCCTAAAAGTCAAGTGTGACCACACCTTGTCTTCTTCCTGAGCCTCCCTATTGGTCATGTTATAAGACCAGGATGGTCACTTGGGAGGGGCTAGTTACTATAAGCATATACTATAACTTTAGCTGCCTATATCTCAGGATCCAGGCTTGGATATAGGCAGCTGAAGTCATGTCTTGTTTTTATGATAAGATATGGGCAATTGCCATTCTAGAGTATGAAGGGACTGGGATCTTTGACCTCTCTCCTTGCCATCATGATATACCGGGCCTAGATCACTCTTCACTATGCACAAACAGGAAAACTGATAAAGACATTTTGCATTACCAACAGTGGCTTTATTCGTGGCTTGTGGTAAAATTAAGATGTATCTATATGCCTAATGTACTGACCTAGCCACTGTGGAAACTGCTAACAACTGGCCACAAGAGTGGTATACTTGCTTGTGTATGTTCTATACATATATGATAGAGCTTGGCTGTATCCTCCTTTCTTGATGAAGCGGGCTGTGACCCGTGAAACGCGCCAAAGTCACACCTAGCAACTCATCACCCACTCACAGCAGGGATGATGAGAAAATTACCTAACAGTATAATATATTTTTATTTGGAATGTTTCTTTCAGTCTTTTCATTGTCTATATGAATTTTAACGTTTGTATAATAAACATTTGATATTTTTTACAATGTTTTAATAGTACCGTTAAAACCCTCAGGGGTACTTGTGTAAGACTTTTTCCTTGGATGTGGTGCAATGGGGGTTATTTATGAAAAGGAAAATCCACTTTGCACTGCAAGTGCACTTGGAAGTGCAGTCGCTTTAAATCTGAGTGGTAGATCTGAACTGAGTGGAAGCTCTGCTGATTTTATCATCCAGTCATGTGCAAGCTAAAATTGTGTTTTTTTATTTTCCTTGCATGTCCCCCTCGGATCTACAGAGACTTTACTTCCAAGTGCACTTGCAGTGCAAAGTGGATTTTCCTTTAGTAAATAATCCCCTTTGTGTCATACACTTAGAAGGTCCCCTTTGAGGTTTCCTTCCTCCCACTTTTTATACTTACCGTATCTTCAGATATGCTAATTGCTGTGATGTTTTTATGAAAAAAATAATCATCTTTGCTAATGATTAAATTAACATACAAACATTATTTTAAACCATTATTATCAATACGTTTTGGAGAATGAGATATTATATTTACCTGTTTGTAAAGCCTGCATTTCCTTTAATGAGTTCACTTCCCGCCACAACTTTTCAATCTGTGTCTTCGAGTCTCCATCCTTTTCTTATAGTAAAAAAATAATACAAGGTTATTACAAATGCATAACTAAAATCATCAAGTAAAATGTTATATTATATTATACAGGCTTTTGTAATCATGGAAAAGGCACAGGTACTCCCCCCTTCTTAACCACTTTTCTATGCCCCTTACCCACCTCCTAGAACCATGTGTCCCCCTTGTACACCTGGATAGGAGAGCGGAATGTAGAATGTAGCGGAATGTAGAGGAACCGATCCCTCTATGTAGCCACAGAATGCTCGCTGCTCCTTCTCTCCCTCCTGGAGACATTTAGCGGCTGCAGGAGGGAAATGATGGGTATTGGTTTCTCTACATGCCACTCCCGCTGCCTTCCTATCCCTGTCATGCTGCCCTATGCCCGTGTGCTTCCCTGCCTGCAGCACTGCCTGGTTTCCTCCTCCCACCACCCGCCGGCTGCTGCAGGAGATCTGTCAGGATGGAGAGCAGTTAAAGGGGCCAGTAAATGTGCCATTCACCGGCCCCTTACTTGTCTTAATAAATAGAGTCAGTGACAGGTACCGATCACTGACTTTTTTTTTTTTTTTGTAACTATGTTTACTATGCTTTCGTTTATGAATGAATGGGAAGCTCTGTACAGAGCCATTCCTGTTCATTCATTCTGTGCAGCTGAATCATTCTGTCTTCAGTTCCTTTCTCTGTCTCAAAAGTGAGAAATCAGGGGTCTGTTCAGATCTCTGATATGTCACCAAAGAAAATATGTAAAAAATTATTAAAAAAGAAAATTGAAAAAAAAAATAATACAACAAAAATAAAAAACTACCGACACCAGTGGCGGAACTACCAGGGTCACAATGGTCTCACTTGCAAATGGGGTCTGGCATTCCAACACCATGGGGGGACCCCAAGATGGCAGGTAGGTGGCCCGCTGCAGGACCATAATAAAGGGTCCCACAATGGGAGCAAAGGGCCCCGGAATTAGTGGGACGGTCCCGGCTGGGGCCCTTCATGGTTTGTTGCAACGAGGCCCTGAAGGTTCTAGTTACGCCTCTGCCAGTACCCCTTGCTACCTACATTTAGTGCTGGAGGTGTTCCCCTTTGTGCCCACTGAAAAAATCCTTGTGTGCGTTTATATATCTATATATATATATATATATATACAGTGGGTATCAGTGGCGGCTGGTGCTCACTATTTTGGGGGGGGGGGGCGCAATCAACACTCACCCCCCCGCAGGAGACGGACGGCGGGTCATCTAGAACTACCTTTCCCTCCCTGCGGGAGATAGCTGGTGGGTCACCCAAAACTGTTCAGCCCCCCTAAGACTCCCTGGCCAATAGGGGCTTCCTGATTGGCCAGGAGGAGAATGAGGAAGAAAAGCGAATATTCATTCGCTAGTGTCCCAGAACTGTGTGGGATTGGAGCGCAGTGTTTTGAAGCCTATTAGAACCTCTGGCTCTAATCACGTGTTTCAAACCCCCCCCCCCCATTGGAATCCATACATCCGGCTCCCTTTATGTAGATCAGAGGATCAGGGGGTCGGACACATGTATGGGGAGGCGGCTCCCGTGCACCCTTACTGAACGGGCTACCACTAGTGTGTATAGAAGCAA
>NW_027507686.1:45340961-45695961 GCF_037356315.1 Lithobates pipiens | reverse complement strand
AAGCTCTGAATATACTCTCAGATGTCACCATGTTCTTAATAGCTATTTAAATGTTATCCTTCCTGCTGTTTACCAGAGCACAGTGTCCTTGTATTTAGGACGCAGCGATCTTCTTTTTTTTTACATGTTCTACACCAAATATTCTTTTCATGCCTTTTTTTTCCAGAAAATCCGCAACATTTCCTGTCTGAGCTGTGTAAACACTGAAATGGACCCAGTGTACTTGCAGGGACTTAATTTTATTAGACTGTACTTGTTAAAGACTTTTCAGATAAACACATAGCTCCCAACTGTTTCTCATCTGGGCTAAATCCCTCCATCCCTCTTTCCTCCACAGCTGACCTTTTTGATCTGACCTCTATATAAAAAAAACAAAAAAAAAAACCTACCGCGTAACTAATAAAGGGATCTATTTATAAAACATCTGTTGGATGAATTTTTCCCTGTATTTTCTCTACTATGACTTCCTATGACTGTCAGCTCCCTCTAGTGGCCAAAATGCAGAATATTTTTCTGAAATACCTTAATCAGAAAATACACTGCATTCTGACCTTCCCTACCCTGTTTCCCCAAAAATAAGACCTAGCGTGATTGTCTTTGATGGCTGCAATATAAGCCCTACCCCCCCAAATAAGCCCTACCCTGTTTCCCCCCCAAAAAAGCCCTACCCTGAAAATAAGACCTACAAGGACTTTAACTAGGACTTATTTGGGGGGGGTAGGACTTATATTGCAGCCAGCACCGACAATCACGCTAGGTCTTATTTGCGGGGAAACAGGGTACTGACAGACCAGCTGCCTGCCTTTAAATAGGCAGACCGCTGTTCTGCTTGTGTCCAATCACAGCTGGAGTGGGTCGCCGGTGGTGCGTGTGCGCGTCCCAGACCCAGAAGAGCAGGATCACGTACTGGGTACATGATCCTGCACAGGAGAGCCGCCTTGGCTCGGTATATATACAGTATACAGTCAGCAAGTGGTTGATCAGGAAATATATTGCATTTTGGCCACTAGAGGGAGCTGATAATCATGAGAAGTCATAGTATGGGAGAAATTTATGTATCCTGGATAAATGCTTGTGACATTCATCCAAACAAATATTTTATAAATAGACCCCAAAGTGTCTTACTACACTACACCTTTTATCCAGACTTTAAATGTTTGCGTTTGTTTTGTGACACAACCAGTAGAAGGAAAAAGTAAGTGAAGAAAAAGCAATTGTGGGTTTAACCACTTCAGCTCCAGAAGGTTTACACCCCTTCATGACCAGGCCATTTTTAGCGATACAGAACTCTGTCACTTTAACTGACAATTGCGTGGTCGAGGGACGTTGTACCCAAATAAAATGTGTCTTCCCCCCCCACAAATAGAGCTTTCTTTAGGTGGTGTTTGATCACCTCTGTGTTTTTTTTTTTTTGCGCCATAAACAAAAAAAGACCGACATTTAAAAAAAAAAACTATATTTTTTACTTTCTGCTATAAAATACATCCAATAAAATATGTAAAAAAATCTAATTTCTTCATAAATTTAGGCCAATATGTATTATGCTATATGTTTTTGGTAAAACAAAAAATCCCAATAAGCGTATATTGATTGGTTTGCGCAAATTTTATAGCGTCTTCAAAATATGGGATAGATTTATGAAATTTTTCATAATTTTTTTTTTTTTTTTTTTACTAGTAATGGCGGCGATCAGCAACTTATAGCGGGACTGCGACATTGTCATAAGAAGTCTGATACGAGAAATATTTATGTATCCTGGATAAACGCTTGTGACATTCATCCGAACAAATGTTTTATAAATAGACCCCAAAGTATCTTACTACACTACACCTTTTATCCAGTCGCTAAATGGTTGCATTTGTTTTGTGGCACAAGCAAGTGTGGGTTTAACCAATCATTACTTGCATTTTATTTTTTTCATAGTCCATATAATGTGGACATTGTGGGAAAAGGATGTCCTTTGCCTATTTCTCTTCTGCCTAAAGGACTTTCTTTTTTTCTGATCTCAGGGAGGCATGTTATAAACGTCAACATAATTTTAAAACTAAGTACAGTGGTAACTTGGATTACGAGCATAATTCGTTCCAGAAGAATGCTTGTAATCCAAAGCACTCGTATATCAAAGCAAGTTTCCCCATAGAAGTCAATGGAAACTCAGATAATTCATTCTACAGTGACTGCTATTGTATGCAGTACCGCATGTGGCCAGAGGTAGGGGGGGCATCGGAGACCGCTTGGAGATGCTCGGATGCACCCGCAGACACTCGAAGAGGCTCAGACACACTCAGGAATGGAATGTTTCCGGGTGTCTCCAAGCGGCTCCGTGTGTCGCCGGCGCCCCCTGCACTTCTGTACAGAGCACTTCCTTTTCATTCATATGCAGTGCAGCTTAGGATGCAGCAAAAGGATTGGGGATCTCTGTCCTCAAATGTGAGACACCCTGATATTTCACCTAATCCCTCCAACAGTGATACAAAAAGTAAATGGTAAGAAAATAATAAAGAATTGTAAAAAAAAAATTAAAAATGAAAAAAAATTATTAAAAATATTTAAGGGCTCATTCACACAGGTTCTCTGGCTTATACAGTGTTACAGTGTGTATGAGCAGTTGAGGAGCGCCTGTTACTCTAGGGGGGGGGGGGGGATGCAGACAAGAGGAGGTATGTTTATATAAAACAGCATAAGGTCTAAATACAACTGTTTTATTAAATTGAACATACATTGAACTGGTCAAATTTTCTCTTTGTTTTCTCAACAAAAGAATTCAGTCAATGAAAAAGATCACTTAAGCCTCAGGGTTAGGCTTAAGTTAGCCATAGATGGACCAGAATACTGTTTCATAGCATTGTTAGAGGCTTCTAAACTATATATATTTATCCAAATGTATTTGCCAACACTATTTCCTTTACTATTTAAATGACTATGTAGCCAGTTAGTTCTGGGCCCCCAATGCTGCCAGTGCCTATTGGAGTTGCATGGTTAGCAGTGGCCATAGTTAAAGCATGTCCAAGCCCAACAACCATAATATAATTTATTGCAGCTTACCAGTCTTTAGATGTGGTGACTGCAACTAGTAATCCTGTCAGTAAGACACTTTCTAACATAGAGTGACATTGCTCATTCACCGTACTGCATCATTGAAAGAGCAGCATTGTCCCCCTAGGCCACCTTCCTGATTTGGATTACAAACACCACCCTCTCTCCTTGGCTCATTTACATAGAGGGAGATGTTCTGTAGATCACAGAGAATAGCTAATACCTTTAACAATGATAACATTGTTTTAATCAGCAGCTCATTGCACACAGATATCTTACATAGTTAGCCTGGTTGAAAAAAAGACACAAGTCCATCTAGTTCAACCAATAAAAGGGAAAAAAAAATCAATCAATCTTATATGCACAATCCTATACCCACAGCTGACCCAGAGGGAGGCAAAAAAACCTCAGCAAAGCATGATCCAATTTTCTCCTGCGGGGGAAAAAAAAACTTCCTGACCCCCCCCCAAATATCTATTTTTCTTTTCTTTCACAAAATGTACTAAAGCTTTTAATAAATAAAACTAAAGCAACCACCACATCCCAGGAGTGGTAAGCTGCAGTATTTCAAATGTTTGTTCTTAGGGTTTAGATATGCTCTAAAGTGTTGCGTTGGCCCTAAGTACCCTCATATTGTTGTTCTGAGACCCCAAAGTGTTAATAATCTGGATGCCCCCCCATTTTATGACCATGCTTGGGCTTCTGAGTCATACATTGTGCAACTAAAATTTGATAAAGCACCAAGTTTTTTGAATAAAAAGTTTGTAAACAAAAATTTTTTTTGATAAATCAGATTACCAAAATTCTCACATCTCACCTTTATCCTTGGAGCGACGGTCCTTCTTGTTTTTTACGCTAGAAGTCTGTCCGCTGATCTGGCCCAATAGCAATATGGTAATTACAAGTATAACGGTAAATCCTACTCGACCCATCTTGCTAGCGACTGTATAAGTGATCGTCCCGGATCAGGAGCAAGATTTCATGAACTTCCACTCACTTTGAGCCTGAGTTCTGTATACAAGCACTCCTTACTTACCGATGTGCTAAATGCTTCACTTGGCTGATGCATAAGGTGCTTCCTTGTTCTCCTTTCCACTCTCACATTTTATGCGTGCTGTCTTTTCTGCCTCTACAGGAATGAATACCCCTCTGTTGACCTGCAGAACACATGAAAGAACTGACAGTTTAAAGGACCTGTTCATCCTACAACTAGGGGAAGCTTCTGTAGGAGGCTATAGGAAGAAACTGTAATCTGTCAATGACCTCTCTGTTATGCATTCATGTTTATATGTAGGTACCTGTATCTTCTTGTTGGTAATAGAGGTACATTATGGGGCTGGTGCAATAAGAAAACCAACAAATATTCATATTATCTAAAAAGTCAATTTAGGTTTCCTCCGAAATCCTGTTCTGTATATGCCCCAGAAGCCTGGAGTTGGTCAGTCAAGAAAACTAAAAATGAATGTATAGCCCAAAAGTTTTGAGAAGGACACATATTAATTTTTTTTTTTTTTTTTTTACATTCAAGAAATATATTTATTGGGACACATATTAATTTTGACAACGTCTGCTGCTTTAGTGTTTTTAGATCTTTTTGTCAGATGTTGCTATGGTATACTGAAGTTATATTACAAGCATAAGTGTCAAAGGCTTTTATTGAGAATTACATTATGTTTATGCAAAGAGTCAATATTTGCAGTGTTGACCCTTTTACTACAAGACCTCTGTCGTTCAGCGTGGCATGCTGTCAAACAACTTCTGGGCCACGTCTTGACTCATGGCGGCCCATTCTTGCATAATAAATGCTTGGAGTTTGTCAGAATTTGTGGGGGGGGTTTTTTTGTTCACCCACCTCTTGGAGATTGACCACAAGTTCTCAATGGGATAAAGGTCTGGGGATTCTCCTGGCCATGGACCCAAAATTTCAATATTTTTTTCCCCAAGCCACTTAGTTATCGCTTTTGCCCTATGGCAAGGTGCTCCATCATGCTGGAAAAGGCATTGTTTGTCGCCAAACTGCTCTTGCATGGTTGGAAGAAGTTGCTCTTGGAGGATGTTTTTGTACCATTCTTTATTCATGGCTGTGTTCTTCGGCAAAACCGTGAGTGAGCCCACTCCTTGGCTGAGAAGCAACCCCACTAGGGTTGCCATATCATCCCTTTAATCCAGGACAGACATTAATTACACACATGGCTGATTAAGGTGGTAATTAAACTCACTTGGTGCCTTATCTGCATTAAATCATCCTCAGAACCTGTGTAATTAATATGTGTTCTGGATTAAAGGGATGATGTGGCAACCCTAAACCCCACACATGAATGAATTTAGGAGGCTTTACTGTTCGCATTACACAGGACTGATGGTAGTTCTCACCTTTCCTTCTCTGGACAAGGTTTTTTCCAGATGTCCCAAAAATGGGGATTCACCAGAGAAAATGACTTTACCCCAGTCCTCCGCAGTCCAATCCCTATAGCTTTGCAGAATATCAGTCTGACCCCAGACGATGTCTACGAGGACGAAACGCGTCGGGAGGACTCCACTGCAGCTGATTTTTATTTGAAAAGCGCTTGATTCACTTCTCGAATGTAAGTTTGTTATTATTTTAATAAATTTTGTTTTTTAATGGTATTACACTATATGGCCCCATCTTCTTATTTCAATGCGTCCAACATCCTGAGCTGGACCTTTATACAATTGGAGAAAACCTATCATTATCAAGTATACTGGTGGAGAGACCGTTTTGATATTTCCCTGGAGATTTAATCTCCCTAAGTAGGGATGAGCTTCGTGTTCGAGTCGAACATACGTTCGACTCGAACATCGGCTGTTCGCCTGTTCGGCGAATTCCGAACGTTATGGGCCGTTCGCGCCAAATTCGTGTGGCACTCACGGCCCACAATGCACTGCGATGGCGCAGTGCATTGCTGGCTCATGATTGGCCAAGCATGCACTGTGACCCCGCATGCTTGGCCAATCACAGCGCCGGCAACGAGGAGAGACATGATTGGCCACAGGCAGGATGCCTGTGGCCAATCATAGCTCAGGCTGTGTAGTATACGCCCCACACTATATAAGGCCGCCAGCGCTCTTCTGTAGTGGTTGTTGTCTGCATGCCCTGACCGCAGTATACACCGCTATATTCACCTATATATCTAGCGATATATCTATCTTTTATAATAGAGCTTGCAGTCAGTGTTAGGAGATTGTACGTGCTGTCTGCGTGCTCTGAACCCAGTATACACTGCTATATCCACCTATATAGCTAACTATCTTGCTCGTTTTAAATAGAGCTGTCAGTCAGTGTTAGGAGATTGTGCATGCTGTCTGCGTGCTCTGAACGCAGTATACACCGCTATATCCACCTATATAGCTAAATATCTTGCTCGTTTTAAATAGAGCTTTCAGTCAGTGTTAGGAGATTGTGCGTGCTGTCTGCGTGCTCTGAACGCAGTATACACCACTATATCCACCTATATAGCTAAAGATCTTGCTCGTTTTAAATAGAGCTTTCAGTCAGTGTTAGGAGATTGTGCGTGCTGTACAAATTATACAGGGGTGAAAACCCTTCCCTATGTTTTCCAAAAAGCTTAAAAATTGTTTTTTTTGACTGGAGCTACACTTTAAAAATGTACCAGTTGAAAATTACAAACAGATTCAACTTAACACAACAAACCTACACAGTCTCTGCCTGTATACTGCTGTTCTGAGTATATAGGGCCTGGAGGCCACACGTATTTCCTTTTTTTAATATGGGTACGGGGTTCCCCTTAATATGCGTACAAAACCCAAAGGGGCTGGTAATGGGCAGGGAGGGCTACCCATGCCATGTTTCTCAATGATTTTCAACCATATTGCAGGAACCAGATATAACATTAAAACCGCAAGCAGTTTTAAATGGTGTTATTTCCGTTTAATGTCATTTTGTGCAGGGAACGTTCTAAACACGGGAAACACGTGGCACTTCACAGGCATACTACAGACACCCCCCAGGCACCATATTTAAAGGAATATTTCACTTTTTTTTTTCACTTTAATCGTCATTAAAATCAGTGCTCCCGCCAAAACGGCCATTTTTAAAAACATTTTAGGCATTGACCCATGTTCCTTGGGGCAGGAGCCAGGTCCCCAAGCCCTTTTTAGGACAGTATCTTGCATATTAGCTGTTAAAATTAGCACTTTTAATTTCGAACGTTCGAGTCCCATAGACTTCAATGGGGTTCTAACGTTCGTACGAATTTGGGGTCCGTTTCGAAAGTTCTGGTGCGAACCGAACGGGGGGTGTTCGGCTCATCCCTATTCCTGAGTTGGAATTTCTACTGGTACTACAAAAAGCCCGTATGACCCTTTGAATATATATTCCTTTGGGTCAGATACGTTTGGTAAGCCCGCGTCCACAGTGGTGGTAGGATTGTCACGTGGTGTTTGGATGATATCTCTTTAAGAGTGAAGGTGGACAGGAGGGGGCGTGGCCGGATGAGTGAGTGAGAGTGTGAGAGGTTGCACTGCCTGCGCCTCCCCTCGTCCCCCCCGATAGTTGCCTGGATGCAGCGCTTTTAGAACATGCAGCCTACACTGGGATGGCCCTACCTCTTTCCCCTGTAAACTCTGTGGAGGTAGCCCGAGCGAAACGGAGCCTGTGTGTCCGTAGCGGCTGAGGGCGATCCCGCGGGTGATCCAGCTATCGCGAGATCCCCTCCCAGCGTCCCCGCGGAGAAGCGTAGAGCGAGCGGCGTACCCGGAGGTAGCCGAGGAGAGCCGAGGGGAAGCTACGTCACCGCATAGGCCAAAGCATCGCGAGATTACAAACGAACTGTAGCGCAGAAGAGGGCTCTTTGAACACCGCATGTGGAACGGGGATTCCAGAATCTTGACTTGCCAAGCGGAGCATCTGTGCAATCTGTGGCATCGGCCTGGGTTGAGTGGTAACACGGGGAGACGAGTGGGGGGTGAGGAGGTAGAAATACAAGCGAAAATGTATGGGACAAGATCTGCCATGTATGACCACTGGTAACAAGTAGATTTACATATAGCGGATACCCTCCATCCAACTCCCTGTTATCCCCTGTTTCTCTTGTGATAAGCAAAAATACGAAACCATCCGGCCTGACTGTTGAACTGCTCCCTAAGGGTTTAAGAGCCGAAAAGCACTACATAATGCTACATAAATTCACCTGCTTTATAATACTACTTAAACTGTATTTAAATACGCAATCGCATTGATCCTGGTGTGGGGTTAGCAAGATTACCAAGCATTTGGATTAAGGTCGCTGTACTAGCTACATTGCTCTGTGTTGTAATAATATAGTACAAAGGGAGGAATAGAGGGCTTTGCCCACCATTGCTACATTCCTGCCGTACCACTTTTTCATTCCTAGTTAAGCTGCCCCTAGCCCCAGACCATGCTCAGTAAAAAGGCCACGGAGGATACACTCCTTAGCGAGGGGAACCAGAAAACCCGGGCAGGCAAAGAAAAAGCAAGCCAGGCCTCTGCAGCAGCAGCTGCAAAACTCGAACGCTATGCACATGCAACTTCACCAACTAGGAAAGGTCATCACCAGATAGTCGGGCAGTCAAGGTCACAAGGGATGACATCAGAAAGGAGAAGCACTGGTCACCCAGCATTAAACCCTAATGCCTCACTAATTGGCAACAAAGCAAATAACCCGGGGCTAGTAGAGGGCACGGTAACATGCAATGTACCAGCACCAGTAGAACCCGTAACACGTCCACTAGCAGGGGAAGGTGAACCCACGCTACGAGACATATTGGCTGCAGTTAATGATTGTAAAGACTCTATCCGCGGCCTTGATAACCAGCTAACTAGCATTAAAGTTGAACTACACTCCATGGGCCAATTGCTGAGTAACACTGTGGAAAGAACCACAGTACTTGAGGGAAAACTAAGCACGGTTGAGGATGAGCTTTATCCGCTCCAGCAAAAAATAATTGGGCTACAGAAGCAGCTTACTATCCAGACGTCAAAATTAGATGAATTTGAGAACAGAAATCGCAGGAATAATGTACGCTTGATTGGTCTACCAGAGGGGAGTGAGGGCTCTAACCCCATAGCCTTCTTGGAAAACTGGTTTAGAGAACTCCTGGGGGACGTTTCCTTTACAGCACTCTTTGCTATAGAAAGGGCACATAGAGTGCCAATTAGAGCTAGGCTACCAGAAGGCCGCACTAGACCACTGATACTGAAATTTATGAACTACAACGACCGAGTCATTCTGATGCAAAGGGTCAGAGAATTAAGGGACATCTTCTATAAAGGGACTAGAGTGTCATTTTACCCGGATTTTTCACCAGATTTACAGAAGCAGAGGGCGGAATTCATCCCCATCAAGCGTATTCTGCAAGAACATCATATAGCCTATGCATTGTTATACCCGGCTCGACTACGCATGACTGCCCTGGGCTCAACCCTCTTCTTTAGCACCCCAAACGAGGTTAAGAGGTGGCTGGAGGAACATGGGGGGGATCTTTAGTGCTCTCCAGCGCTATTGTGTCTGGGGAGCTGGGGATCCCTCTTGGTATCCTCCTCCCTCCTCTTCTCAAAAAATTTTTTTTTTTTTTTTTCCCCCTTTTTTTTTTTTTTTTTTTTTCTCCTCTTAAGTTAATTTGAGATCTACACGAAGAAATTCTTAATCACCAATCAGCTATGTCAATTATACACGCAGAATTATAACGTCTAGGAATGGTATGTTATGTAATTTGAGATATTGTAACATTTATAGGTAATACGAGCTTGGCACGGGGGGGGAAGAGGGGGAAGGAAAGGGAAAGGGGAAGAAAAAAAAAAAAAAAAAATCTAATCATTTAGCATATCGTATGCACATAATAGGCACAAATGCACTTATTGTCTAGAGATGGAATGCTATGCAATAAATGGGATATTAGGGACACTTTTTATTACGTAGGTGGGGGTCAAGCTAGTACCCCCCCCCCCCTTCTTCTTTTTTTTTTTTTTCTCTCTCTCACTATATCGGGGGGAATTGAATAATAACAGTATAGCAACTATAGAATAATAGAGTGATTGGATTAGCATTTATATATGATTGAGGGGATAAGTCGCACCAAGCAAGGCCACCTGTATAGGGTGAAAATAGCACAAACATATAATATATATATGTGAAATTTTTTTTTATTTTTTTCTCTCTATATGAGGGGATGAGCTCAATTGAATGCTGGATTAAGATGGTGTTATATGAACATTATGTTTGGAACTAGCTGGGGCGGACCTCCAGGTAAATTGAGGGGCGGGGGGGGGGGGATGGGGCGGGGCGCCTTGGGTCTTTTTGAGTGAATGCATAAGAGGGCCACCATAGCGACCCCTAGGGGATGCCCTGATGGGCAGAGGAGTGGGGGTGGGGTGGTGGGGGGGCTAAGGGACACTTTGAGGAGTAGGGATGGGTGGGGCGGAGGGCTATGGGTAGGTAGGGGTGGGTGGGAGGGCAGGAGGGAGGGGGGATCTTCGAGCGCACACTGTGGGTACGGGGGGCTGGGATGGAGTGGGGGGGGAGGGGGGAGGGGGCCTGCCGTGAGAGGGTGGGTTTCCCTCCCCCCTCTCCCCCTGCCCCCGGCCAACATAGCGACTGCCAGTGGCTATGAGTAGAGTAAGCATTATATCGTGGAACGTGAGGGGGTTGGGAGATCCCAAGAAGCGAGCAGCGGTTATGCTGGAAACAGAGAGGGGGGGCCCAGGCTTACTTTTTCTGCAAGAAACGCACCTAACGCCTAGCACAGCTTCACAGCTAAATAATCGGAAATTCCAAGCATACTACCACTCCTTCCATACGTCATATTCAAGAGGAGTGAGTGTTTTAGTTAGGAGGGGCACGGATTTTCTATGTAAGGAGGCCTCTATCGACGAGGTGGGGAGATTTGTTTTTCTATATGGTCTGATGAGAGGGCAATACTACATCTTTGCCAATATCTATATACCTCCTCCCTTTAAGCTGGAGGTTATGTACAAACTACTGACATTCTGTTTGGATAAGCCGGGAGTTCCGTGGATAGTACTAGGTGATTTTAACGAAACACTTGACGGGAACCTGGATAGGTTTCCTAAACCTGACGGGGCTAGAACAGGGCGACTGCAGGGATTTTTATCCGAAACAGGATTGAGCGACCTATGGCGAACGCGACATCCCCAGGAGAGACAGTATTCCTGTTTTTCTAGGACCTACTACACGTTGTCAAGAATTGATATGATTTTTGGAAATAAAGAGGCAGCAGAAGTGGTACAGGACATCGAATATGGGGCAAGGGGGATTTCAGACCATTCCCCCTTGTCCATTATGGTGTCCTTGGGAGCCAGAACAGGCCCAGGGGAGTGGAAGATAAACCCCGGCTGGCTGGAGCTAATGGATAGTTCTAGTCCTTTTCTGGATAAGATAAAGGAATTCCTTCTAATAAACAAGGGTACAGCCTCACCCGGAATAGTGTGGGATTCTCTTAAAGCCTATATTAGAGGTATATTAATCCAACAAATTACAATAACTAAAAAGAAAGCTCGAGAACAGGAGTCAGCAATAAGAAATAGGGTTACCATGGCGGAAAGCGCATATTTAGATGCCCCATCACCTGAAAGTCAGAAGGTATGGCTAGATAGCCAACAAGCTTATAAAATGGCTCTTTTAAAAAAGGCAGAGAACCGGCGAATATTCCAACGGCAGCACTATTTCGGTGAAGGGGAGAGGGTGGGCCGAGCCCTCTCCCTTCTGGTCCAAACTAACAGCTCCCCTACAGCAGCCCAGGTGATTAAGTCGCCAAACGGCGACCTTGTCTCTAGCCCCCCCGCGATCATGAGAGTAATCTATGATTACTATAATAACTTATATAAATCACCACCGCGAGGTCAAGGTAGCTTTGCTACAGATTTCCTACTTCAAGCAACAATTCCAACATTACCAGAACAGGATAAAATATGTCTAGAGGCCCCACTTACGCTGGATGAGTTGAAAAACGCAGTAGCTGCAATGCCCAATTATAAATCCCCAGGCCCAGATGGGTTGCCAACGGAAATTTACAAGCGTTATGGTGAAGTGCTATTGCCGGAGCTCTTGGAGACATTGAACCATGCACTTGAGGTGGGTGAACTCCCCGCCTCAATGCTGGAAGCCAATATAACTCTAATACTTAAGGAGGGGAAAGACCAACAGGAAGTCTCATCATATCGGCCAATATCCTTGCTGTGCTCGGATATTAAAATTCTAGCTAAGGCCCTAGCAACCCGTTTAAATAAACATATCCATAAACTAATACATCCAGACCAGTCGGGTTTTATCCCGGGCAGGACAACCAGCACCAATATCAGAAGAGTTTTCCTTAATATTCAAACACCCAGGGACAACGATGGGCCGGGAGCCATTTTGGCCTTAGATGCGACTAAGGCCTTCGATAGCCTGGACTGGGGCTACTTGTGGGGAGTGTTGGAGAGGTTTGGCCTTGGTACTCAATTTATCCAATGGATAAAACTACTCTATAATCGGCCCAGGGCAAAAGTCAAGCTGGGGTCTGAATTTTCGGAGGCTTTTCAGCTGGAGAGAGGCACAAGACAGGGGTGCCCATTGTCACCCCTCTTGTTTGTATTAGCCATGGAACCCCTGGCTGTCATGGCAAGATCACGCCTGGACATCCAGGGATTCCGGCGCGGTGTAAGGGAGGATAAAATCACCCTGTTCGCGGATGATGTCCTGTTCTTTATTGGGGACATGGATTCAACCCTGAACAGGGTAGTGCAGATGATGGGGGAGTTTGGCCAACAATCTGGCCTTGTAATCAACTGGAGTAAATCAGCTCTCCTACCACTGCTTAGTCCTGGGGTCCAATGGACGCCACCGGTGATCCAGGGTCTGGAGACAGTATCTAGCCTGAAGTACCTGGGTATCTGGATCTCCGGGGAAGTGAATCAGTATATCAAGGAAAACCTATTACCATTATTAACTAAACTGAAGCAGAAACTTAACAGGTGGTGTGGCCTTCCTCTCTCGGTGGCAGGACGGTGTAACTTAATAAAAATGATCTGGCAGCCACAAATATTGTATATTCTACACAATTCCCCAATCTGGATTAATCAGAAGTGGTTTAAAAAAATGGATTCTCTTATCCGAGATTTAATCTGGAAAAAGGGGCATGCCCGGATTGGGCTACAGACGATGCAGCTTCCTGTAGCGGAGGGAGGATTGGCCATACCCCACTTGAGTTCATACTTCTTGGCCGCCCAACTCCAGAATTTAGAAGGGGCAGGGCTCCAAGAGGGAGGGTCCCCAAACCATAAACTGATGATGGTCGGGGCACCCCACAAGCTACTCGCTGAAGCCCTAGAGGCTAACTCATTTGCCCATAGATGCCCCACCAATACACTAATGAGGAAGGTATGGCACAATGCAAAGCAAACCTTGGGATACGTGGGGGTAACCGGCTACATGCCCCTATGGCACAATCGACACTTACATGAACTAAACAATATAGATAGATCTCTAGAATGGGACAGACAGGGAATCAATAGGTTGGTGCAATTGTACGACGGGAATGTAATGAAATCTTTTGAAGCCCTCAGACAGGAATTTGATGTCTCTAACAAGACATTTTACAAATATTTACAGTTTAGACATGGTATTCAAGCTCAATACGGGTCATTTGAGATTGAACGGACCGAAATTCCTCTACTCCAGGGACTCATGGACCGCCGGCAAGCAAAAGGCCAGATCTCCAGATTATATACCAAGATCAGGGGAAGGACCTTGAAGGGAGAGGGCCCGGAGAAGAGCAGGTTGGGGTGGATAGGAGATGTGGGCCCGATAACCAAGGAACAATGGGATAAGATCCTCGAACAGGGGAGATTGGTCTCTATATCCCCATCGCAGTGTGTGTCACATTTGTTTCTTATATACAGGGTATATTATACCCCCTATAAATTGTGGAAAATTGGCAGGAAAGCCAGCGACAGCTGTCCCAGATGCGGGGCACTGGGGGACCTTTTTCATATGGTTTGGAAATGTCCAAAATTGTATGGATACTGGTTAAAAATTGTACTTAGTATAAACAGGATCTTTAAGATCTCCCTGAAACCAGAGGCCAGGATTTGCTTATTAGGGATTTTTGAGGAGGATAGAATCTCCCCCTTAATCAAGCTGTCGGTTTTGAGATGTTTATATCAGGCCAGACGGCTGATAGCTGTAAATTGGCAAGCCAAAAACCCCCCGACAATTGAACATTGGTCAAATGCAATCAATTCTACCATCTGGTGCGAGAGAGCTATGTTTATAAAGCAAAACAACCTAAAAAAAATTTGGAGCAATATGGAACCCGTGGCTGACCGATATGGGTTATCCCCCTGAGGAGGCTAATGTGAGGGCGACTTAGCACTTTCTGAAGCGCTGGCGGCGATGGCTCTTCCTCCTTGGCTCCCCTTTGTCCTTTTTTTTTTTTTTTTTTTCCTTTATCTCCCTCTCCATACCAACTTGTTGCTATTGCTCTTTAATTAGCTGACCATTATTAGCGGGGCTCGCGCTAGCAGTGTGTGCTCGAAGAGGGTGTGGGTGGGAGGGATGGGGAGGTTGGGGCGGAGGGCGCGCCCGGCGCGAAGTGCGAGTCGGGGGCGTCCCTCCGTATTGTATTACTTATGTACGTAAGGTGGATATTTGTTAATTGTGGAAAGCACTATGCTCTTTGTACAAAAAATCTTTTTTAACTGAGATGAAGGAACTAATAAAAAAAAGAAAAAGAAGAAAAAAGTAAGGAAATACGCCACGATGATGTGGAATTGGGAGGAGATATAAATGAGCTGCAAGGTGAATTAAGTCTCCTGCATAAACTCACTGAGGTGGCAAAAAAAAAAAAAAAAAAAAAAAAAAAGAGTGAAGGTGGACTGATCATTTGACTACACACGTGGGACTGGATTATTCCTATCAAACAAAGAGACTCAATGTTTATACCAACAAACTGTTTTGTTTGGGATACTGATTATTTCTGTTTTTGCACACAAAGCAATATATTTTTATGTGGTAAATGTCTTATAGACACATCTAATGCACATTTTTTTGAGATAAATTGTTTATTAGCACCACTTTGGTGTTTATTTAGATTAACGTTCCTATCATAAGGAACATTGGCATAGCCCTAGGTGGTTGCACACAGCGGTTAATATACAAGTTTTTGTATTTTCTTCACTTTTTTCTTTTTTGGGTTAGCGCTACATGTTTACTTAGATTGTACACTTTTTATCTAAAAATATCCATTTGGTTGTGTTAGCAGCTTTTTTATGTTTGGATAGTGCAGTCTCTTCTTTTACGACGGTTCTTTAATTCTTCCAAAGATGTAGCGAACTGGCTGGAGTTCCTACCCCCACCTGGATGAAGACCATGGCCTTTACTACAATCTGGATCAGGCATGTACTGGCCATTGAGACTACAGGGAGTTTCCCGGTGGGCCGATGGCTCAGTGGGCCGGTTTCAGTGACAAAGTAATGGCTGCATGGCTTGCCCTCAACTTCACGCAACGTGATGTGAGAAAGATGAGAAAAATACAGAGGAGAATAAGTGAAATAATAAAAGAGGTTAGTGAGGACTCCTTATGTTATGCTACTTATGTTTTTTTGCAAAATTACGTATAGTTTTATATACTGTTTTTGTGCTTGTTTGCAAAATTAAAGTGGGCTGGTCTGGATGAAGTCCAGGGCCAAATTTTTGTCCCAGTCCAGCCATGATCTGGATACTACACCTCTGGCTGCTGTCTCTGGGCTGAGAGATATGGGATCCTTCTATTTCGTCACTTGTTAGGGTTCTTGTTACTTACCCTGGTTCGCCCCCTTCTGTGTTTAGAGAGCTCCACCAGTAGTTTTGGGCTCCCTCCCAGCTTGCAGAGGCAATCAGGATATCTTTGCTGCATGGATTTTCAAGCGTTGTGCCCCTGGCCTGGTCCAGGTGAATATTCTGACTCTATTCTGGTTCTATTATTCCTTTATCCAGTACCTCCTGACGGGAACTTTATGTATCTTTCTCCGCTATCAGTTCCAGAAGGCAGAAAGGACTAAAGACTATTATGGGGTGATTCTCACTCACATTTTGAAACGCGTCTCCTGAGTTCCAGTTGCCTTCGGGCAGGTTATTGGGGATCTAAGCGGTCTCAAATGATGTGGGTTCTGTGGGGTGGGGGGAGGGGAAGGTTGGTAGTTGCGGTTCATGTTTCGAAAAATGGGTTTTCTATGTTTTGTTACCTTTTTGTATATGGTTTTACTATATATCATTACACTGTTGTTCCTTTGTCATGGTCTGTCTATCTTTGATATATCTAATGGCAATGTGTTAACACTGAGGGGTAGTCTTGGTGCAGGACTGGCCCTGTTTGGGCGAGTCCCTCTATCTGAAGTCCCCTGGGGAGATGGAGTGAGGGCCTTTTCAGTTATGTTACCTTAGCCTTATGTCAACTGTCTCTGTGATTTTGTGGAATGTACGGGGTCTCAACTCCACAGTTAAGAGATCTTTAGTGTTTAATTACCTCAAAAAATATAACCCTTAGCCCTTGTACACACGGTCGGAGATTCCGACAACCGATTCCGGAAGAGGTCCGGAAGTGATGTTGCATACACACGGTTGGACTAAATTGTCGGAAAATCCGATTGTACATAACGTTATCCAATGTTATTTCATTACGACGGGACTACGTTCAGGCTAGTAGCCAATAGCTTTGGTCTAGGAATTTGATCTGAGCATGTGTGGTACTTTGTCCCTCGGAGTAGGCTACACATGATCGGAGTATGTCCGATAGGAGCATTTTGTCGGAAAATTTTACGGGCAAGTTGGAAAGGTTGGTCCGTCGAATATTCAGACGGAAACAGTCCGATGCAGACCACACACAGTCGGAATATCCGACAAAACAGTCCGATAGGACACATTCCGTCGGAATCTCTGACCGCGTGTACAAGGGCTTACATTGTAATTTTGCAGGAGACACATCTCGTGAGGTAATGAATAGAGAAAAGAGAGCACTCCTATGGCCATATCCGTATTGAAAAGTTATAACTAGAAAAATAAAAAAAGGGCAAAAAACAGCCCAAGGTCGGACTTTAAAGGCACATTGGACGATAAATGGATTTAAAAGTATATTGTGTAATACGTGTTTTTAACTCTTTATCTTTTTGCTCTATTTGCACAATGAATTGTTATCAATAAAATATACTTTTGTATTCATTTATCGTCCAATGTGCCTTTAAAGTCCCACCTTGGGCTGTTTTTTGCCTTTTTTTTTCTTTTTCTAGTTATAACATCTTGTGGGGTCTCATATTCTAGGCCTTAAGTGGGCATGGTTTGGCTCGCATTATCATGCCATGCACTCCAGCTACTCTAGGGGGGTCAGTATACTGATACGCAGATCTCTTCCATTTCAGCTTTTAGACCTTAATTTAGATCCGGGGGGGTCGCTATATAGTGATGCATGCCCTATTAGAGGATGTTCCCCTGGTACCAGTGGGGCTTTACTTACCGCCCCCTGCTGATGTTTCTTTGCTTGGCACTATTATGCTAACAGTGCTGGCCTATGGGGTTGATGATGTGCTTTTCCTGGGAGATTTTAATATGAACCCTACTCCTGATCTGGACAGGTTCTCCTCTGCCTCCCAGTGGTCTCTTGGCTTGGCTCAGTGGGTGAGTGCATTAGATCTGGCGGATGCCTGGCTACACTTTCATCCCATCCTTTCGGACTTTCTCACGTATCGATTTAATGTTCCCTTTCCGCACCATGCTTAATAGAGTGTCTGAGGCTGCCATCCTTCCCAGGGGTGTCTCGGACCATGCCCCAGTATGCATTAAGCTGAGGTTCAGGGTACCGGGGGAGAGACTGTGGAGGCTGTCCGAGAACTGGATAGAGGATCCTGCTGTTCAGGAGAGTGTTCAGGAGGGGGTGTGCCAGTACTGGATTTACTGACTCTACTAACCCAACGACTGTTTGGGATGCCTTTAAAGCCTGGTCTTGAGGTGCTTACATCTCCCGTACTGCGGCAGCTCATAAGGCCTCTGCACAGTCACTGGATGAGTTGGAGAAGGAGGTTGGTGTAAAGGAGGCTTCTTATGTTGCTGACCCCAATCCTACTGCATATGGGGCCTGGCAGTTTGCCCAGCCGTGGCTATCCTTGCTCTGAGTAGACATGACCCAGAAGTCTATGTTATATACAGCGCAGAGAATATTTGAACATGGCAATAAGAATGGTAGGTTGCTGGCATGGCTTGCTAAGGGTCAATTTGCCATGACACACATTAGTGGGGTTAAAGATCATGATGGGGGGGAATACTAAGTTCGCCGTTTATATAATTAACAGATTTCTTAGGTACTTAGGTGACCTATAACACATCTGACCTGCACACCTTTCCTAGTCTTGACTCAGACAATTGCGTTAACCTAGAACAGGACATTGCCTTAGAGGAGGTCCAGCTGGCTATGACTCAACTCAAATCAGGGAAGACCCCGAGGGCAGATAGACTCCCCACAGAGTTTTATACACAGCATTTGGGCCTGCTTGCCCTTACTTCATTATTTAAACAATTCTTTCTATTGGAGGCCCTGCCCGATTCTATGTCAGAGGCAGTGGTGGTGGTTCTGGAGCCCAAGCCAGGGGAAGGACCGTGAGGAGTGCTCCTCATACAGACCAATATCGCTTCTTAATGTGGATGCAAAAATTCTAGCAAAGATATTGGCTAATCGTTTACCTGGAATACTTGAAAATGTCATTCATGTTGACCAAACGGGGTTCATGCCTGGGAAGGGCACTGATATCAACCTCCGCCACCTCTTTCTGAATCTCGCTACCCCCCATGACAACAGTGACTGGACAAAAGGTCATAGCGTCTTTAGATGCCAAAAAGGCGTTTGATTCAGTAGATTCAGACATTCTATGGGAAGTGATGAGTAGATTCGGGTTTGGGCCCAAATTCCTTCAGTGGCTGGAAATGTTGTACAGGTCCCCTAGAGCTCGGATTCGTACCAACAATAGAATCTCTGAGTCCTTTCCATTACAGCGGGGGACCCAGGAGGGATGCCCCTTGTCTCCTTCCCTTTTTGCCCTAGCCCTGGAGCCTCTGCCAATTCATATTAGGGAATCTGGCTTGGTCAGCAGTTTACGGGTGGGATCTCTAGAAGAGAAGACATCTTTATATGCGGGCGACACCCTCCTTTATTTGACACAGATTCCTCTCTAAGAGCAGCCCTGGCCCTGTTTAATGAATTTGGTCACTTTTCAGGGATACGTATTAACTGGGACAAATCCACGTTGTTTCTTCTTGACCCCCAGACACAAGCTACTACCCCTCCCACTCAGTTGGTGTGGGTTGAACAGTTTAGATAATTGGACATCCAAGTTGGGAGAGATCCAGCTAAGTTTTCTGACCTCAATATTCTCCTGCTGATATCCCAACTTCAGGCGAAATGCGCTGGATGATCTTTTCTCCCGCTGAACCTCTGTGTCCTTTTCCATTTTCCTTGACCTAAATGTGACAGATCAGAGATAGCCTGATGTAAACTGACACATTTCAGTTTGCAGCCAGCCCCCATAGAGCTATCATGGGCTGCACCTGTGTCTGCTGTGTAAATGGAGTGGTTCTGCACCTAAAAAAAAAAATATATTAAAAGCCAGCAGCTACTAATATTGCAGCTGCTGACTTTTAATAAAATCACACTTACCTGTCCCAGGGTCCAGCAATATCGGCGACAGGTGACGAGCGATCGCTCGTCTCACTGCTGCCCCCGCCGCCATCCTCTGTCAGGGAATCGGGAAGCAAAGCATTACAGCTTCACTGCCCGGTTCCCTACTGCGCATGCGCGAGTCGCGCTGCGCGTCTCTTATGGTCCCCCGCTGTGTCTCTGGGAACTGTGTGTTTCCCAGAACACAACGGGGGGGCGGGGCGTCTGCGGGGGTCTGCGGCGGTCTGGCCGGAAGTGGGTGCAGTTACCTGGATTATCCAGGTAACTGCACCCCCATCCTCCCTGAAAGGTGCCGATTGTGGCACCGGAGGGGGGGAGGGATCAGATTAGCGGAACTTCCCCTTTAGGGATTCACTAAGCTATTATGATCATTATTTGATATAACAAATAGTTATTATCAGCAACGAAAGATAATGAGAGCTGAAAATGACAGTCACTTAGCTGAAAACTATCATTCTAGCAAAATAAAAAATAAAACAACACAAAAGCCTCATAGTTTAGTAAATTGAGTTAAATGCAATTTATTGTTAGTGGCCCCTTTTTTCTCCATTTTAAAATGCTGTTTGACTAATGCTTGATGTCAGTTCAGGCTAGTATTACATAGCTGTCAGTAAACCCCTTCATAACAGCTTTGACAGAATATACATTTCTAATTCAGTTCCTGCATACAATTACACCTACTGTAGACTAATTTGATCATGTATATTTATGTGCAAGCACTGTATATCACGTATTCTGTTCTTAGTAAATTGTCTCAGTAAAAAACGCTGTTTGATCATGTACTGCAAATGTCACACTAAATTCAGAAATTGCAACATAACATGCGCACACAAGCCTCACTGCTGAGTGTAAACCACAATTTCGATAATTTATGTATCCACTGAAATTGTTAGTTATTCTAAAATTGTGCTTTGCAGAAGAGCATAACTAGAAATCGCAAAGGACCCGTAGCAACATTTTAATGTGGTCTTTAACAGTGACCGGTAACATATAATACATATCTCTTTATTATTGGTAACCAGAGGTGGGCAGGCTTTAACCACTTCAGCCCTGGAAGGATTTACCCCCTTCCTGACCAAGCCCTTTTATGCGATACAGCACTGCGTCGCTTTAACTGGCAATTGCGCAGTCACGCAACATTGTACCCAAACAAAATTGACGTTCATTTTTCCTCACAAATAGAACTTTCTTTTGGTGGTATTTGATCACCTCTGCATTTTTTTTTTTTTGCGCTATAAACAAAAAAGGAGTGACAATTTTGGAAAAAAAAAAAAGCAATATTTGTTACTTTTTGCTATAATAAATATCTCCAAAAAAAAAAAAAATTCTTCCTCAGTTTAGGCCAATATGTATTCTTCTGCATATTTTTGGTAAAAAAAAATTGCAATAAGGGTATATTGATTGGTTTGCGAAAAAGTCTACAAAATAGGGGATAGATTTATGTCATTTTTATTATTATTTTTTATTTTATTAGTAATGGTGGCGATCTGCGATTTTTATTATGACAGCAACATTACGGCGGACACATTAGACCCTTTTGACACTATTTTGGGACCATTGGCATTTATACAGAGATCAGTGCTGTAAAAATGCACTGATTACTGTGTAAATGTCACTGGCAGGGTAGGGGTTAAACACTAGGGGGCGATCAAGGGGTTAACTGTGTTCCCTCAGTGTGTTCTAACTGTAGGGTGATTGGCTCAGTAGAACATGACAGAGATCACTGCTCCTGATCACTGGGAGCAGTAGATCCCTGCCATGTTGCTAGGCAGAACAGGGAAATGCCTTGTTTAGATAGGCATGTCCCCACTCTGCCTCTCCGTGCCACGATCGCGGTCCACGATGTGCGCACCCGTTAGCTGCCTATGACGATGAGGGACGTATGGATACGCCGTTTTGCGCACACCCGTGCCGTCTATGCTTGTGCAGTCCCAATAATTGAAAAGGACATTGCTCCAAGAGTATGTCCCATTCAAGTATATAGGGCAGGGGTGTCAAACTCCATTTCATCACGGGTCGCATTAGCATTATGGTTGCCCTCGCAGGGCTGGTTTTATCTATAATACAATGTAAATGTATCTACTCTTAATCATTTTAAATAATTGCCTCTGCATTTGATTATTACTGGTTTTAGTAATCATTTAAGACTTAAAATCACACTCCTGTAGTTGATGATGCAAGTCTGAAAAGGAGGGTTGTACACCACTGGTATCATCCACAAGAAACTTTATTGAACACTGCTCAGACAGAAAATGGTTCTGCCATAGTGTTCTGGGCAGTCTCTAATAAAGTTTCTTATGTATGATAGCAGTGGTGTGTGGCCCTCCATTTCAACTGACATAGAACTTTATTATAATAATAATTATAAGATGTTCAGAGCACCCCACACCCCTCTTACATCAGATTTCAAGAGTCCCTCGACTAACCAAAGTCGAGAGTCCCCCACCCTCCCTTACATCACAGTGCACCACCCTTAACTTGTGCTGCTGCTGGGAAGAGGCTGGGGGCAGAGCTGGGAAGCAGATAGTGCAAGGTCTGGAGGAGGATCAGAGGAGCGTTGGAATCATCTGTCGGAGTCTACTGAATTCTGAGACCAGGGGAGACAAAGAAGAGAATTCTGCGTCTGCACAGAGATGCGAAGGGTCAGTAATAGGAGTTCTGTCTCTCCCATGGGCCTTGTGTTTGACACATGTAATATAGAACATAACTGGGCAGGTTTGGTTGGCTCCACACTAGATTTAGCTGGCCAGGATTGAAACAATTGGAGCGGGTAGGTAAACACTTGGATAGGGAGTAGAGAAAGGGGAATGTGTGTTATCTTAAGACAGTTTAGGAGTATAAGAAGAGATGACCAGGGGCTTTCTAGTTAAAGCTGAACTCCCGGGAAAGAAAAAATGCTCCCGTGCAGTTGGGGTGTCCCCATGGGAGTTAAATGCTTACGTAGATCTAGGGGGTCAAAAAGCAGTTATACTTACCTGATCCTTTGCTTCCACAAGTTCCCTATAAGCTGTAAGACGCAGTTTACCTTTCCTATGCTCTACTGGTTGCAGGTCCTCTGACATCATCACGTCCAATACAGAACCCAAAGTCTAGCATTAGATATGCCAAGGGACAGTCCACTGCTGGAGCATAGGGGAACATAGGGGAGCAGAGGAGAGCTCTGGCTGCCAGAGAGTGGACGATCGGGTAAGTAAAACTGCTTTTTGCAGCCCCCTAGATCTAAACAAGCATTTAAACCCGGCAGTGCAGGTTAAGCCCCACTTGATTGAAGGGTTTTTACCTTCCCAGTGATGAGTTTTAAAGGTAGACTCGTCCTTTAAAACTTGTGGCCCTTGTAACCCAACAAATACACTGTACATGCAGCAGCCAGTCAATCTAAATAAGTAATGATCAACCAAGGACAAATGCTTTAGGAAGTCATTCATGCTTTAGGAAGTCACCCTGTGGCCACCCTCGAAGCAGCACTACTTGGTTCCTACTCTGAGCTCCGTAACCTGGTCTATTGGAGCCCATGATCCAACCCAAATGTTACTCTTCCAATGAAGACTACCTTTTGAGTTTGGGGGCTGGTTAGCGCTAAGTTTGCCAGGGAAGACTGTTGGTCTCCATACACCCCTTTATATGGTAACACTACTCTCCCACACTTTAATTCCATTCCAGATCCTGTCATTTTGGCCAGATTTGTAATTTCAACTCTGGGTGACATTGTGTCTCATGTGTGTTTACTTACCTTTGATGAGCTTAAAATTAGGAATGGGTTACCCAATTGGATGTTCTTTAGATTTCTCCAGATACACCATGCTTTTGGGTCCAATTCCCTAGCCGCTTGAGTACCATGATATTGAAAGCCTCCCGCAGTCAGACAGTGAGGATAAACCTCTTTCTGCCCTCTACTCTGAATTTTTTCTCATTCTGGAAAAGCGATATACCTACCCTAGCAGATGATCATTGGGAGGAGGGTATTCAACAATACCTATCATTGATGATTTCTACAAGAGATAGATATGTCCAACTGAAATTGCTACATCTTGAAAATTTGGACAGAATGGGTTGAGGTGAGAGACCTGACTTTGTGAGTATCTTACTTTATATCCATTAGTCTCTTCCTAGTAAGGGAGATGTATAGGACTGCTGGACTTCCCACAAACTTCCTCCTGGCTCTCTCCAGTGAGCTTTTCCAAACACAACTTGATCCCCAAAGGCAGATTTGCAAATAGGTTCCAAGCTAAGCCTAGCTGGGATCTCTGTGACTTCCATAAGACTTCCTATAGGGCCCTGCATGAGGGGCAGAGCCCCTGCACAGGGGCCTCCTCCTGTAGGACTGGACCCAATAGGACTGCCTTTGCTGCTCAGGCCTCAGACTATTTATGAGCTCTTTCTCTCCACCTTCTGAGTACGCTTCCCCAGGGGTTAGTTGGAGTTCCATAAATATTCAGGCTGCCTGCTCTGTTCCACTATACTTCTAGAATCCTCTAGAACAGGGCTCAACACACCCCAGGTCGCAATGGCGACAAGAAATGTTGTCCTTGCGCCTGGGCTACTGCCCGAATGCTGCACACACCCCACGTGCGCCCCTCCACTATTTATTCCAAGCTTCGCTTGCCCATCTGCAGCACTGGTATAACGAGTGACTCTGGGTAGAGGGTAGGGAGGAGAGCAGGCACGCGTCCACTTTCCTTCCCTTCTTGTTGTTGACACAGAAGTGACATGTGATGTCACTTCCAGATCCCAGTTGACTGTTTCCCCGGCCATCAAGGCTGGGAAAGAATGTAATACAGTGTGATTTGCATTGCATTACATCCAGTGGAGCACATAGTTTAGGTTGATATGTATTCTTCTACATATTTTTGGTAAAAAAAAAAATCGCAATAAGTGTTTATTGATTGGTTTGCACAAATGTTATAGCATCTACAATATAGGGGATAGTTTAATGGCTTTTTTATTATTATTTTTTTTTACTAGTAATGGTGGCGATCTGCGATTTTTATCGGGACTGTAACATTATGGTGGACACGTCGGACAATTTTGACACATTTTTGGGACCATTAGCATTAATACAGCGATCAATGCTATAAAATTGCATTGATTACTGTAAAAATGTCACTGGCGGAGAAGGCGTTAACCACTAGGGGGCAGAGAAGGGGTTAAGTGTGTCCTAGAATGTGTTCTAACTGAAGGGGGGAGGGGACTGTGTAGGGGAAGAGATAGATTGAAGTTCATACTCTGTATGAACAGACGATCTGTCTCCTCTCCCCTCAGAGAACTGGAAACTGTTCTTACACACACAGATCCCAGTTCTCCATGTGCCCCTAGCGATCGCATCGGGTTTGTGTTCGAGCAGGGGGCACGTGTGCTAGTGGCCGTCTATGGTACCAACATACAATGACGGTGATTCACGCAGCAGAGCCATGTTGTCACAGTACAACTGCGGCGGCTGGTCAGCATGAGGTTAAAAAGAACCGGTCACCAAAAAAATCATCACACAGGGGTCCCCTGTAAAGGAAGAAAAAAAAGGTTGATTAAAAAATTTTAATTTTAAAAAATGAACGTTACACCCAAGCACATAAAACTCCCCCCCTCCAAAAAAATGGAGGTCCCCCCACATATACACACCTACCAATGTAAACACACGTGGCGGGCTCCTACTCCTGAGAATGTTGATTGCACGTTACATATCACCGCACACACATAAGGGTTTTTTAAAGCATTGCCTATGGGAAACATAGGGTACTGAAATTTGTCGCCATTACACAGGCGCATGCAAATGTAAGGTTTGACATGTTGGGTATCTATTTACTCGGTGCAACCTCAGCTTTTACATTTTACCCAAAAATTGGGTAATTTATTGCATTTTGTTTGTGCCCCGTAAAATTAACTTTTGTGTTTTTTACTGAAATGTTGTTTTTCCTAGACCTATTCTTAGACCTATGCGGTAATATCGTGTGGAAAAAATGGATACTCACACCTGAATTCTACCGTGATATGGTTTGAGATATTGGTTTCCCTCTTCTATGTACTTATTAACTATTTGTTATATATATATATTTTTTAAAACCCAATAAAGAAATATTTGAAATGAATAATAGGAACGACCACTATTTTACTCTCTAGGGCAGCCTTTCTCAACCTTTTCAACACAGAGGAACCCTTGAAATAGTTCTCTGATCTCGAGGAACCCCTGCTAAAAATTAGAGCTCTACAACTCATGATACATTAGTGTGATGGTCAGTGAGAGGAATGGTCCTTACACTTGTGGTCATTGGGAAGAATTACCTCCTTACAGATAGCTAAAAAGATCAATAGTGTAGGTGGGAACTTATCTGAGAGGCAGAAATTGCCCAATGCTGAAGGAACCCCTAGCAACCTCTGGAGGAACCCTGGTTGAGAATCAGTGCTCTAGGGTGTCTGCTTTCAGAAAATATTGGCTTCTAACTTTTTTTAGCTGGCTCCTAGATTCAAACCAAATTTCTCAAGCTCTGCTCTAGTAGACAGGGGGAAATAACTGAGCAGCATTCCATGAAACCCTGAGCAGCCCTAGATAATCAATCCCTGCTCCACTGAATACAGGGGACCCAAACTAAATTTACCTAGCAGCGTACTCTACACCAGGAGGGTGCTACAATTTTTTTTTCATTCTGGACACAGAAGCAACAGAGACACCTTTGAACAGCAGAATTGTCAGTCTGGGGGGAGAGTATTATATGTTCTATCAGATTTAGATACACTAACAAATCGAAGCACACACATTTTTAAGTAATTACAGCAAACATTTTTTTTTGGGGGGGGGGATAAAGATTTTACATAAATTAATGCAGGCTGATCATTATCAACCTACAGACTTTTTTTTCACTTATGAGTAGAGCGAGTAAGCGTTGGAATTTTTTTTTGTCGCTGTCTTTGTCCTTCTTTGGGTGATTTCTTCACATTTTCTGCCCCAGAAACAGATATCACAGAGAGAGAGAGAAAAAAAAAATGTCCAGGGACACAGAGGGGATTAAAAACCTGACAGAGGTTCTACCCTTATGAGTTCTATCCAAATCTAAATACATTTAGGGCTGGCGTTCTGTTTTAGGCCTGGTTCACGCATACGCGGCTGGGGGGTTCGTGCCTGGGGTCCGGTGAGTCCCTGTTCACCAGTTCAGGTGCCAATCAGGTCCGAATTTTTGCCTGAATTTGCACCTAAATCGGCCCAGAAGATGAACAGGATCATTTTTTAATGCGGACCGCAGCCCCCCCGGACCATGTCATGCGAATTGGATGTTGGGAAAACTCACATCCAATACACATATGTGTGAACCCAGCCTAAAATATAGAGGACGACAGGTGTAAACATGTAAAAGGTTAATTTGCTCTAGAGACTATTTAATTTTTGGCCTTTGTTACAAGCCTTGCCATTTAATATGAATCGACAATTGGCCTTTTCATTTGACTAAAGGACCCAGAACTGAAAATAAAATGTCAGTACACATTTATAGCCGAATCTGATAAGACGAGAAATCGTAATAAAATAATATATGGAATGGAATTCCTATCCTTCCCTTCTGCTTTGGCTAACAGATGTCTATCAAGATTAACCAGTCTCGATATTCCCTTAATATAAAAGAAGTTATTAAAAAAAGCTCGATACACAGGATGTGGAATCAAAAGATTGTAATAGGCTGTTGCTTAGCAACAGATGCAATAATGTACTTGAATGCATCTGTGCTGAAGCCGACAGTAATCATACTTACATTCATAAAGGTTGTGGAAGCCTAGGAGTCCAGCATGGGGTTTAAAAATATCTGCAATTTATTCTATATCAATCATTTCATTGTAAGGAAAATAATCTACATGAGGTTTAGATTTCAAGGGAGTGCTAATTAGTCCACCAATGGTTGCCCAGCAAATTGAGACCAAGGATTATTTGATACTAAAAGAGGTCTCTAAGATCTCCAAAATATCATCATATGACATCCAGAGAGAGAGATATAATTTTGCCCCTGTTCAAATCATTAGTAAGACCTCACCTGGAATATGCAGTTCAGTTTTGGGCACCAGTTCTCAAAAAGGATATCGGGGAACTGGAGAAAGTGCAGAGAAGGGCAACCAAACTGATAAGAGGCATTGAGGAGCTCAGCTATGAGGAGAGATTAGAGGAACTAAATGTATTCACTCTTGAGAAGAGGAGAATAAGGGGGGATATGATCAAAAATGTTCAAATATATAAGGGGTCCATATAGTGAACTTGGAGTTGAGTTATTCTCTGTACGGTCAACCCAGAGGACACGGGGGCACTCTTTACGTCTAGAGGAAAATAGATTTCATCTTCAAGTACGGAAAGGTTTCTTCACAGTTAGAGCTGTGAAAATGTGGAATAGACTCCCACCAGAGGTGGTTCTGGCCAGCTCAGTAGATTGCTTTAAGAAAGGCCTGGATACTTTCCTGAATGTACATAATATAACTGGGTACTAACATAGGTAAAGTTGATCCAGGGAAAATCCGATTGCCTCTTGGGGGATCAGGAAGGAATTTTTTTCCCCTGCTGTAGCAAATTGGAGCATGCTCTGCTGGGGTTCTTTTTCGCCTTCCTCTGGATCAATTGTGGGCATAAAATTGGGTATTTGGATTGTACGATTATTTTTTATTTTATTTATTTGTTTTTAAGGTTGAACTGGATGGACTTGTGTCTTTTTTCAACCTGACTAACTATGTAACTATGATAAGCAGGTAAATCTTACAACAATTGTGGTCAAACTGCACGCACCCACTGTAATCAAAAGATTGTACTAATTTAATCTGCATTGGACGTGTGCCATGAAAAGCCTTTGCTGTCCACAAAGAGCATTAGAACAAGACTTCACGTTGCCATTGAACATATGGGTAAAGACCAGGCCGTCAGGATGGCTGTGGATTGATGAATCCATAAAAGAGCTGAAAGTACATTTAAGACACTTATTCCATATCTCACATATTCAACTATTACCCTCCCTGGCGGTATGATTATTTTAGATTTTTGGTGCTGAAAGCGGTACAATTATTTTGCATGGAAATTTGGCATTTTATATTGTAGGCTTGTAATTCTTAGGAATAACTCACTTAAATCTGTCCAAACAAGAGTCTAGTAGACATCCCAGGTATAATAAAGTTTGAAAAATTTATCATAAATTATAATATAATAAATAACTAATTATAACAAATAATAATATAATAATAATAAAAATTATTCAATAATGTAATCAAATCAAAAACACTGAAATTTGCTCAGTTGCAGAATTGTCGCTGTCATTTGATTTAGTGTTTGACGAATTTCCCCACAAATCACTATCTCTCAATTCTGCAAGTGATTCTAATTTGTTATCACTGTTTTCTAGCTGGTCTAAAACTACTTTTGACATAAAGGGACACTTTTTGGTTGCTATGGACAATCTCCAAATTCCACGCAGAAAAAACTGTATTTATAATATAAAAGTGCATGCAGGGCACTGGACAGACCACTAGGGACAAAGGGGATGTGTCATTTATTTATACAGTACTGTAATCTGTAAGATTACAGTGTACTGTATATGTACTGTGTTTTTACTTTTTTGAATTTGGCACCGTTCTCCGTCCCCGTGCGTCGCAGAACTCGCAGGGAATGGATCCTGGCGGAACTTGGCACTGTGTGAATCAAGCTCGTGCACACAGCAGGAAGACATCGCAGGATCCAGGGCACAAGGTAAGTAACTTTCCCTGTATCCTATGATGCGATCCTGAGTCTGGCTCGGGGTTACCGCTAATGGTACTGAAATTCCACCCTGAGTCAGACTCGGGAATACCGCCAGGGAGGTTAATATCTGCTGGTTATTTATAAACCTTAACAATTAAAGTGTTTAAGTAAAACCTCAAACATCACAGTGCACATTTGTGCAAACTGAAGAAACAGCATTTCAGGAAAAGAACCTCATACCAACTGTGAATAAGGATGGTGGAAATGCTATGGTTGGGGGTTACTATGCTGCTTTAGAGCCTAGTTAACCTGCAGCCATTGAGTCAACTATAAATTCTGCATCATATCAAAGGGTGCTTGATGAAAATTAGGGTTTTATGGGCTGGCCTAGTCAAAGTCCTGGTTTGAATCCCATTGAAATGCTGTAGGAGAATTTGAAACCAGCAGTTCATGCAAGAAAATCTGAAAATATTGTTTTTTTGGGAATGTATTACACTATATATATCTTTTTTGTTTTCTGAATCTGATTGTGTTACCTTTGGGACATAAATAAACACTGTGAGGAAGAGTGCAAGTGGATGAGACTAAAAAGAAGACACACTTGGAAAGCTTTGAAATTCAGCTTTATTCAGATCCATATACATAAAGGATCATTATATCTGGTGAGAGTTCATGTATCTTATGTATAAATATATATTGGAAATTAATGTTGACTACTGTGGAATATATTAAATATTGGGACAGATTGAGTGCTGTTTTTTATATCTATATATTTTATGTGCCCAGGGGGCATTGTGTTTCCAGCTGCTGAGGGTAGATTTTCTCCTTTGTGCTGATAAATTATAAAGGTTTTATATGTACACATTAACGCTGGCCATACATTATGCAAATTTTCATTTCCTTCGACCACGAAACACAGGTTGATGGAAAGAAAATTGCCATGCTGTCAGAATACAATGATCAGTGCTGCTGGCTATAGCCAGTGGCAGAGATCGTACAAAAAAAACAACGGCTGGTTGTACTAAAGACGATCAATATTTTGACTTTAATACAACCAGCCTGCCCATATATGAATTAGATTCAGCAAGAGCTGGACAAATTTTGATCCATCCATTTTGGCTTAAAGCTTAACTCCAACTTTCTTTTCACTAGAACTGTATGGAATGATAAATCCCAACATCAATCATACCTCTGTACCATGTTGCTCTGTTGTCTGCAGATCCCCTGATATTCTGGGTTTAGTTGTGGCTTTGTACAATGTGATACTCTGTACATGCTGCTGATAGACTAGTTCCTATCCACAGCCAGTCTATAACACACCTTTTTGTACTCTTTCAGACTCTGGAAATTGTGTAACTTCCTTCACAGCTCTGATGGTGGGTGGGATTGAATATATCCTAATTAGCATTCAATCCCACCCAGTCACACCTACAGGACGAGTACATATCTCCCAAGTCCTACCTTATAAATTCCAGCATTATTCAAGAGGGAAACCTCTTCATATACACACATGTTCTGAAAGCTATCTTTGCTGCTGTTGGGCAGGATTAAATGCATCACACTTAGAATTCAATCCTGCCCAGTTAAATATGCTAAACAGTGTGAACAGGGAGAGTCCCACCCCTTAGATCCCGCCTCCCAGAGTCCAACCCCTCAGATTCCGCATCTCAGAGCCCCACCCCTCAGATTCCGCCCTCCCAGAGCCCAACCCCTCAGATCCCGCATTTCAGAGCCCCGCCCCTCAGATCCCGCCCTCCAAGAGCCCAACCCCTCAGATCCCGCATCTCAGAGCCCCACCCCTCAGATCCCGCCTCCAAGAGCCCAACCCCTCAGATCCCGCATCTCAGAGCCCCGGCCCTAAGATCCCACCTCACAGAGCCCAACCCCTCAGATCCTGCATCTCAGAGCCCCGCCCCTCAAATCCCACCCTCACAGAGACCAACCCCTCAGATCCCGCATCTCAGAACCCCGCCCCTCAGATCCTACCCTCCCAGAGCCCTGTTCTCTGTGAACTGATTAATTTACATATGATGGAAACCCCTTCATAATAACCTCCCATAGCCCTTCCTCTGTAGTCTTGCAGTAAGCCATTATTCTTTGGCATGCTGCAATACAGGAATGACACAGGAGGAGGTATGACACATTTACATCTTTCCCCACCCACATGAAGGCTGAGAAACACCTACAATAATCCTAGGTCCCACCCACATCAACTCCCAGAACTGGTACAAGCGACTCCCGTAGCCCACCCTGAAGCTACAGACTCAAAAGATCATGGGACATGTAGTATCAAGACTGGAAATGGAAGGAAACAGGAAGTCAGAGAACTTAGAAATTCAGCCATGAGGAGTGACATCACAGACACAGAAACCTGCTGTATACAGCTAAAAGAAGAAATTTACACACAAACTGACAGCGGGGTAGTGATTCATTTACATGCACAATACATCTGTTGTTTTGGGGAGGAAAAGCTGGAGTTCTTCTTTAGCCACTTGACCTCAGGAAGGTTTACCCCCCTTCCTGACCAGGCCATTTTTGCGATACAGCACTGTGATGCTTTAAGTGACAATTGACAGTCGTGTAACACTGTACCCAAATAAAGTTTGGACTGATCACATCATTTATCTTAAAGTGACACTAAAGGTTTATGTTTTTTTTTTTAAAATAACAAACATGTTATACTTACCTCCACTGTGCAGCTCGTTTTGCACAGAGTGGCCCCCGAATCTGCTCTTCTGGGGTCCCTCGGCAGCTCTCTCGGCTCCTCCCCACATCAGATAACCCCCTGGGAGAAGAGCTCTCCCAGAGGGTTACCTTGCGGGCTCACTTCTCAGTCCAGCATTCGGCATTTATAGACACCCTGCCCCCTCGGTGGCCGCATCATTGAATTTTATTGACAGCAGCTGGAGCTAAATGGCTGCACTGCTATCAATCTATCCAATCAACAGCCAAGAATCCCCTGGCAGAGAGACAGCGCATCCCCGTGGGACAAGTCCGAGGGTTCAGGTAAGTAAAACAGGGGGGGGTCTGGGGGCCGGTCACTGAAAGGTGTTTTTTCACCTTAATGCATAGGATGCATTAAGGTGAAAAAACACGAACCTTTACAACCCCTTTAAGCATATTATTGCCTTATTACCGTATATAGTTTTGTGGTGTGATTGCAACCTTTGCACATGTTTTTTATTATCCATCTATGTGTACTGTTATAATTACCCCCTTGGTGCTTAGGCATTTTATGTTGTCCATCTCATATTGTGTAAGCGCCACATTATTACCTCTTATTTACTCCTTATTGTGTGGGAACACTATTCAATGTTGGCAGCCACTCATTGTTTCTTTTTATTTTGGTTGTGCATTAGTGTTTTTAGTTATACAATTTACCCAAATAAAATTGATGTCCTTTTTTCGCCACAAATAGAGCTTTCTTTTGGTAGTATTTGATCACCTCTGAGCGTTTTATTTTTTGCGGTAGAAACAAAGAACGAACGACAATTTTGAAAAAAATAAATAAAAAAATGATATATATATATATATTGTGGTAGTGTGGTACCCCACCAGTGTATGGACCCAGCATTTTCAACCAGGCGGGTTGAGGGGCTCCAGGGAGCTTGCAACGTTGGGAGGAAACTGACTTTTCAGTTTCCTCATTATTTACTAAATTCTGTTTTGGGATCTGGAGCCCGGGGATTTCGTAGTGATCCGGGTGGGATGAAATCCCCAGTCCTGGGTCCAGATTTTGGGATTCACCAGCACACTGACTGGTCAGGTGTGTGTTGGTCTATTTCTAGACACCTGACCATGGTTCTGGGCTCCACCCTCCCGAGGAGTCCAGGCAAGCAAGGGAGAAGCATGCATGAATGAATGAATGAATGAAAATACTTATATAGCGCACAATGCGAACTGAATCGCCTTTAGGCGCTGTGGCGAGCTTTGATCATCTGCTAAAAGAGGAAGGTCTTGAGTTTTTTCCTAAAAGCCAGGTGATTTTCTTCTAGGCGGATGTTGATTGGTAGAGCATTCCATAGCCGAGGCCCTTGGACAGCGAATCTCCGATCCCCCTTGGATTTATACCGGGCTTTGGGCACTAGGAGGAGGTTTTTGTTGGCTGATCGAAGACTGCGGTTTGGTGTGTAATGATTTATTTTCTCCATTAGGTATTGCGGAGCTTCTCTATGCACGCATTTGTGGGTGAGGCAAAGGGTCTTGAACGTGATCCGATTTTTTACGGTTAGCCAATGTAAGCTCCTCAGTGAAGGAGAAATGGATTCCCAGGGTTTTTTTCCTGTTATCAGCCTTGCCGCTGTGTTTTGGATCAGTTGTAATCGCGCAAGTTGATATTGTGGTAATCCTATGTAAAGCGAGTTTGCGTAGTCCAGTCGTGAATTGATGATTGTTCCAACTACCACTGCTTTGTCATTCTTTGGGATAAAAGGGATGAGTCTGCGAAGCATGCGCAGCAGATGGTGAGATCGACTGACTACTGCTCCTATTTGCGCATCCATTGACATTTGTGCGTCTAAAATAACCCCGAGACTCTTCGCTTTGGTCTTTGGGGAGATAGTCTGCCCAAAGACGGTTGGTGGAGACCAGGAGGTTTTGGTTGCGGGCTTATGATTTTGGTGTAAGATAAGAAGCTCTGTCTTTGATTGGTTCAGCTGGAGGGAGTTGGTGGTCATCCAGTCCTCTATTGATTTGAGGCAGTTTTCAAGTTGTTGTTGGTGATCTTTTTTTCCATTGATCCGGAAATAAAGTTGCGTGTCGTCAGCGTAAGAGTGGAAGCAGAGATCTGAGCATCTGATGATTTGAAGGAGTGGGCGAATGTAAATGTTGAAGAGAACGGGTGACAACGGAGAGCCTTGAGGGACTCCGCAGGTGACTGCCCGAGTTTCGGAGAGGAATTTTCCTAGTTTCACTGTCTGTGACCGATTTCCTAGGAAGGACGCGAACCAATGGAGATCTATGTCTTGGACTCCGGCTACTTCTGTGAGGCGGACGAGTAGAGTATTGTGATCTACTGTATCAAACGCTGCACTTAGGTCTAGCAGTACGAGGAGACACGGCTCTCCGTCATCTGCCGCTTCGAGGGCGTCATCCCAAATCTTGAGGAGAGCTGTTTCTGTTCCATGACCCGGGCGGAAGCCTGATTGCAGCGGGTCCAGGAGTTTGTGAGTATCCAGGTGAAGTTGTAGCTGATGTACTACAGCTTTCTCCATGATCTTAGAAATGGTGTTGAGGCTTGTAATTGGCCTACGGTTGTTTGGATCCTGAGGGTCCAGGTTTGGTTTCTTGAGTAGAGGTTTGACGATGCCTTGTTTGAGGATGCTGGGAACAATCCCTTCGTGGAATGATCGGTTTATGAGGTGGGTTATGGTTGGAGCCACGATGTCGGAGCATTCTTTCAGTAGTTTTGTGGGGATGATGTCAATAGGTGAGGTACTGTCACGCAGTTTATTAATGATGTTTTTTGCGGTGTCTACGGTAATTGGGGATAGTGAAAATTTTGGCGGTTGCGGTATGTTGGTGCGGACATCCTCTTTATGTATTTGCTGGCTGAGGTTGGATGTTTTCTTCTGACAAATTGTTTCCCTGATGGTTTTGACTTTATCGATGAAAAAATCCGACAGTTTGTCACAGTAATCCTGGGATTCGCTTTCTGGGGGTTCTAGGCACACCGGATTCATTGATTGATTAACCAGTTTAAACAGTTCCCGTGGTTGGTTTGCGGCCGTTGAGATTGTATATGAGAAGTGGTCCTTTTTGGCTTTGAAGATTGCTTTCCGATAATTCTCTGTCAGACCTTTGTAGTTAAATAGGTTTTCCTCGGTGGGATTTCTTCTCCATGTTCTTTCCGCTCTTCTGCGTTCTTGCTTTAGTATGGAGAGGGAGCTATTAAACCATCCAGCATTTTTCTTCCTGATGAGAGCCCTGCGTTTTGGTGCTACCGAGTCTGCTGATTGCAGTAATGCCTTGTTCAGGGAGTTGAGTGTTTCCTCCGTAGAGTGGTTTAAGGTTATTGTAGATATTTTTTTGGACAGAGTGGTTTTGAAGGCTTCGGAGTACAGTTTTTTATGCGATCTGGTCCAGTGCGTTGTTACAGGTTTCCGTTTTGCGTTGGTGATGTTGGTAGTGATTTTGAATTTGATGGCGTGGTGATCCGTCCATGGCAGAGTTATGTTGTCGAGTATGTTGACGTCGATGTTCTGTTTGAAAATGAGGTCCAGGGTGTGTCCTGACCCATGTGTGGGAGTCTTTATCAGTTGCTGTAGACCCAGTTCTTCTAGTTGATTGATGCAGGCAGTCGCGATGGGGTCTTTAGGCTAGTTTGCCCAAAGGTTGAAATCTCCGAGTGCCAGGAAATTTTTGAATTTTAGGGTGTGCATTGCAAAGGATTCCGTGAGGGGTGAAAGAAGATTGGACTTTGGTCCCGGTGGTCTGTAGCACAGTAGAATATGAGTGGTGTCATGGGGTGTTGGTTGAAAATGTAGCGTCAGGGTTTCCATAAAAGACACTGGGTTCTGAGATGATGGTTTAGTGAGATCCAGGTGACCTTTAAAGATCACTGCTAGGCCTCCTCCTTTTTTCCCTATCCGGTGTTCGGTTAGGATCCTGTAGTTTTCCGGCACCAATTCGGTGAGGATGGTGTTGCAGTCAGAGGTTAACCAGCTTTCGGTGATGAAGAGGCAGTCTACATTGTTCTCGATGATGAAGTCGTGTACTTCCAGTCTATGTTTGACTGCAGACCTGGCGTTAATCAAGGCGCAATCTAATTGTAGTGGTCGAGTAGATGTCTTCCTGTGGTTGGGAGCTGCTTGTCGTCCGGTTTTTAATAGTTGTTCTCTTTGAAGTATTTTTTGTATGGAAGATGGCAATGTGGTGTTGATGTTCCTTAGTCTGTGCAGAACTTCAGCTGAGTATTTGAAGTAGCACATGGTTTGTGGATGCTGTTGATGGTACTATGGGCCTAAGATGATGATCCTGATCAGGGTATTGATCCTGAGGTGGGGCTAGGTATCAGACTTGCCGCCGTGCTTGAGGCTATTAGCGCGCAAGTTGATCAGGGGATGCCTATATGGATGCGGAAGGAGTTGTTGTTTTCGGTTGCTGGCTGTTCCAGCTGCCTTTACTTAAGGTGGAGGTCTCCGCTTAGAAAAGAAGTCTGGCTGTGATCTGGAATAGTCGTCCTAGGATAGCGTAAAAAATGGAAAGGAGGCTGGAGGTAGGGGTATGCTAACCTATGGTTGTTCCAGAGGAAGGCAAAAAACCCCCTGACTGCATGTCTGCATGGTGTAGTCAGAGGGCCCAAAGCTGTGGGGTGCACAGTAAGGAAGATAAAAAGAGGTACAGTCCTGGTACCTGATCTCTGTTGTATGGCCAAGAGGGCTGAAGGGTAAAGCCTAAATGGCAGTACTGCTGACCATAGAGCCAGGTGGCTTGGTATTTTTTTTTGTTTATTACTGCAGTGAAATTATTGATGGACATTTTCTTTTTTTTAATAAAAGTGGGTCAAAAAGCCCTGAAATTGAGTTTCCGGTGTGGATTGGTCTCGCTAGCGGGTGCTACACTTGGGTTAAACAACCCCCAATATTACAATATATATATATAGTTTTTACTTTCTGCTTTAAAACATATCCAATAAAAAAATGTAAAAAGAAAAATCGAATTTCTTCATAAAGTTAGGCCAATATGTACTCTGCTACATATTTTTGATAAAGAAAATCACAATAAGCGTATATAGATTTGGTTTGCGCAAAAGTTACAGCGATTACAAACTATAGGATATTTTTTTTTTCATATAATTTTTTTTAATAGTAATGGCTAATTACTATTTTTTTTTTTTTTTACTAGTAATGGTGGCAATCAGTGACTTATAGTGGGATGGCAATATTGCGGCAGAAAAATTGGACACCTATATATATATGTGTATGTGTACCAAAACACACACACAGTGCCGTGCTACACAGTGATAATTCAATCCTATACTTTCTATATACTTGCTAGTGCTATGTATACATGCAATAAAATTCAAATTCATAATAATTGTCCCATAAATGAATATCAATCTTGATAGTAGTGCCCCAGTGTTATTATCATATCACGTGCTTCTCGATAATTCTTATTGCTTGTGCACACCACCTCCAGATATTTAATCTGCTCACCTCAAGGAGTCAGGAAGACTCAAGTGAACGCTTTATTTTCACTCCCCAAACGTCTTTTCTTTCTCTCAGGACTCAGCTGTTCAATTTCCACCTTTCACGATCTTCACTCCACCCAATGTGTCCCTCACAGATAGGGGGTTGATCTCCGAGATTATCCAGCTGTTCCTCTACCTCCAGGGACTCGTGTATCATGTACTCAAAAACACAGCCAACATAGTGCTCTCTGCTATAAAACTAGTATTTAAAACCCACCGCTAAAAGAAGACACTTACTGGATATAAAAACAAAATTCGCTTGTTACATGTATTGGGAGCATCCGCTCGCTCACCACCGTGGCTGCACAACGTCACAGGCCCGGATCCTCTCCTCTGCACATGTATCGCCCTCTGAATGGTCTCTCGGCAAATCGGACACCTGACACTTTTTTTGGAGACCAGTGACATTATTACAGTGATCAGTACTAAAAACATGCATTGTCACTGTACTAATGACACTGGCTGGGAAAGGGTTATAGTAAGCACCTCCTAGGCACACATTTAACCCTTCGATCATCAGGGGTGATCAAAGGGTTAAATGTGTGCCTAGGGAGTGCTTACTAACTGTGGAGGAGGTGCTTTTACTACTTGAAGACATGGATCCGTGTTCCTGCTTCACAGGAACACAGGATCTATGTCTTCTGTGCTCACAAAATGACAGTCTGCCTTGTTTACATATTGCCATTCTGTCAGGGTACCAAACGATTTGCGGACACCGGGTAAGCTGGACCCGCTGATCAGCTCTTGCTGTGTAAAATCACACTGGGAGCAAGCCGCTGCACGCTTTGGCCCAGAAGTGCAGAATCACATATGTATATGTGTGTGTGTGTGTGTATATATATATATATATATACACATGTGATTCTGCACTGAGCTGCTGCCCTGTAGCAGTAAGTCTGCTATGGGGTTGTCGTAAATCAGTTAAAGCGGCGTTCCACCCAAAAATTTTACTTTTCTTTTCGGAATCCTCCCCCCAGGGGGGAGGGGGGAGCAAATACCAGTCTATTACAGGTATTTTGCTCCCACTTCTGGGCACAGATACCCGAGCCACCCGCTGGTATCTACGCGCCTTCCCCCCCGCTATATTCTGGGGGACACACAGGTCCCAGAAGACAGCAGGGACCAGTGGGACCACGCAGCGCGAGTCGCGCATGAGCAGTAGGGAACCAGGCTTCACTTCCCGATTCCCTTACCGAAGATGGCGGCGGCAGCACCCGAGAGACAGATCGAGATTGCAAGCACCCTGGACAGGTAAGTGTCCTTATTTTAAAAGTCAGCAGTTGCAGGATTTTTAGCTGCTGACTTATGAAAAAAAAAAAAAAATAGGCGGAGCTCCGCTTTAAGATAAAAGTGAAACAAATTATTTAAAAACTAAAACAGCATGGACATTTGAAAATGACTGCCACAAAAGACACAAGTTGCTATGCTGATCTTTTTTTTATTTATATAGGTTACTTTTTCATGTAAACAATTTCGTAGGCACAAGGTAACAAAAGCTCTATAGCAACAAACACAATCAAACAATATGTCGCTCCATGTTACATTGGCATCAGTTGTAGACTGTAGAATAATAAAAGAGGATCTCTGTGAAACAGAAAAGTGCAGTTCATCCACCCAGAGGGGTCTGCTCAATGATTTTACAGTTTAACAAAACCAATAGCTGTGTAGGATGTATTTTAATCAGCAGTGCTGAGACAGATGCATGGAGGCACCCTACCTATCTAGCACCCTGCCTGCTGATATCAACACCGCCTTTCAGATTACAACTCCTTTGGATCTCCATTATACGTTAAAGTGTATGTCTGTGCAAAAGAAAAAAAAAATCAGTACATCTATGTAATACATGTATTGCCTCATGCTTTTTTCCTTTAAAATGCTACAGAAAAACACCCTTTTGATATGCTAGCAATGCAGTCCTTTTTAAACTGACAACATTGACGTGTTTTTTGAAAAAAAAAAATTGCATAGCTCTTCGTCTATCAAAACTGCATGTAACTTTGTTCTGTACAAATGAAGAAAAACTGAATGTTCTCCAGCTACATTCTCAGCAAAGTGAATGTGTTAATTCAGGAAATACCATATTATGGCCACTTGATGGTGCTGATGAGCATATTGATTTCATATTATGTCATATATGTCAGTGCCATCTAGTGGTCATAATGATGCCATTTCCATATTCCATATTCACATGTTTGAATTGCACAAAATATAGTTTGAGAATATTTGATTTTGTCTTTTTCATACAGAATGAAGTTACATGCTTTTCCGATGGAAAAAAAAGAAGCTATGTAGGAGACAAAACATGATGAAATATGTATGTATTTTAAAGATGTACTTTTTTTTTTGCTAGAAATACTCTTCAATGTACTGAGAACTGTAAATGACTAAACAGGTCCACTCTGTCTAAGTGGAGATTAGCACTTCCCTGGAGAACCCCTTTAAGGTAAACTGAAGAATAATGTGTGAATAGAATCTAAAGGTGAAGTTCACAAAAAAGAAGAAAGAACATTTAAAACATGCAATCTAAAACATTTGGTTAGTTCAGAAAAATCATTGTTTTAAGATATTTCATTTTGATAGGAACCCCCTTCACAACATTCCCTTTGCGCCCACAAAAATACAGTGGGAACATTTGTTGATAATTTTAAGCAGACTTCATAGCAACCATTCCGATATAATGGCTCTTATAAAGCCATGGTAAACATACCCCATGGATGAAATAGGAAATTCTGGCACTTATATCTTTCAGTGCAGAAATGTCAGTCTTCCTTACAAAGGATCCTGGCACATACTGTACATACCTCATTGGTGAGTATGTAAATCAGTGAGTTAATAAAGGAGTTACAGTAAGGGTTAGTGCTATAGTTAAAGGAAGAGGTAGGGTAAGGATTAGTGTTAAGCTTACAGGGAGGGTTAATGTTATAGTTACAGGAAGAGGTAGGGTAAGGATTTGTGTTAAGGTTACATGAAAGGTTACTGTTAAAGGAAGGGGTAGAGTAAGGATTAGTGTTAAGGTTACAGGTAAGGTTAGTGTTAAAGGAAGAGGTAGGGTAAGGATTAGTGTTAAGGTTACGGGAAAGGTTAGTGTTAAAGAAGAGGTATAGTAAGGATTAGTGTTAAGGTTACAGTGAGGGTTGGTGTGAACATTAACATTGGTGTTATCATAAGTGTTAGAGTTGAGTAACAGGGAGAGTTAAGCTGGCTATACATGGATCAAAATTAGGCCGGTCCCTGCTGAAGCAGCTAAATTTCAATACATTTATGGGCACCCTAGTTGTACAGAAGTCGATCTACAGATCGACTTCTGTACAACCAGCCTATCGGCCTTTCCCGATTGATCAAGGCTCCCCGCTGCCAGAACACAATAGCACAGCAAGAGTAAATCGGATGATTCTTTTTTTGATCAACCCGGTGGTTGAAAGAAAAAAAAAAGATGAATGTACGGGCTACTTTGATGTGTGGGCTAGGGTTACAGGAACGCGAAGTGTTAGGATTAAAGTTATAGCAAAGTAATGTGAGGATTAGTGTGGTGTTACAGGGAGGGTTAGTGTAGATTGGGGTTAATAAAAATACTTTTAGAGGTACAGGGAGAATTCGCATGAGGATTAGTGTTAGAGTTACTAGGTGAATTAATATTAGGGTTACAGGAAAGGTTAGCAGGGGGCTGAGGTTTAGCGTTAGGATTGATGCTATATAAAAAATAAGGTATGAATAAGTGTTGGTGTTACATGGAGGGTTAGTGTAAAGTTTGATGTTAAGGAGTAGTTTAGATAGCAAGGTTGAATTATGTTAGAGTTACGGGTGAAAAAGTGTTAGGGTTAAAAGGAAGCATAGTTGAGGGAGGCTGTTTGAATAGGACATCACTCTCTGCGCTGAAAACTATCGGCGCCAGTCTCCAGGAAATGTAAGCCAACATATATCTCTGTAAATTTATAATACTGAGCCAAACCTTTCACAATTTTTTTTTCTAAGATTTAAATAGTTTGCTTAGGAAGATAAAAACAGAAGTACTTGATTAGTGGTCACAGACAATCAATGTGCACATGTCAATAGGTACTTGAGATACATTAACACCAAAAAGTTGAGAAACAGTGTTATATAGAATTCTAATGTTTTACACCCAGAGCTAGCAAATACTCTATACCACAGGTCTTATATGTATGGATATGAAGTCTTCTTTATTTGGAGGTGAGCATCTAAGTACAGACACTACACAAAGCAGTCATAATTTATCCTGTTTGAAAGTAATTTGTCTGCCATCCATAGTAGAGAACATAAGAATCCTGCAAGTGGCCCCTGTGAAAATACTCAGTCTGTATCAGTATACCTAGAACTGAAAACTGGAAGAGTATGGAAAACTGTGGACCTACTCTGCTTTCAGTTTGGATCTTGGTCCATGATTTTGGAACCTTTTGCTGTACAAGGAATTTGACCATCATTGACAAAATCGTGGGTGGCTGTGTGCCCCTAACAACGCTTTCTCCTAGGCCAGTGATCTCCAAACTGTGGCCAGATGCGGCCCTCTGCTTGCTTTTATCTGCCCTTGGGGCACTATTTATCCACCGATACCAACAATGGAGCATAATCCCCCCCCCCCCCCCCACCCCAATTAAGAGGCACAATTCCCAATTATACCAGCAATGGGGCACTGCATTTTTATACTGACATCAGGACCTTTTACAGTCCCAATGGCCATAGTCTGGCCCCCCAAAAGTCTTAAGGACAGTAAACTGGCCCTTTGTTTAGAAAGTTTGAGGACCCCTGGCCTAGGTCATGGCCTATGTTTACTATGCAAAACTCTGGCCCTGATTGAAGTCCTGTGGTCTGTATCTAGGTATCTGAAAATTTACCCTAGGGCTAAGACACAGCTGGGTAAAGGTTTTTACGGGCATAACTGTGGATTCCAAATATTAACTGCATTTGGACTTAAAAATGAAAATTTGAGTTTTTGTATTATTTAGTTTTTTTATTTATTTAAAATATTTTGAGTCTCTAAGCAATGTTCAGATCTCATCCCACAGTGGAAAAAGCTAGTTACCCCAGACTTGCATATTAATGTTAGCAGTGAATACCTACTAGTCATTGGAAGTCATTGGAGTAGAGTATACTTTCCACCCCAACCATCCCTCCCACCACAGGATTAACCAAGACCTTTGGTGAAGTAAGTCATTGGAGCTGATCAGAGTACCAAGTATACTTAGCTGGGTATAATATTCACCACAACCTCTACCTACTACACTTGAGGGGAGAAAAAACATTTACAAATACCAAATAACACTTTTTTCATAGAACTGGAAACCCCATACATACACATAATACTAGAGTTTTTCAGTTTTCCTGGAGCAGTTTCAGATTATACAGATTTAGCAGTACCCGACTATAACACAAATTCCTGGTCATCTACAGACCTTAGCAAAAATACTGATAGTATACTGACGTAATCAGTAGACAAAAACTACAGCAAAAAAACATTACAATAAAACATAAACAGAATTGCTATAATAGCAATTTCACAGCTACAAATTCAGCTTTTACTGAGTTTATGAAGACAAATGGTTGTTCTATAAACCTTATATATATATGCAGAGCTCAGTTTTGACAGCAGTAAAGGTGATGGCATATATGTGCTTCACGTGACCTGTAGCTTACTCATTTGCCTATGCTGACCCATGTGAGTGAAGAGCTTAAAGGGCAAGTCCACATAAAACATACAGTTTGGTAATGGATAAAAGTTGGTTTGTTCAATTACCTTCTTAATCCAAAAAAAATATTTTTTCCTCCAACCAAATTTCCTGGCTTGACCTCCAACACCCTACTCCTGTTAAAATGGTAGAGATGTTCATATTCCTCCTGCCAATAAGGTAAAATGAATTATAACTTGGAGAAGGAACGTGAACACCATCTCTCCTTCCTCCTGCAACATGAGAGTGACAGATGGGCAAACCTTGGAAGTCAGGAGCAAAAATGTCTCTGGAAGAGATCAAGACATGCAAAAAGTTTTTGTGTGAATCAGCCCTCTAGCATTTCTTTTCAAATCAATGTATATACATTTTTAACAGGCTAAACTCTTAAAATGGACCAAACTCATGTCTTGACAAAACCACCTATTGCGCTTCTTATTTTTTCACTATTGCAGTTCTACTAAAACACTAAATCTGTAAATACTGACATCATCAGATAGTTGGCCCACCCTTTGAAGCTATAACAGTTTCTAGCATGGCTGTCCACAAGGTTTAGGAGTGTGTCTATGGGAATGCTTGACCATTATTCCAGAAACGCATTTGTGAGGTCAGGCACTGATTTTGAATGAGAAGGCCTGTCTCACAGTCTCCACTCTAAATCATCCCTAAGGTGTCCTATGTTGAAGTCAGGGCTCTGTGCGGGCCAATCAAGTTTCTCCACCCCAAACTTGCTCATTGATGGCTTTATGGACCTTGTTTGTGCACTAGTTTGCAATCATGTTGGAACAGGTAGGGGCTATCCCCAAAGTTGGGAGTATGAAATTGTCCAAAATGTCTTAGTATGCTGACGCCTTCCTAGTTCCTTTCACTAGAACTAAGAGGCCAAGACCAACTCCTGAAAAACAACCCAACACCATAATCCCCCCTCTACCAAATGATTTGGACCAGTGCACAAAGCAAAGTCAATAAAGAAATGGATGAGCAAGTTTGGGATGGGGGAACTTGACTGGCCTGCACGAGTCCTGACCTCAACCCGATAGAACAGCTTTGGGATAAATTAGATCGGAGACTGTGAGCCAGGCCTTCTTGTCCACCATCAGTGCCTGACCTCACAAAAGCGCTTTTGGAAGAATGGTCAAACATTTCCATAGACACACTCCTAAACCTTGTGGACAGCCTTCTTAGAAGAGCTGAAGCTGTTATAGCTGCAAAGGGTGGGCTAACTCAATATTAAATCCTAAGGGCTAAGATTGAGATGCCATTAAAGTTCATATGTGCATAAAGGCAGGTGCCCCAATACTTTTGGTAATATAGTTTGTATATATTTATATAAATATAGTCAATTTGTTTGCAAAGTACCTTTAATGAGGTCACACAGACAACTGTGCCTCAAATGGTCACAAAAGAGGATTTAACACTGTTATGGCCTTTATGATCCTTTATTTACCCCAAATGAGAAGCAAATGGAAGGGTTCTTAGTGGATGTGTGTCCATCAGTATTTGTAGTCTAGATATTGTTATAGCACTGCAATATATTTTTCTGGATTTAGACACATGGCGAATCAAGGCTTGCAGTAATGTGGCGGTGGACATTCACAATTCTGCAATACATCAATACTGCTTCTTGTCACCTCATTTGCCTATTTTCTTTCTACCAATTCATCATCATAACCCCTTCACTCAACCAAGTCAAAGAACAGAGGGAACGTAAGCCAGTGAACATAAAGCTCATAAGTGCCACCAATACAAGCAAATGATGCAGCTAATCCAAGATAACGAAACACTGTACAAGCAAAACATTTGCTAAACAAATAATATTAATTATAATAAAGCTTTGACTTGTTAGCTTCTAATACAGGTTTATGAAATGAGGTATCTACTGGCAGGATATCTAAAAACATCATAAACCAGTTTACGCCTTTAATCTACCTTCTCTGGATAATGAATTCAATAGTAATGGTCCACAAACACTCATACTTTGGGTTTTAGCTTTTTTTTTTAATGGTGTGTTCCAGGCTAAATTTAATATTTACTTGTGGCTTCTTAATACCTCCCCTGTTTCGCTGTCAGCATTTTCAGATTTTACTGCCAGAGCCTTCTACAGAAAAAAACTGTTGAGGCAGCTAACAGTGTACGAATGTAAGCATTGGTCCCCTTATTCCTGAACAAGGTTGTCACAGGCTAAATACACATTTTTATCTTGTGTTTATATCCATTCGTTTTTGAATAATATCAGGAATGAATAAAGAACGTACAGACATATTGGCAGAAAATTAGTACTGGATTTTGTTACACAGTATTATGTTGCATTTTGCTAAAGGGCTCTCAAGACGTGTCAAAGACCAAACTAACACCCGGCATGCCATCTGCTCTTATAGAGCGTACACAAGGTCGGAATTTCCGACAGAAAAAGTCAGATGGGAGCTCTTGGTCGGATATTCCGACCGTGTGTATGCCCCATTGGACTTTTTCCGTCAGAATTTCCGAAGGACTTAGATATAGGACATGTTCTAAATTTTTCAGTCGGAAATGCCTTTGGAGGTTATCCCGTTGGCAAGTCCAACTGTATGTACACGGCATTAGAATGTCTTACTCCAGACCACTCTACAGATCATACTGGTTGACTTCAGAGTGCGACTGTTTTCTTTTCGATTTGCAACTGCTGGAGTCAAGAAAAGCAAGATATTATCCAAGCAGAAAGAACCAGATAAACCGTGCAAAAATGTGCTCAAGTGAACAAAACACACTTCTCTGGCTATACCTTAAACCATTAGCAATCTAGAGTTGGTTTTCATGAAGTGACTACACAACCCCTGTAAACGTTTGGTGCAGGGGCAGAAACCTATATGAAGTTAAAATCTTAATTTAGCCCAGAAAACACCGTTAAAAGATGAAATGGAGGGATGAAAATATGGTTCATTCATTGGGAATAATCCCTTGGGCACTTTCCTGGGTCTTTAGTTCTTTTAGGGTAAACTCACTATAAAATAGTGCAGTGGGTCATTTTATGGCACAAAATACAACATATTAATACTGAAAAAGGGTTGGCACTTGAGTTAAGGTGGCAGTTTTGCTGATTGGCAGCTTTTAGTCTCCATATCTGACGTGCTGTTGAAGGAGTTGTCAAAGTATCTCTGCTACATGCACAAAATATAGGCAGCTATTTTGTACTAAATTAAACATATTTAGGAAGTTCCTTAATAAGTACCAAAATCCTGAGGCAACTTCAGCCACGGAACTCTACTCTTCTGCTATGTTGCCGGTCGCTAGTGAACTGTTTAGACTGTGTTCCCATGCAAATGTATTTGATCTACACAATGCCTTTTACGTGCTGCTTTTATGCAATTTTAGTGTCTAAAATGAATTTAAAAACTGAAAACAGACTAATAAACACTATTTTATAACAATGCATGAAACAGAATAATAATAAAACTAAATACAAATGATATAAAAAACACAGTTTAGATTAAATAAATTAAACTTAATTGCTCATTTGCCTGAGAACACCAAACCATAACTGTTTCAAACTCTAGAACACAACATTCTTGAGAAAAGATTTAATTTTGTGGACTTTGATAGGTTAAATAGACACAACTGTTTATACACTGTGTAGAGTCCCCTGGCACTTTGTTTAATTTGGGGGGGAACAATAGTGATAGGTCAGTAAAATTCAGCCCGGGTTATAGATTACATCCTTGAGAATAGCTGGCCAGGGACAATTTACAGGGTGCTAACAGAGATGTTGCTGATCCAACCATAATCAGCCAGATCAGTAGACTATGTTCTGAGTGGCTTCTTAAAGCTGGTCAAAGATGGGCAGATATCATCTCTGATTGAGCCATCAGAGAGTAATAAAATGCTCCTGCATGCCCAAAGATGTTCCTGATCCAACCATAATCAGCCAGATCAGTAGACTATGTTCTGAGTGGCATCTTAAAGCTGGTCAAACATGGGCAGACATCATCTCTGATTGAGCCATCAGAGAGTGATAAAATACTCCTGCAACCCCCTCTAGCCTGCTGCTCATTTGATAAATGACGTCAGCCATCTTTATTTTCCAGGATAAGCACTTTTTGTCTGTGTACTTGAAAACTCAGGCGTCTTTAGTGGTTAGAGAAAGGAGATTGGGGAATAACTACTCTCTATGCAGCTTGAGGCCACCAAAATAAGACAACTCCAAAAAACACTGAACACAGGTAACAGTCCATATGGTGGACCCAACAGTAGCACTAGCAATTCATGCATGTAATTTTATTAGAACGAAAGAGGATATTATTTTTGTTTTTCTTTTAAGTAAGACCACAATGGTTTGCTTTAAGGTATCATATGCCATTCTGACATGATACTAACCCTACTAAAAGCTGCCAGGTCTATTTACTGCCATGTTAGACACAACATTGTTCAACAGTTTATACAGTAGCTCAGCTCACTGCAGACAAATACAACACACACTGTACTACAGCAAGTTTGTTCACTGACGGATCGTTTTCCAGTCTTCAGATCTTCTGTTGGTCACAGGAACTATCACTGAATGAAAGGCATCCTTTCCTTATTTTCAGTGTCTCCTTCGTGGTCTTCTTCTTCCTCTCCCGCCTCACTGTTTTCAGTACTGTCATTGGCCATCTGTGACAATATAACAGTGTAATAAGAATTCAGGCAATGATCATAAAACCTACGCAGCTGCTTGAGGAGGCATATATTGGATTTTTTTTTTGCAAAGCGGAATAAATGTAGGCTAATAGTAAGAACCTCGATTTTGGTGTATAAAGAAATATAAAAATGATGACTACATTGACCTTGTACAGACATCCATGTGCGACCTTCATCAAAGTGCAAACAAGCCTTTGACCCTTTATGTTGTTGCATGCAATGTGGACATATAAATCATGGAAGACCTTCTAGAGATGGACATACCATCTGCCCTAATGTGTAGTCTGTGAGGCAGAGTTCAAGTGGTTTTAAAGGCTCAAGTGGGAGCGGAGTGCGGGTGGCACTGCAGGGCATCGTTCTAAGGAAGCGATGCATACTAGCTCATTATGCCTTTGTCTTGCAGGCTTTTTTTTTCCCTGGAGGTTAACAACCTCTTTAAATCCAAAGCAGATTATGCAACTGCTATCAGAGCTTTCTACATCAGAGGGGGCCCTTCACTGTCTGTCTATTACACAGTGAGGTATACAAGTAGGAATAGCAAATAGCATTTAGCAAATACATTTGATCAAAATGAATGCATGGGTAGTTTTGGAAACTCTAGATTAGGGGTAGGCAACCTGGGGCCCTCCAGCTGTTGTGGAACTACATTTCCCATGAGGCATTGCAAGGCTGGCAGTTACAATTACTCCCAGCGGCATGATGGCATTTGTAGTTCTGCAAAAGCTGGAGGGCCCCAGATTGCCCACCCCTGCTCTAGATAATTGCTCTTAAAGCAGTATTAATAGTATTGTTTTAAGCAACCTTTTAAATTGTAAGCCTTAACCACTTTAAAGCGGAGTTCCACCCAAAAATAGAACCTCTGCTTTAAGGAAGAGACCCTCTGACATGCCACATTTGGCATATTATCATTTTTTTTTTTGGGGGGGGGGGTACACTCTCTTTTCAGAGGGTCCCAGCTCCCACTTCCTCCTAGCACACAGTGGAACCGGAAGGGATATCACCTCTCCCCCCTCCCTCTCGGCAATCATCTGGGACACGTCACAGGTCCCAGATGATTGCCCGGACAGTAACTGCGCATGGCGTGGCTAGCGCATGTGCAGTGGGTGCCTGGCTGTGAAGCCACAGACGGGCGCCAACAGTTACAATGCTGGCGCCGCAGAGAGGAGGAGGAGACGAGTAAGGCTCCGTGCGCCCGCATCGCTGGACCCTATGACAGGTAAGTGTCCAATCATTAAAAGTCAGCAGCTGCAGTATTTGTAGCTGCTGACTTTGAATTTTTTTTTTAAGGAGAACTCCACTTTAAGACCAGGCTTTTTCTGGCACTTTTTGTTTACAGGTTTAAATCAATATTTTTTCCTAGAAAATTACTTATAACCCCCAAAACATCAATTTTTTTTTTAGCGGACACCCTAGGGCAATGATGGTGAACCTTGGCACCTCAGTTGTTTTGGAACTACATTTCCCATGATGCTCAACTACACTGTAGAGTGCAAGAGCATCATGGGAAATGTAGTTCCAAAACATCTGGGGTGCCAAGGTTCGCCATCACTGCCCTAGGGAATAAAATGGCGAACATTGCAATTTTTTATTTTACACGGTATTTGCTCAGCAGTTTCAAAATGCAATTTTTTGGGGAAAAACTACACTTTAATGAATTGAAAAAAAAAATTTGTATAATGTGAAAGATGATGTTACACCGAGTAAACAGATACCCAACAGTCACTATTTAAACTTGCACACGTTTGTAGAATGGCGACAAACTACAGTACCTAAAAATCTCTATAGATTTAAAAGCCTTTACAAGTTACTTGTTTAGAGTTACAGTGGAGGTCTAGCGCTAGTAGTATTGATTGTAGCCATGGTCACGATGTACGTGGCGTGCGCACGCCTGCTACCCCCACCGCTTAAAGGGGACATACAGGTATGCCCATTTGCCCGCCGCTGCCATTGTGCCGATGTATATCGACATTCAGTGGTCGGCAAGAGGATAAAAAGAATCCAAAGAACTATGTGATAATAAATGGCTTCATGTGATTGCTATAATTAAATAAAACACCGTTTTTTGGCATGATCAGTCATATTTTCAATATTAATGGCTAAATTTCACAATTTCTGCCAGGGTATGCAAATGTTTGAGCACAACTAGATAGGGTTGTACCGATACCGATACTAGTATCGGTGCCGATACTGAGTATTTGCCCGCGTACTTGTACTCAGGCAAATGCTCCGATGCTTGATCCGATACCTGGGCAATCAGGGGTGATCATTGGGGGAGTTACAAGCACTGATCTCCCTGTATAGATTCCAATAAAGCAGCTGACAGCCGCTTCTCTTTTAGCCGCTTTATTGAAATCTATACAGGGGGATAGGTGCTTGTAACTTCCCCCACCGCTATACTGATCACCTCTGACTGTCCCCGTATCCTCCTCAGTCCCCCTCTGTTTCCTCCTCAGTGCTCCTCCATGCTCCTATTCCCCTCTGTGTGCTCCACTCCTGTCCCCCCTCCGTGTGCTCCGCTCCTGTCCCCCCACCGTGTGCTCTGCTCCTGTCCCCTTCCGTGTGCTCTGCTCCTGTCCCCTTCCGTGTGCTCTGCTCCTGTCCCCCTCCGTGTGCTCTGCTCCTGTCCCCCTCCGTGTGCTCTGCTCCTGTCCCCCTCCGTGTGCTCTGCTCCTGTCCCCCTCCGTGTGCTCTGCTCCTGTCCCCCTCCGTGGGCTCTGCTCCTGTCCCCCTCCGTGGGCTCTGCTCCTGTCCCCCTCCGTGGGCTCTGCTCCTGTCCCCCTTCCGTGGGCTCTGCTCCTGTCCCCCTCCGTGGGCTCTGCTCCTGTCCCCCTTCGTGGGCTCTGCTCCTGTCCCCCTCCGTGCGCTCTGCTCCTGTCCCCCTCCGTGGGCTCTGCTCCTGTCCCCCTCCGTGTGCTCCGCTCCTGTTCCCCTCCGTGTGCTCCGCTCCTGTTCCCCTCCGTGTGCTCCGCTCCTGTCCCCCTCCGTGTGCTCCGCTCCTGTCCCCCTCCGTGTGCTCCGCTCCTGTCCCCCTCCGTGTGCTCCGCTCCTGTCCCCCTCCGTGTGCTCCGCTCCTGTCCCCCTCCGTGTGCTCCGCTCCTGTCCCCCTCCGTGTGCTCCGATACAGTTCCCCTCCGTGTGCTCCACTCCGGGTCCCCCTCCGTGTGCTCCGCTCCTGTTCCCCTCTGTGTGCTCCGCTCCTGTTCCCCTCCGTGTGCTCCACTCCGGGTCCCCCTCCGTGTGCTCCGCTCCTGTTCCCCTCTGTGTGCTCCGCTCCTGTTCCCCTCCGTGTGCTCAGCTCCTGTCCCCCTCCGTGTGCTCAGCTCCTGTCCCCCTCCGTGTGCTCAGCTCCTGTCCCCCTCCGTGTGCCCAGCTCCTGTCCCCCTCCGTGTGCCCAGCTCCTGTCCCCCTCCGTGTGCCCAGCTCCTGTCCCCCTCCGTGTGCCCAGCTCCTGTCCCCCTCCCTGTGCCCCGCTCCTGTCCCCCTCCCTGTGCCCTGCTCCTGTCCCCCTCCCTGTGCCCCACTTCAGTCCCCCTCTGCGCTCCGCTCCCCCTCCACCCTCTTTGTCCTCGATCTGTCAGGATGGACAGCAGAGGAAGGAGCTGGTGAATCTGGCATTTACCGTCTCCTTCCTTATCCGAATGAGCAGGGTCAGTGATCACGGACTCTGTTCATCCGAACCTGAGCATCATAAACTGTGTTTACAATGCTTCATGAATGGAGAGGAGCCTCTGTTTCCTCTCCATTCATCTCCAGCGCAGCTGATGCTGCAGAGAAACGGATTGGGGAATCTATGACCTCAGTCCCTTTCCCTGTGTCAAAAAGGAGGTATCTTAACAAAGCCCCCCAACAGGGCTGATAAAAAAAAAAAAAAAAGAATTAAAAATTTAAAAGGTTAAATTGTAAGAATAGAAAATAAAAATAAAAATAAAAAAACACACTGACACCTGATTCATATCTTTTGGAAAAACCTTTAAAATGTTTCTAATGTATCATCAGTGCTCAAGTTGTTTTGTGTTAAGTCAGCCTTACCTGGATCAAAATTCGGCCAGCTCAACAAGGACAGGCCGAATTCTGATCCATGTATGGGCACCCCGATTGTACAGAAGTTGATCTACCAATCGACTTCAGAAAAAACAACCTGTAGGGTTTTTCTGGATTCATCAATGTCGCTGACTATAACCAGCAGTGCTGATCATTGTACTCTTACGGCAGGCAAGGCTTCCCACCATCAGCATACAATAGCACAGCGGGACAGGGGGAGTGGTTCTCCCATCCACATGGAACGTGTGGATGGGGGAATTGGATCATTTCTTTTGTTCAACCCACTGGTTGAATAGAAGAAGAAAAATATGAATGTTTGAGCTTCCTTAGTCTGAAAACAAGTGCCCCCTTGGTTCCTAGGCTCAGGCTATACACAGAGCCCTGCAATTTAGTTCAGTCTGTCCTATGATCCGGCCACATTTACCAGACTGAACAGCCAGGTCTGTGATATCTTTGCAGACTACAATGCAGTCAAACAATACAATTTTGTTCAGTGTATTTTGCACTTTTCAGTTCGTTTCTGAACGGCCATTCGTCAACCAGACATGTTGCTGAATCGGAGGAGATAAAATGTTATTTATTGTTGGCCTTGGAGTTATAATGCTTTTGACATTATTTTTTTGGTTGAATAATGATTTGATTTGGTATATTTTCTTTATTTTTGGATGCATAGAATGCACTTTTTGGTTAAGTTCTATTGGCAGATAACATGTATAATTTTATTTGTTTTCTTTTTTTAATGCACAGTAAAGACATTGTGAATAATACTTGGCTATGTGTTTTACTTCAAAGGACAGTTTGGGAGTAGGCAGTTAAATTTAAAAAAATACAATGTACAATTGAAAAGGGGCACCAACATAGTTGTATCTTTGATCGTAAAAACTACAGGATAATGGTGTTGTGGTAACTTGCACAAATAAAAAAAAGAATAATAATAATCTTGATATCACTAGAAAAAAAAAACCTTTGAAAATTTGCTTGCAATAACTCCATCAGTATCACCAGCAAAGCAGCTTCATTATTATCCCATTAAAGAAGAAGAGAATTGTGCGCTGCATTTCTAGATTTCATAATTTGCCACGTCACAAATGTTAATTCTCCATTACGAATGCTAGTTTACAAGGTCGACCGCTTCTGGCTCGTCGATGGACGTGTGTACACACAAACGACAAATTTTAAAACCTGCTATCCAACATTTGTCCGTGGAAAATACGACAACAATTGTACAAACGTACGGATTTTTCAACAACAGCCTGTCATCACACAATTCCCGTCGGAAAGTCCGATCGTGTGTACGAGGCTTCAGTCTATTTGCTGCTATGCAGAAGAACACATATTCAGGTACTTAGACTATCTATGTAAAAACACATGCAATTATTTTTTATTTCATTCATGTCTGCATTAACCACTTGCCGACCGCCGCACGACGATGTACGTCCTATTTTTGAAGAGGGATATCTCGGTAACAGCAGCAGCTGCTGCCACAACCGAGATATCCATCTCTTCAGGCGGCGGTCGGCTGTACGATAACGGTGGTCTCCGCGGCGGATTCGCCGCGAGATCACCGCTATCGGCGGCGGGAGAGGTGCCACCCCCCCTCCCGCACCTTCCGCCGCTTACCGGAGCCGTCGGTAGTGGCGGAGGCGATCGGGTCCTTTCGTCTGCTGGGCATAGAGACAAGTGAGGCTAAGATGGCCCCCACTCGTCTCTATACCATAGGAGGGCGGAAGCGACGTCAAAACGTCACTTCCGCCCATACCTCTTAAAGGTATATTTTTTTTAGATGTCAGATTTTCTTTTTTTTTTTTTTTTTTTGCATTTTAGCCCAAATATGAGATCTGAGGACTTTTTGACCCCAGATCTCATATTTATGTGGACCTGTCATGCTTTTTTCTATTACAAGGGATGTTTACATTCCTTGTAATAGGAATAAAAGTGATTAATTTTTTATTTTATAAAACAGTGTAAAAATAAATAAAATCAATTAAAATAAATAAGAAAAAAAAAAAGAAGCGAGCGCATACGTGAGTAGCGCCCGCATATGAAAACGGTGGTCAAACCACACATGTAAGGTATCGCCGCGATCGGTAGAGCGAGAGCAATAATTCTAGCCCTAGACCTCCTCTGTAACGCAAAAAATGCAACCTGTAGAATTTTTTTAAATGTCGCTTATGGAGATTTTTGAGGCTAAAAGTTTGACGCCATTCCACGAGCGGGCACAATTTTGAAGCGTGACATGTTGGGTATCAATTTACTCGGCGTACCATTATCTTTCACAATGTAAAAAAAAATTGGGCTAATTTTACTGCTGTCTTATTTTTTTATTCAAAAAAGTGAATTTTTTCCAAAAAAAGTGCGCTTGTAAGACCGCTGCGCAAATACGGTGTAAAAAAATGTATTTCAATGACGCCATTTTATTCTCTAGGGTGTTAGAAAAAAAACAATATAAAATGTTTGGGGGTTCTAAGTAATTTTCTAGCAAAAAAAACTGTTTTAAACATGTAAACACCAAGTCTGAAAAAGAGGCCTGGTCCTTAAGTGGTTAAACAATAATACTATTAAATTATAGAGGATTTAGATAGCGTCAACAGTTTGCAGTAGGCTTTTCTATCTTCATAGAGTTCTACATTAATATTACTCTCTCAACAAAATAAATCTAGTTTTGTTATGTAAGCTGCTATAAAAAAAACCTGCTGCGAAGGTGGGGTCACGTAGAACAGATGGCGAGCTCAGTGCAGCAACAGAACCACAAGCCAGCACGGCTCAGATTGCTTCTGGGAGAAATTTTTACTAAACACAAGATCACTAATGTATAAATGGAGCCTACTGTCTAAGTGCTAAGGAAAATCAAACTGCATGTCAGGATAGGTTAAATGAATGGCTCCAAGGGAAAGACTGTTGAGCTGTTTCTGTATTTATTTCGTAGCTTTGCACATAAGCAAAAGCAGTTTCAGGTCTGTAACCTGTAATCTAAAGCGAAGTTTAATTCATTTTTTTTTTTTTTAATCATTACAAGTATGGCTGCTCTCTTAATTTAAATTTTTTTGTCCTCTGCCCCCCGCCCCCCCCATACCCCCACAGAGTAATGCCCTGTACACACAGTCGGACATTCCGACGGAAAATGTGCGATTGGATCGTGTCGGAAAATCCGATTGTGTGTGGGCTCCATCAAACTTTTTCCATCGGAATTTCCGACCCACAATTTGAGAGCTGGATCTAAAATTTTCCGACAACAAAATCCGATCGTTTAAATTCCGATCGTGTGTAGACAATTCCGACGGACAAAGTGCCACACATGCTCAGTATAAATTACGAGACGAAAGCTATTGGCTACTGGCCTCTTTATAGTCCCGTCGTACGTGTTTTACGTCACCTCATTCTGAACGATCGGATTTTCCGACAACTTTGTGCGACCGTGTGTATGCAAGACAAGTTTGGGCCAAAATCCGTCTGAAAAAATCCGACGGGTTTTGTCGTTGGAATGTTCGACCGCGTGTACAGGGCATTAATCTTCCAGTGCCGTAGAGGTTAAAACAACGGCGCTGGCAGGCAAGGGGGGCGCAGGCAGGCACACTCAGCACTCTTGAAAAGAGCCTAAAGTGCCTATGACAGGCCAGGTGGCTGTATTAACCCTTGTAGCCCTGGAAGATTACTGCTGCAGGGTAGGGGGCACAGTACAGCTCAGATAGCAAGCAATTGTGCTGCAAGTTTGAAAATGACTTCTTAAGCTATTGCTAGGCTTGCCAGGCTTCACAAGTTTGTTGCACAATAGCAGCAAGTCCGCATTGCATGACTCCAGGTCAACAATCCTTGCAAACATTCTGCAAGTCTGCTGCAAGTTCTGGTTCAGTTATGTTGTGCAATAGTCATCCCACCACAGGGGTCACTGTGGTTGAATTTTCATGCTGTAGACTTGCAGAGCTCTTGCTGTAGACTCACCACTGCAATTTTGCTCTTGCTAGAAACTTGCCACACAAATTTACTACAAATTGGAAAAGTGTCAAATAGAACTTGTGCTTCAAGTGCTCTGCAAGTGTACAACCTGCCAGTGAAAATGTGCAGCAAGTTAACAGACCTACAATTCAACACTGCCACAAATTTGTGGCAAGTTATCCTTACTATCTGGGAGAAGACATTAACTAAGTCAGCGGCCACCAGTACAGGGGACACTTCTCCTTAAATGTAAGTATCATCATTCGTACTGATTTAAAGAAATAACTAAACTTAGGCTTTAACATATTACACTTGCTAAAGATGGTATTTTATAGAATTTCACCTGTATGACCACGGCCGCTGATAAAGGGATAACTCTGGACCTCCTGTAGGGCGCCCAGGTGCCCTTCACTTTGACAGGGGGGCCCGACCATTCAGCAGCTTCAAGTTTCATCATAATGCAGTAGTTACTAAGCTTTTATGTCAGTCGGAGCTTGACCTCCGGCGCTGGCCCCTTGCATTGCTGCTCACTACTGTCAGCTTACACTTATAAACGCGCAAGTCTGGCTTCTGTATTTTATAAGTGATGGTGGTCCTCTCTTAGTGGCACACTCAACCCTCCTTGTTCTACCTGCAGACAGACGAGGCAGAGGAGGGGACGGGGTATGCACACAGCTCCAGCCCCACGCCCGCGTCATCTGCAGACCAGTGCTGGCAACCTGACCTCCTACTGTGTGTTACTGTACATTATCTTCTGTGGGGGAGAGGAGAGCTGTGTAATAGGAGGGGGGGAACGTGCACTCTGAATGTAACACACTCCTTAACTCTGTACGTAATGCAATCCTAACCCCTGAACTATGTATGCAGTGCACTCTTGAACCCTGCATAATCTATGTTGCACAATCCTCAACCCTTCAATCTGTACGCTGTACACTCCTGAACCCTGCACTCTGTAAGTAGCACAATCCTGAACCCTACACTCTGTACATAGTACAATCCTGAACCCATAACTGTGTACGTAGCACAATCCTGAACGCTGCACTGTGTATGCAGAGCACTCCTGAACGCTGCACTCTTTGCATAGTGCACTCCTCAACCATGTAAATAGCACACACCACAATTCTGCACTCTGTATGTAGCGCATTCATGAACTCTGTACACTGCGCACTTCCCAAATCTGCACTCTGTACTTTGTATGTAGCACAGCCCTCAACTCTGAACTCTGTTCACAGCACACTGCTCAGGCCCTGCACTCCGTGTGTAATGCACTACTCAACTATGCACTCTGTACATAGTTCACCCCTGAATTCTGCACTTTGTGTATAACACACTGCTGAACCCTGCATTCTGTATTTAGCTCACTCCTGAACTCTGATTTCTGTATGTAGCACTCTGTGGGAGGTGGGGGGTGTTGATGGCGAGTGGTGTGATGGGGGCGTGATAGAGTTTCTGCACCTATTCTATGATAGGAAAAAATCCCTGTAGCCTTAGGCCTCATTTACACTTGTATCTGTAACTGCTCCCCCTTCTACTGCATGCACTTTGAGACAAAGCTGCATTTTGTTTTTGAGGCTGAGTCAGGGGAGGGGTCAGGGCCATAGAGTGTGGTTGAGGGCAGGGCCAAGGGGGTGGTTGAGGGCAGGGCCAAGGGGGTGGTTGAGGGCAGGGCCAAGGGGGTGGTTGAGGGCAGGGCCGGGGGGTGGTTGAGGGAAGGGCCAGGGGTGGGTTTTGAAGGGGGCCCGTCAGGTAGGCTGTAAGGGGCACCATGATTTTTAACATCGGCCCTGTGTATGACAAATGTTTTGTGTATTTTATGAAAGACAAAGCAACAGGTTAATATAAATTCTGCTCCCCCCCCCCCCCCCCCCCATTATTTTCCTTATACTCAACTTCACTTTTCTCCCCATCACTGCATTTTGCCAACAGGAGAGAAAATATGAAGCGAAAAGATGAAGATCAGTGTAAGGTCCAAGGTCTGAGGACCAGGACAAATTTAGACACACGAATGATGCATAAGCTTCAAACATTGTACCATGTCATTATTTTAGTAAAAATTTCTGCTAGGAGGCAACATGCTGTTCTCTGTACATGCAGGGCGACATTTAGCTATATAGGCCACCAAACGAGAGAGAAAAAACACTTTCACTCCTCTGCAAAACTCTATAAATACTTGGTCCTTTGTGCACTAATCAATGTCAATGGTTAGTTCATGGGACATCATGTCAAGGGACAAATTTAAAGTGATACTAAAAACACATTGTTTAATTTACATTCTCCCTTCTATTTCTGTATGGGGATGATGGCACTGTAATTATTGTAATAAAAAAAACAAAAAAAACATCCAAGTTCCTTTTTCCTTATTGTATTCCTTTATACGCTTGTAATAAAAAGTTCTTTAAAAAAAATAGCCTTTGGAATACAGAGTAAAAATAAATAAATAATATTAATAAACTGTTTTAAATTGGTGTACAAATATATATTTGAAATGAAATATTTATTATTTTGTGGAAATACCATGGTGTGGGTGGATTTCTGCCAGTCACAGGCTGTATCACTTCCCTCCAGCCTTAGTCTTAGAATAAGAGGGAGGTGAAGCCTCCATTAATCTACATGTAATATCCCACCCCCGTTGTGTTTAGCTGGTTAGTGGTCATGGAAGAGAAAGGAGGGATGGAGTGGGCATTTACTACTGTGTATACACCCACATCCATGTGTGACTCTATACTCACATGGGCTGCTCAGATGTGATGAGGAGGAAATGCTCAGCATAGAAACTAACTGAAATCTGAGCATGTGCAGAGTTGCCACCACAGCTACAAAATCCCTAAGTGAATTGGGGACATGAACAGAAGATGGAGATTGAGAGCAGCAGGATCAACCAGGTTTTTGCAGAATACAGAAAAAGGAGTCTCATGGTAACTAAGTGAGCATGAACAGCATGTAATACACCATGCAGGGTTTTTTTTTCTGTGGGAATGCAGTTCCGGCACCTAAAGCATGATGGAGGGTCTACTGATGCTGGCTGCTGGGGGATCTATTGTTCCTGAAGGAGATCTATTTTTGCATGGCGGTCTATTGTTGATGGGAAGGTCTATTATTGGTGGGGGACTTATGTTGCTGGGAGGTCAATTGTTGTTGAAATTGATCTACTGTTGAGGGAGGGGTTTATTGGTGCTGGCTGCTGGGAGATCTATTGTTGCTGGATGGCATCTATTTTTGCTTGGCAGTCTATTGTTGCTAAGAGGTCTACTGTTGCTGGTGATGGATCTAATGTTGCTGGTTGGGCTTATGTTGCTGAGCTGGCAGTTGCTGGAGGCATCTACTGTTGAAAGGGGGGGGGGGTCTATTGTTGCTGGCTGCTGGAGAGTCTATTGACGCTGGGTTGGCTGCTGAGTTATCTGTTGTTTTTGCAGGGTCTACTGTTGTTGGGGTCCACTGTTGCTGGGGGTTGTTAGAGTCTAGTGCCGCTGGCTGCAGGGAATCTACTACTGCTTTTCTTGGCATTAATAACAAATTTGATACAAATTACTGTATTTATCGGCGTATAACATGCACTTTTTTCCCCTGAAAATAGGGGGAAAATCATGGGTGCATGTTATACTCCGAAAGTGTACCTCGGAGGGGAATGAGTGTCGCCGGAACTCACAGAGCCCTCATCTCCTGTTTAATCACACTTTGGTCTGATGTCACACACACAGTCCCGCCTCCACCACTGGCATTGGACCAGTGTTCTGTCTATCACAGGAGCTGGTCCAATGCTGATGGTGGAGGCGGGACTGTGTATGTGACTGAGAGCCGTGTGAACAGGAGATTACAGCTCAGTGATTTCCTGCACTGCATTGATGAGAGATGGTGAGGCTGCAGATGGGCATTAAACAGGCTGCTACATTGATGGGAGATGGGCTGCAGATAGGTGCAGATCAGGCTGCAGATGGACACAGATCAGGCTGCATTGAGGCAGCAGATGGGCACAGATCAGGCTGCATTGAGGCTGCAGATGGGTACAGATCAGGCTGCATTGAGGCTGCAGATGGGCACAGATCAGGCTGCATTGAGGCTGCAGATGGGCACAGATCAGGCTGCATTGAGGCTGCAGATGGGCACAGATCAGGCTGCATTGAGGCTGCAGATGGGCACAGATCAGGCTGCATTGAGGCTGCAGATGGGCACAGATCAGGCTGCATTGAGGCTGCAGATGGGCACAGATCAGGCTGCATTGAGGCTGCAGATGGGCATATCTACAGCCTCAATTAACCCAGCCTTAAGACTAAAGTGGATTTTCCTTTAGTAAATAACCCCCTGTGTGTGTTATTACCATTTCAAAATAATGCTGTTTTTCCATTGAGGCGCTTTTTAAGACTGTGTTTACAAGTTAAAAACAAGTGTTTTTGCTAGAAAATTACTTAGAACCCCCAAACATTATAAAAAAAAATTCTAACACTCTAGAGAATAAAATGGCGGCCATTGCAATGCTTTTTGTCACATCGTATTTGCGCAGTGGTCTTACGGCGGTCTTTTGGAAAAAAAACACTTTTTTTGATTAAAAAATAAGACAACAGTAAAGTTAGTTAATTTTTTTTTTATATTGTGAAAGATAATGTTTCGTGAAGCAAATTGATATCCAAATTGTCAAGCTTCAAAATTGCGCCCGCTCGTGGAACTTTTACCCTTAAAAATCTCCACAGACGACGTTTAAAAAAATTCTACTTTTTGAGTTACAGAGGAGGTCTAGCGCTAGAATTATTACTCGCGCTCTACCGATTGCGGCGATACCTCACATGTGTGGTTTGAACACCGTTTTTATATGCGGGAGCTGCTTACGTATGCATTCGCTTCTGCGCGTGAGCTCGTCGGGACGGGGCACTTTATAAAAAATATTATTTTTTTCTTATTTATTTTACTTTACTTGACTGTTTAAAAAAAAAAATTATAAAAGTTTGGGTTACTTTTATTCCTATTACAAGGAATGTAAACATCCCTTGTAATAGAAAAATTACATGACAGGTCCTCTTAAATATGAGATCTGGGGTCAAAAAGTTCTCAGATCCCATATTTGCACATAAATGCAATAAAAAATAATAATAATAAAATTGTCATTTGAAAAAATGACAACAAAAAAATGACCCTTTAAGATTTATGGGTGGAAGTGACGTTTTGATGTCGCTTCCTCCCTTCTATGGCATGGAGACAGGTGGGGGCCATCTTAGCCTCACTCGTATCCATACCACGGAAGGAAAAGGACCCAATCCCCTCCGCCGCTACCGATGGCTCCGGTAAGCGGCAGAGGGCATGGAAAGGGCAATCCCCTCCCGTCGCAGTAACAGAGACCACCATTATCGTAAGCAGGACCACCCACTAAAAAGATGTATACCTCGGTTGTGGCAGTAGCTGCTGCCGTTACCGAAATATCCATCTTTAAAGTGCCGACGTATATATATACAGTGGTCAGTTGTTAAGTGGTTAAGCCAAAGTTGATTTAAAGAGTCAATGCAATCATTTGATAAAGATTTTTCTTTTGTTTGCTAACTTTTGCCGCATTCAAACCTAAAAAAATTTAATTTTTGTTTTGACCGATTCAAAATGTATCGATTGGCTCCATCGGCTGTCAATAAAAGCTAGTGATGAGGGAGCAGGGGGGGACGGGGCTGAGCCCCGCTGTCTGTGTCTATAGACTCAGTGAGCCCACACAAGTGCCCCCATAGGGAGTGGCTTCCTATGGAGGCACCTACTGGTGAGGAACCAGAACCGCTGACAGGGGACTCGAGAAGAGGAAGTTTGGGGCCGCCCTGTGCAATTCCATTGCACAGAGCAGGTAAGTATAAACTTATTTGTTATTAAAAAAAATTTAGAATGTACAATCACTTTCAAGGGAGACTGGATGAACATACAGGTAAGTTAGTTAAACCATAAACTACTGAAAGGGTATACTAACCAGAGGAGTTGGAGCCTTTTCCACATCTAAAATAAGTTTCCCAATGTTGCCTCTGTCATGAATTCTTTGCATCGCCTCCTTAACCTGTAATTGATACAAAGTAAAACAAATATGAAGAACATAGAGCGACATTTCCATGGACTGTATAAATAAGTATAATATGTAAAAACTGATTGGCAGATGTGAAGTCTAAGGCCGCGTACACACGGGCGGACTGTCTGCCCAACTTAGTCCGCCGAAACACATTTCAGCGGACAGTCCGCTCGTGTGTGGGCTTCAGCGGACTTTTTCAGCGGACAGTCTGGCGGACTAAGTCTTTCGGAATGTTGGAAAGACTGTCCGTCGGACTCGCATTTCAGCGGACAGTCCGCCCGTGTGTGTGCCAGTCCGCCCTACTTTTGAAATGAGCGGACTTTTCCTGCCCGGAGAAAAGTCCGCTCATTTCGAGCGGGTATCCAGGTAGGCGGGGCCCGCGACGGAGACGTCGCTGGCCCCGCCGCCTTGTATGAACTTAAAGGGGAACCCCAATGCCGGAAAAAATCGGCGTGGGGGTCCCCCCAAGTCCACAACAGACCCTTGTCCGAGCACGCTACCCGGCCGGCCAGGAAAGGGGGGCGAGCGAGCGCCCCCCCTCCTGAGCCGTACCAGGCCGCGTGCCCTCAACATGGGGGGTGCCTTGGGGAAGGGGGGGCCGCGCGGCCCCCCCACCCCAAAGCACCTTGTCCCCATGTTGATGAGGACAAGGGCCTCTTCCCGACAACCCTGGCCGTTGGTTGTCGGGGTCTGCGGGCGGGGGGCTTATCGGAATCCGGGAGCCCCCTTTAATAAGGGGGCCCCCGGATACCGGCCCCCCACCCTATGTGAATGAGTATGGGGTACAATGTACCCCTACCCATTCACCTGTGAAAAAAAGTACAAAAAAAACACAACACAGGGTTAAAATATTTTATTGCACAGCCCGGGGGTCTTCCGTCTTCGGGGGTCTTCTCGCCGGACTCCTCCGCTATCTTCTTGTAGCTCTTTTGCTAGCGGAGGAGTCCGGCTTTCTTCCCCGCCGCCGGCCTATTCTCCCGACTTCGGGGGTCTTGTCCCCCTCTTCGGTTCTTCTGCCGGGCCACCGCGCCTTCTTATAGCTCTTTTACAGGCGGTGGCCCGGTCTTCTGTCGCCGCCGCCGCCGCCTTCCGTTCTTCTTCTTCTTCTCCAGGAGATGTTGCCTCGACGATCTCTCCGGCCGGAATGCCAGAGCCGTGCTGCGCGGCCACTTATATAGTGACAATGGGGCAGTGTCACATGGTGACCCCGCCCCCTTACGATGTCATAGTCCCCATGTGACATAAAGCCATGTGACACGAAGGTGTGAAGGCGACGGCGGCGACAGAAGACCGGGCCACCGCCTGTAAAAGAGCTATAAGAAGGCGCGGTGGCCCGGCAGAAGAACCGAAGAGGGGGACAAGACCCCCGAAGTCTGGAGAAGAGGCTGGCGGCGCGGAAGAAAGCCGGACTCCTCCGCTAGCAAAAGAGCTACAAGAAGATAGCGGAGGAGTCCGGCGAGAAGACCCCCGAAGACGGAAGACCCCCGGAGCTGTGCAATAAAATATTTTAACCCTGTGTTGTGTTTTTTTTGTACTTTTTTTCACAGGTGAATGGGTAGGGGTACATTGTACCCCATACTTATTCACATAGGGTGGGGGGCCGGTATCCGGGGGCCCCCTTATTAAAGGGGGCTCCCGGATTCCGATAAGCCCCCCGCCCGCAGACCCCGACAACCAACGGCCAGGGTTGTCGGGAAGAGGCCCTTGTCCTCATCAACATGGGGACAAGGTGCTTTGGGGTGGGGGGGCCGCGCGGCCCCCCCTTCCCCAAGGCACCCCCCATGTTGAGGGCACGCTGCCTGGTACGGCTCAGGAGGGGGGGCGCTCGCTCGCCCCCCTTTGCTGGCCGGCCGGGTAGCGTGCTCGGACAAGGGTCTGTTGTGGACTTGGGGGGACCCCCACGCCGATTTTTTTCGGCGTTGGGTTCCCCTTTAAGTCCATTCCAGGCGGCGGGGTCAGCGACGTCTGCTTTGCGGGCCCCGCCTACCTGGAGACGCGCTCGAAATGAGCGGACTTTCCTCAGCGTGTGTGGGCGAGTCCGTTCATTTCAAAAGTAGGGCGGATTGTATGGCGGACTTAGTCCGCCGTATTAGTCCGCTCAAAAAGTGCCGTGTGTGGGCAAGTCCATTCATTCAAAAGTTGAACGGACTGTCTGTCGGATTGTCTGACGAACTTAGTTGGGCAGAAAATCCGCCCGTGTGTACGCGGCCTAAGTCTAAATGTGCCAGTCCTTTAAAAAAAAGACCACCGTAGTGAAAAATATTGTTGTTTGATTCACCTCTAGGTCTTACACCTTTCGAACATGTATTCAACAAAGACCCAACGACTCGCTGTTCAAAGGTCTATTGTCTCTGGTTTACGAGTCCCTATAATGCTGCGTACACACGGTCGAACTGTTTGACGTACTTAGTCCGGCGTACTTTCCACTGAACGGACTTGACCACACACGGATACCCAAACAGTCTGACGAAAGCTTGCGCGATGACGTACAGCACGTACGACGGGACTGGAAATAGGAAGTCCAAGACACAGCAAAGCCCTGTAAATCCTTTCTGGGCATGCGCCATTCTTAGTCCGTCGGACTAGCATACTGACGACCGTATTGTCCGCTGAAACCAAAGTACGACGGACAGATTTTTGGAAAAACCGAAATTCTTAGTACTCCGGACTGCACGCTGAAAAAGTCTGCTGAAGCCCACACACGAGCGGATTGTCCGCTGAAATGTGTTTCAACGGACTAAGTACGTCAAACAGTTCGACCATGTGTACGTGGCATTAGACAGTGACACATCTAACTCCTCAGCTTATATTTCTCAGTGGGAAAGGGACCTCCCAGAAACCCTGTTTCCCCGAAAATAAGACCTAGCGTGATTGTCGGTGATGGATGCAATATAAGCCTTACTCCCCAAATAAGCCCTACCCTCTTTTCCCGAATTAAGCCCTACCCTGAAAAAAAGAGCTACAAGGACTTTAACCGGTTCCCGACCGGCGCATGCCGATGTACATCAGCAGAATGGCATGGGCAGGCAAATGGGCGTACCTGTACGTTCCTTTAAATTTGCCGCCCTGCCATCGCAAACGCGCCACCGTTTGGGCGCTCGCGTGCCGGTCGGGTCCCGCGGACTCTATCGCCTTGGGCATACCCGCGATTGTCTCACAGGGCGGCTGAACGGAGAAATGGCATTGTAAACAGCATTTCCCCATTCTGCCTAGCAACTAGTGACGCTGATCTCTGCTCCATGTGATTGGAGCAGAGATCAGTGTTCAATAAATGAAAGCCCAGCCCCCCACAGTTAGTAACACACCCCTACACTGCCACCCACTGGTTAACCCCTTCACTGCCAGTGTAATTTACACAGGAATCACTGCATTTGTATAGCAGTGATTGCTGTATAAATGACAATGGTCCCAAAAATGTGTCAAAAATGTCAGATGTGTCCGCCATAATGTCACAGTCACAATAAAAATCGCTGATCGCCGCCATTACTAGTAAAAAAAAAATATTAATAAAAATGCCATAAAACTATCCCTTATTTTGTAAACGCTATAACTTTTGCGCAAACCAATCAATAATCGCTTATTACGATTTTTTTTTACCAAAAATATGTAGAAGAATACTTATCGGCCTAAATTGAGGGAAAAAAATGTTTTTTTATATATTTTTGGGGATATTTATTATAACAAAAAGTAAAAAATAATGCGTTTTTTTCAAAATTGTCGCTCTATTTTTTGTTTATAGCGCAAAAAATAAAAACCGCAGGGGTGATCAAATACCACCAAAAGAAAGCTCTATTTGTGGGGAAAAAAGGATGTCAATTTTGTTTGGGAGCCACGTCACATGACCGTGCATATGTTAGTTAAAGCGACGCAGTCCCGAATCGCAAAAAGTGGTCTGGTCTTTGACCAGCAAAATGGTCCGAGGCTGAAGTGGTTAACTAGAGCTTATTTGGGGGGTAGGGCTTATATTGCAGCCATCACCGACAATCACGCTAGGTCTTATTTTCGGGGAAACAGGGTAGCAAGCAACTCAGCTGCAAGTTTGAAAATGACTTGCTAAGCTATTCATTGTCTTACCAGGCTTCACAAGGTTGTTGCACAATTGCAGAAAGTCTGCATTGCATGACTCCACATCAACTTTCTTTGCAAACATTCTGCAAGTCTGCTGCAAGTTCTGGTTCAGTTATGTTTTGCAATAGTCATCCCACCACAGGGGGTCACTGTGACTTGCAGAGCTCTTGCTGTAGACTCACTACAGAAACTTTGCTCTTGATAGAGACTTGCCACGCAAATTTTTTACAAATTGAAAAAGTGTCAACTAGAACTTGTGCTTCAAGTGCTCTGCAAGTGTATAAGTTGCCAGTGAAAATGTGCAGCAAGTTAACAGACTTACAATTCAACACTTATTTATTTATTTAGTTATCCTTACTATCTGGGCTTGGACTCCACTGGTGACACAACAATGGTCCCAGATATTGGATACTATTGCTCATGGCTCTGTGAACTCTTATTTTTTTAGAGGCCAACTGTAAGCGCCTACTCTGGTGGTATATGGTACCTTCTATACTAGCCAAATTTGTACAAGGTGCCTCAGACCGTTACTTTTATGGATGTGGCTTGGTTGGCACTTTGGTGCACTTGTGGTGGGAATTTCTGAAAATCAAAAGGTTTTGGACAAAGGTTACTAAATGATTTATACAGTTTTAGAAAACAGTATCCCCAAAAACACTTATGAGGCCTTGTGGAACCGCAAACCTCTTTTGCACATCCCAACAATTTCAATTGATATCTTTTATTTTCACTGCAGCCAAGCAAACCTTAACTAGTTTGTGGAAGTCTGGGGTTCAAACTATTGCACAAGTAAAGCAAAAAATGTCTTATTAACGAGGAACTGGTAGCTACATATTTTACACAACAAACTAAAAAAAAAAAAAAAAAAAAAAAAAAGAGGATGGAACTCTTGGACAACCAACTATTTAGGGAGCAACCTTAAAGACCTTAATAAAAGTTTGGTCATTTTAGTTAAATTATTTAGGCTTATGGTTACCATTGGGGGTTTGCTCCGGGCGCAGAGATCTGTCTGGGCTAACTCAGACCCTTTACCCTGCCCCCTATTTGTCTGTATGTTTGGGGGTCTTTCTAGTCTTCTGGAGTCGTGTCTACATTGGGTGATATTGTACATAAAGTCTTCTGGAAACTCCTGAGGAAGCCATGATTTTGGCAAAATATGAGTCGAAAAACTTTTGTACCATGACCGTATGAATTATTCATGTTGGTTTTAACATTTACAAGTTCAATGATGTTTAATAAATAAAATGTATAAATTTGAATTTTTGGGGGTTTCTAATTGACTAATATGCACCTTTAAACTCCCAATTTCTTAACAGTTCCCTTCACTGGAACTAAGGGACCAAACCCAACCCCTGAAGAACAACCCCAAACCATAATCCCCCCTCTACTACATAATTTGGACCAGTGCACAAAGCACAGTCCAAAAAGACATGGACGAGCGAGTGTGGGGTTGAGGAACTTGACTGGCTTGCACAGAGTCTTGACCTCAACCCGATAGAACACCTTTGGGATGAATTGGAGCGGAGACTGTGAACCAGGCCTTCTCGTCTAACATCAGTACCTGACCTTACAATACGCTTCTGGAAGAATGGTCAAACATTCCCATAGACACACTCCTAAACCTTGTGGACAGCCTTCGCAGAAGAGTTGAAGCTGTTATAGCTGCAAAGGGTGGGCCAACCCAATATTGAAACTTACGGACTAAGACTGGGATGCCATTAAAGTTCATGTGCGTGTTAAGGCAGGTGTCCTGATACTTCTGACAATTAAGTGTACATATTCTTTTCTCTATGTATTATGCCTTACTATTTCTAACCTTCAAGTAATATTTACATATTTAAATGTGAATCTCTGTAAGACAAAACGATTGTTAAATAATTGTATATGCTTTTACAACAATGCCAGAAAATTATACAAGGCATATAATAGGAATAAAAAAGCTCTGTGTCCATGAACCCTTATATGACTATAGCTATAAAAGCAGACATTTGTAAAGAATCATATTTTAGCTGTAGACTAGAAAAGCATATCATACTTCCTCCAAGGCCCATAATGAATCCACCAGGGGCTTGATCTTCTTCTGATTAAACAAAGTGAGGAGTTTATCTACTACTCCTTGAATAATTCCAGCTCGTCCTTGCTTGAAGAGTAAATTCAGGAGAGAGAAGCCTGCCATCACTTTATTCTCTTCATATAATTTGATGGGATTGACTTTTTCCACTTGCCACCACTGAAAAAAGGAAAAACTGCATCAATCCTGGAAAACTTCCACAAGTTGTCTGATAGGAATATGTTACAATGCAACAGACTGGAGATGTAACTGCAAGACTCAAGCTTGCAACTATTCATGGCTTAATAATACCTTAATTACATGTATAAATATATTTGGACTCCAGATCCTTTAGTAGAGCACTTTTATTCAACCACAACTTCGTGAAAAAAAGAAATCGCCATCTGAAAGCCTTGTTGAGCTGTGTAATTTTCCATCTCTCTGAAGCTCATAGATCTGGAAAAGCCCTATGGACCCAACATGTAGTGGAGCACAAAAAGAACTACAGGTCAGTGGCTGATAGACCATACAGTACGTACCATTTATGTAAAATCATAGAGTAGTGGTAGATAATTCTCCCTGCTGAGGTCCTAACTTCCGTGTTCCCTACGTGACCCTATCTTCTTGTAGTTTGTGTGTTTGGTGTTTGAATCCTCTGAATAGTTATTTTTCTATCCTCAATTAAACAAGTATGCCACGTACAGACGATCGGATATTCCGACAACAAAAATAATTTTTTTTTTTCTAATGGATGTTGGCTCACACTTGTCTTGCATACACACGGTCACACAAATGTTGTCGGAAATTCCGAATGTCAAGAACACGGTGGCGTACAACACGTACGATGAGCCGAGAAAAATTAAGTTCAATAGCCAGTGCGTCTCTTCTGCTTGATTCCGAGCATGGGTGGAATTGTGTGCGTCGGAATTGTCTACACACGCTCAAATTTATGACAACGGATTTTGTTGTCAGAAAATTTGAGATCAGCATGGGTGGAATTTTGTGCGTCGGAATTGTCTACACACGCTCAAATTTATGACAACGGATTTTGTTGTCAGAAAATTTGAGATCAGCATGGGTGGAATTTTGTGCGTCGGAATTGTCTACACATGCTCAAAATTTATGACAACGGATTTTGTTGTCAGAAAATTTGAGATCCAGCTCTCAAACATCTGTTGTCGGGAAATTCCGACAGCAAATGTCCGATGGAGACTACACATGGTAGGAATTTCTGACAACAAGCACACATCCAACATTTGTTGTCGTGTGTACTGATCGTGTGTACGCGGCATTAGAGTAATCACAATGGCAGGCTCACTGGCTACTGCCAAATTAGACGTAATGTGCATTTGCATGAGAGTATGGTAGGGAAATTGGACTGTAAGCTTTACGGGGACAGGGGCTGATATATTTTAATCAAAAAGCAATAATTCCCAGATCACTTACCAGCTAGCCTGCAACAACCTAAAATGTCTGAAACCTTGTCTAAAGCCTGGTACACACTGTGAGTTCTTTTTCATTCAACCCAACAGGCCGAACAAAAAAAAATAATGAAGCACTCGGGAGGAGCCGCTGTACTAAAGATCCAATGTTAGTAAAGCGATTTCCCCTGCTGAGCTATTGTGTCTCTCCCCGCCGGAATACTTTGGTCAACCATTGGCTGAGAACGCAGATTGGGTGCCGACCGGAAGACCTTTTTTCGGTCATGCCCCTTTTGACCAAATGGCTGGCTTCTGTTGGCCGGTTTCTATTAAACCGGCCGATGCCGTCCAACATTTGGCTCATGCGTACTAGTCTTAACTGTTCATGTTAAAACCAAGTGGCTTAGTTTGCACACATTTGAAAATACATGCATAAGCTGCAGTGGAGATATCACAGCACCACCGTGTACTGAAATCCTAAGTCTATAATTTTGAGAATCTCCTTAGTTGAAGCACATATATAATAATGGATATATTAAGGGCAGGTATGCCTGGAGGGAGCCCATCCCTCCTTAAAGGTATAGGGACACCCAGCAATAGCACAATGGTAGCAAAGGTATCCAGTGCATCCCCTCACCAATTACCAACAGTACAACAACCACCCCCACCTATAACTGACTTTTGCAGCAAGGAGCACATGGAAGTAAAAAAAACAGGGTCTGATACTAATGGCTCATTACTTTCTAGAATATGCTGCAAAATATGCTGGCGTCATTAAAGTCTTGTTTTTTTTTCTCTAAAAATAACAAACATGTTATACTTACCTGCCTGTGCAGTGGATTTGCACAGAGCAGCCCCGATCCTCCTCTTCTGGGTTCCCGCTTTGGCCCCTCCCTCCTGTTAAGTGCCTCCACAGCAAGCAGCTTACTATGGGGGCACCCAAATCGAGTCACAGCTCCGTGTGTCCATTGAGACACGGAGCCGTGGCCCGGCCCTGCCCCTTTTCTTTCCTCATTGGCTGAATGACTTTGACAGCAGCGGGAGCCAATGGCGCCACGCTGCTGTCTCAGACAGTTAGGAGGGGAGTTCCGGGGCAGCCGAGACAATTCTACAAAACTGGATCTAGATGAGGCTCAGGTAAGTATTAGGGGGCTGCTGAACACCAAAGGTTGTATATCATAATGCATAGAATGCATTACGTTAAAAAAAACATTCTAACTTTACAACCACTTTAAGGCTAGACCTAGAAGAACTCCACCAAGTACTGATCTCTGACAGATCAAATACCCATTGAAGAGGTGGAGAATTATGACTTATGACTTAAATAAAGCCCTAATGACACTTTTCTGGAGGTATTGCCCTTTAAAATGGCCTGCTCCAGATTAAAAAATCCCTGGTGCCCCTTCTGATAGATTTACCGACACATGCAGCAGATTCAAGTTGTTCTCAATAGTGCCATTTTTACAAAGTGGCACTATTACTGCACCAAATAAAAAAATAATTATTACAGTTGTAGACAAAGAGACTGGAGGTCATTAGGACCAACTCTAACTTGGTGTACAGAGACAGGCAGAGTGCCTGTCTCTGTACGCTGTGTAGCAGGCGTACAGCTTGTTGTTAAGGACACCGTCAGCTTCACAATCGACAGCTTCCTGGCAAGAAGTGATTCTAAGGCCGCGTACACACGGGCGGACTGTTCGCCCAACTTAGTCCGCTGAACAGTGTTTCAGCGGACAGTCCGCTCGTGTGTGGGCTTCAGCGGACTGTTTCAGAGGACAGTCTGACGAACAAAGTCTTATGGAATTTCTGTAAGACAGTCCGTTCAAACTTGGTTTTGTCCGTCCAAACTTGGTTTCAGCGGACAGTCCGCTCGTGTGTAGGCAAGTTGGACGGACTAAGTATCGCGCATGCTCAGAAAGGGTTTACATGGCCGAAGGTTGCATTGCAGTGTATAGGACGTCGTTTTTCTAGTCCCGTCGTACGTGCTGTACAAGTCATCACGCACGTTTTCAGCGGACTGTTCGTTCATCGTGTGTGGTCAAGTCCGTTCATGCTAATTTTGAACGGACTGTTTGTCGGATTGTTTGACGAACTTAGTTGGGGGAACAGTCCGCCCGTGTGTACGCGGCCTAAGAATGGGTAGAGACTGATTAGGAATATAAAGGTCTACTAGTTCCCATCAGGTTCACTCTCTCCTTGGGATTGGCCGCAGACAGTGGGCAAATTCTATAGCCAATAAATTATAACATCTAAGAAAAGGAAGGCATTAGGTACTCAGGTTGTTTTTTTTTGCTCAATATTGACATATTTCCTTGCTTTGGTGTATTTTCTTTCCTGGCGTTTTATTGATCAGTTCCATAATATGCTCTGAGCCTTATTTTTATCATGAACTATAGCATTTTATACTTGTTAGACTTTCTGCATTCATCTCTCTGAAGCTTGCGCACACAACAGCCTAATTGAAACATTTCGATGAATAACCCATGAGAAAATGACACTTACTGATTTAGCAAAGCTGAAGAAGCTTTTTGTTTCACCAGTAACCATATTGGATGAGCCTATAAAAGGAAAGACGTTATAAATTACAAATCGATTAATAGAGGATATCTCACAACAGTATGTACAGATGAACTCCAGATACAAAACAATTAAACCTTAAATCAGCTAAATACCATTCAGGTGTTTAAAAAAAGGTCTGCAAAGTCTTAGCCCCTGTACACACGGTCGGAGATTTCGACAACCAAATCCGTCGGATTTTGTCCGTCGGATCTTGTCCATAACTGTTGCATACACACGGTCGGACTAAGTTGTTGAAAAATCCGATCATTCAGAACGTGATGACGTAATTTCGTTACGATGAGACTACGTTCAGGCTAGTAGCCAATAGCTTTGATGTAGGAATTTGATCTGAGCATGCGTGGCACTTGGTCCGATCAAAATTCTCTACACATGATCGGAGTATGTCCAACCGGCCCAGTTGGTCGGGAAATATTTACAACATGTTGGAAAATTGGGTCCGACGGATATTCCGACGGAATCAATCCGATGCTTACCACACACAGTCGGATTATCCGACAACACGGTCCGATAGGACACATTCCGACGGATTCTCCGACCGTGTGTACAAGGGCTTACAGATAGTTTTCTTTAAAAAGCAGCTACAGCCTGAGCAGAAAAGCCTGCCTCCTGCCAGCAAGCTCCCTGCTGAGTCACAGCCAAAGATCTCCAATCAACAGGAAAAATAAGCTTTGCTGATTGGAATACGGAAAACCCACAAGGGGATACTGGGATGCGGGAGGGAGTTGAGACTATACGATATTCAAAGGACAATCAAAAGAGGTAGAAGTAATACAGAGGTATAAAATACAAAATGTATTCAAGTAACGTTAAAAAACCTCAAAAGAGGAAAATCATTAAGCAAAATTATAAAATACAAAATGCAAAATCCCATGGTAGCGCCAGTTGATAATACATGGGAAGTGGACCCAAAACAAATTAGATTATGTTGAAATAAGCAGACAAAAAGATTCAACGCGTTTCAACAAATTGTCTTCTTCAGGGAGGGAAGATGTCCTGTTTAAGAGGATATCTGGGGAAGTTAGATACAGAATAATATCCAAAAATACATATAAATTAAAGAATACAGAAATGTGGATACTAATGCCGCGTGCACACGATCAGACTGTCCGGCAGGCTTAGCCCAGCGGACAAACCGCCTGACTTTGAAGCGGAGTTCCGTTGGACTTTCTGAACGAGCGGACCTGCCAGCACACAACTGGACTTTTGGCGGGAGTCTGCTGTACTTTTGAAAATGAACGGACTTGCCCAAACACGGAGGAAAGTCCGTTCATTTTGAACGCGGTCCATGTAGCCGGGACTAGCGAAGGAGGTCAATGTTGCCGCCTTTGGCGGCGAGATTGACACGTCGCTGGCCCGTCGCCTGGAATGGACTTAAAGGGAAAGCCCTACGCCAAAAAAACAGCGTGGGGGTCCCCCCCAGGTCCATATCAGACCCTTATCTGAGCACGCAGCCCGGCCGGTCAGGAAAGGGGATGTGGACGAGCGAACGCCCCCTCCTGAGCCATACCAGGCCGCGTGCCCTCAACATGGGGGGTGCTTTGGGGAAGGGGGGCCCTGCAGCCCCCCCCACCCAAAAGCACCTTGTCCCCATGTTGATGAGGACAAGGGCCTCTTCCCGACAACCCTGGCCGTTGGTTGTCGGGGTCTGTGGGCGGGGGGCTTATCGGAATCCGGGAGCCCCCTTTAATAATGGGGCCCTCAGATACCGGCGCCCCACCCTATGTGAATGAGTATGGGGTACAATGTACCCCTACCCATTCACCTGGTGAAAAAAATGTAAAAAAAAAAACACAACACAAGGGTTTAAAATAATGTATTGCACAGCTCCGGGGGTCTTCTGCCGTCTTGGGGGGGGTCTTCTAGCCGGACTTCTCCGCTATCTTCTGCTAGCTCTTTTACTAGCGGAGGAGCCCGGCATTCTTCTTCGTCGCCACCCGGGGGTCTTCTTCCGACTTCGGGGGTCTTCTCCCCCTCTTCGGTTCTTCTTGCCGTGCCTCCGCATTCTTCCTTTAGCTCTTTTACTAGCGGTGGCCTGGTCTTCTGTCGCCACCGCCTCTTCTTCTGACTTCAGGGGTCTTTTCCCCCTCTTCGGTTCTTCTTGCCGGGCCTCCGCTCCTTCTTCCAGCTCTTTTACTAGCGGTGGCCCGGTCTACTGTCGCCACTGCCTTCTCTTCTTCTTCCTTGAGATGTTGACTCAACGCTCTCTCTGGCCGCAATGACAGGGACGTGTTGCGCGGCGACTTTTATAGGGACAATGGCCGGGGTCACCGGGTGATGTCCCCGCCCATTATGATGTCACAGTCCCAGCATCCTCTGGGACTGTGACAAGTCCGCCGGATAGTTTGATCGTGTGTACGCGGCATAACAAACACAATTCTGCAGATATCAATACTTATGCCGCGTACACGCGACCGTTTTTTTTTTCCATCAGAATAAACTCCGATGGTCTTTCTGAAACTAACATGCATACGTCATCATAGAACGTGATGACGTACAACGGAACTAGAAAACGAAGTTCGATAGCCAGTAGACGATAGCTGCCCCTGTCGTTTTTGGTCCGTCGGAATAGCATTGGGAGCGGTTTTCCCAATAGGAATTGATTCCATCATAAAGATTTAAAACATGTTCTATTTCTAGGTCCGTCAGAATTTTTGAAAAAAAAAAAAAAAAAAAAGTCAGATGAAGCCCACACACGATCGGAATATATGAATCTGTCAAACCTTTCCTGCCGGAAAGTCCGGTCGTGTGTGCGCGGCATTACAATTATAAGCTGAAACAGCTAAATGTATTTGTATATGAGAAAAAGGGAATAAAGCTTTGCCGATTGCAGGTCTCACTCAGCAAGGGGAGTACTGGAGCTCTGTAGAGAGACCAAAGAACAAATACACATCACTACTTAATGGCCCTGTAATTGTTCCTTACTCTATTTTTCTGTCCTCTTGTAACTTCCTTTATGAGCTCCTGAACCTCCCTTTTTCCTCCTCAGCTCTGTTTGTTTGAAATGAGCAGCGCACATTAGTCGTGGTCATGTGCACTGCTCTATGCACACTACTCCTCCCTTAGTCCTTAGGCTCTAGTCCATCTTGGAAATTGGGAAAAGGAGAGTGGCTATGCTTCTCCTTACAGTAGGACCATTGATTAACATAGCCACCCTTTAACAGAAAGTTGGATCACAGCAGCAAAAAAAAAGTTATTTGGGGATCTGGAGGAAGCTGAGAGGAAAAGACGGTACTTTTTTTTTTTTTCCGTTAAAAATAACAAACATATTATACTTACCTGCTCTGTGTAATGGTTTTGCACAGAGCAGCGCAGATCCTCCTCTTCTTCAGTCCCTCTTCAGTGCTCTGGGCCCCTCCCCCTGGATGAGTGCTCCTACAGCAATCAACTTTCTGTGGGGGCACTAAACCGGAGGGAGGGGCCAAGAGTGCTGTGGGTGCACTCGTGCTGAGCCGTAGCTCCCTGTGTCCAATAAGACACCAAGCTGTAGCTTTCCCTTCCCCCTTTCTTTCCTCATTGGCTCACTGACTTTGATTGACAGCAGTGGGAGCCAATGGTGCTGCTGTCTCAGCCAATGAGGAGGGGAGTCCCGGACAGCTGAATCTCTCGTGCAACATCGCTGGATCTAGATGGAACTCGGGTAAGTATTAAGGGGGCTGATGGAGGCTCCTGCATTCAGAAGGTTTTTTATCCTAATGCATAGAGTGCATCAAGATAAAAAAACCTTCTGCCTTTACAACCACTTTAAGAATACATACTTGAATAGAATATGTTTTTTTTTTTTTAAAACCATAGTTTGGTCCAGCCTTTTTCAACCAGGGTGCCTTTTGGACTCTTAGCCCCCCATACACACGGTCAGACATTCTGATGGAAAATGTCCGATCGGACCGTGTTGTCGGATAATCCGACCATGTGGGCTCCATCTGACTTTTTCCGTCGGAATGTCCAACCAACAAAGCTTGAGAGCTGGATATAAAATCTTCCGACAACATGATCCGATCGGACTTTGTCCGATCGTTTGTAGAGAATTCCGATCGGACAAAGATCCACACATGCTCAGATCAAATTACGAGACCAAAGCTATTGACTACTAGCCACAACGTAGTCCCGTTGTAACGAACGAACATCATCATGTTCCGAATGATCGGATTTTCCGACAACTTTGTCTGACCGTGTGTATGCAACACCAGTTTCGGACAAAATCCATCAGAAAAAAATCAGACGGATTATGTTGTCGGAAATGTCCGACCGTGTGTACAAGGGCTTAGGGGTACCTTGGCAAAATAACAAAAATTGCCCAAAAATTGTTAAAGTGATAGTAAACTCTGTTCTATCACTTATACCTACAGGTAAGCCTATATTAAGGCTTACCTGTAGGTACTGTGAATATTTCCTAAACTTGCCTGTTAAGGAGATATTCAGAGTGCATGCAGTCTGTGATGTCACCGGCGTCACAGACTGCATGCGGTCAGCATACCATGCAGGTCACAGACTGCATGCGGTCGGCATACCAAGCAGGCCCTTCAGAGCTTATGCCATAATATCGGCGGCTCCCGCCCACATGCGTGAGAGTGACGTCATCGCCGGAGGCCGTGAACTTGGACAGAAGATTGGGTGAAGATTGAAGCCCTCTCAGTGGTGACAGCGCGGAGCTGGAGGGCTTCGTTTTAAGGTAAGTCTCTTTATAATCTGCTTTTGTGATTTTTTTTTTTTTCTTCAACTGCGGTTTACTACAGCTTTAACAAGCCAGCAGGTGTACCAAGCCTGCCTTTTATTTTGTTATACAAAGTCAAAGTTTTTATTGTGCAGAAGAACAACCTAGAGCATCATGCTGGCTAATCACTGGTGTCCTAACAATCGATAATGATATAGGTTGATAAGGAGGACATTGGTGCCTGAAGACATCCTTATTTAACGCTCTGTCAGCACTTGGGGTCATGTTAGTTGAATGAAGGAGAGAAACTGAGAGGGAAGCAGAACACTGGAATAATAGTCGGCACCAATGTGAAAAGGTGTACTGTATTTGTTTTGTAAGAATAAATCTCCTCTAACATTGGGTGTCCTATGTGTGTGGATGTTGCTGAGTTATGTAAAACTATTAATTTCGTTTTTTACATTTCCGAATGGGGTGCATTGAGATTGTGCACAATTTTAAAAGGTAATGTATATAGAATGATGCGCTTGCTCAATTTAACTAGAATTAAATAAAATTATGAATAAAAACATAAATTGCAAAACATAATAAGTAGGGATGCACCAAAATTTCAGCCGCCAAAACATATCAGTAGAAAATAGCCTTTTTGGCAAGTTGCCGAAAGAGAAAAATGGCTGATAATTGAGCCGAAAATGGTGCCTGGCCTGGGCAGGGAGCGGGGCTCTGCCCCCCACCCCTGGTGACGCTTATCACAGGGGTGTCCTATAGCGTAGAAGAAAAGCCGCCACTGGGAACATAACAGCTTTCATTTCAATGGCTGTGTGTTCCCCTCCACGCACCGTCACATACAGGATTGGAGGGGTGATCTGTCTATCAAAGAGCCTGTACAAATAGGAGGGGCTGTATGTGACGGCACGCGGAGGGGAACACACAGCTAATGAAATGAAATCAGTTATTTTCCCGGCGCTCTAATCAACCTCTCCTCTCTCTTCGCTCTTTTCCCCTGCACAGGCTGGCTGCACTGGGGACACAGGCTGGCTGGCTGCACTGGGGACACAGGCTGGCTGGCTGCACTGGGCACACAGGCTGGCTGGCTGCACTGGGCCCACAGGCTGGCTGGCTGTACTGGGCCCACAGGCTGGCTGCATGCGACGGGCACTGGTGAGGCTGCATTGATCTCCTGTACCATGTCCCCAGTCTCTGACCTCCTCCTGCACCATGTCCCCAGTCTCTGACCATCTCCTGTACCATGTCCCCAGTCTCTGACCATCTCCTGTACCATGTCCCCAGTCTCTGACCATCTCCTGTACCATGTCCCCAGTCTCTGACCATCTCCTGTACCATGTCCCCAGTCTCTGACCATCTCCTGTACCATGTCCCCAGTCTCTGACCATCTCCTGTACCATGTCCCCAGTCTCTGACCATCTCCTGTACCATGTCCCCAGTCTCTGACAATCTCCTGTACCATGTCCCCAGTCTCTGACCATCTCCTGTATAAAATATATATTTTTTTATAATAAGTTTCGGTCATTTTTGGTATCGGTTTTGGTTTTCGGCCTAGTGTATCTTTCATTTTCGGTATCAGTTTCGGCACCAAAAAAAACATTCGGTGCACCCCTAAATATAAAAGCCCAAAAACATAGGTAGAATCCAAGTGAAAAAAATACAGTCCAAGTGCAAAGAATATGTATAAAAAAAATGCTCAGTCCATATTGTGTTTGAAGTACAAAATGTATCCAGTGGAACAAACAGCAACAATGGCCACCAATGAATGAAGTGGTCAGGGAATGACCTAAAGGTCAGACAAAGCTTTTCATCTCGATTGTTTATTTATTTGACATATTACAAGTTATAACAGACCAAGTTACAGTATCAGTATATATTTTACAGTTTTGTTTCCTTATACCGCTAGTACGTCCTATTCTCGTTTTCCTATTTATTTCAATTGATCCGTGCAAAACAACTTTTTATATTTTTCTCTTTTTCTTACTTGCCACTAACATATATACTACCTAACCATCCTTTAGACACAAGTATTTACAAACATATACACACAGACATAGACACAAAAAAAAAAGAAAGAAAAAAGAAAAAAAAAAAAAAAAACACGCACTCTCCGGGCGACAAATCCATAGCGTAGTTTCCATAGTGAGTTGTATATCACAAGCTGACAAAGGAGAAGATTGTTTCTACCCACATCTTTTAACGTTACAATTTTTTAATTTTTTATTTTTTTTTCTCCTGCCCTCTGGTATAACTCTCTACCCCATTTTCCTTTGAATACCGCGTTTACTGTCCCACTCAAACAGAAAAAAAAAAACGATACTAACCACTCAATACAGACTCCCCCATTACTAGTGAGGGTGGAGCTAACCGTGGATCCGATATCCATCGTTTTCAGTTATTGGATTCTCCCCTATTGCAATCAATTTGTTGTTCTTTCAAGATGTTTTCATTTACCTGAAGACGCCAGTCCTCAATAAAGGTGCATTCGAAGATATCCACCTTAGAGCAATTAACTTACGTGCAATAAACAATAGTCTGGTAACTAATATCACCTCCCTGGGAAAGAAACCTTCCTCGTCAAAATATCCCAGTAGACATGTCATAGGGGTCCTGTCGATATGTGTATTACATGTAGCATTGATTGTATTAACTCACATCTCAAAGGAAAGCTGCAAGAGTCCCTGCTGTAAAAGCTACAACAGGCCTGCTTAATCACTCCGGTAACGTGCCCAGAGAGAGCAAAAATAACCATAGAGCAATATTACCAGTAAAATAGAACACATTTATTCAATACCTCCTTACATTAAAATTTGGTAAGATCCGCAATACAGAATACACTGGAGCCTTGTGACGTCACTTCCGGTGTCTACAGTGTACAGAAGTGTGGTGAAGAGGTGACTGTTTTTTCCCCATACCTGTATTGCTTATCTTACCAAACTTTAATGTAAGCAGGTATTGAATAAATGTGTTATATTTTACTGGCAATATTGCACTACGGTTTATTTTTGCTCTCTCTGAGTGATTATCAAGCAAGAGGCACGGAGTGATCAAGCAGGCCTGTTGGAGCTTTTACAGCAGGGAATCTAGCAACTATCCTTTGAGATGAAAAGCTTTGTCTGACCTTTTAGGCCATTCCCTGAGGTGAGCGGCCACTTCAGTCATTGGTGGCCATTGTTGTTGTTTGTTTCACTCTCTATATTTTGTACTTCAATCACGATATGGACTTACCAGTTTTTTATACATATTCTTTGCGCTTGGACTATATTTTTTATCACTTGGATTCTACCTCTGTTTTTGGACTTATTATGTTTTGCAATTTATGTTTATGTTTTTATTTATGATTTTATTTAATTCTAGTTAAATTGAGCAGGCACACTATTCTATATACATTACAATTTTCACGCTAGTGTTGGAGTGCACGTTAACCACTTCAGCCCCGGAAGAATTTACTCCCTTCCTGACGAGAGCACTTTTTGCGAAACAGCACTGCGTCGCTTTAACTGACAATTGAGCGGCCGTGCGACATTGCATCCAAACAAATTGACGTCCTCTTTTCCCCCACAAATAGAACTTTCTTTTGGTGGTATTTGATCGCCTCTGCGTTTTTTTTTTTTTTGCTATAAACAAAAAAAGAGCGACAATTTTGAAAAAAAGCTATATTTTTTAATTTTTGCTATAATAAATATCCCCAAAAATATATAAAAAAAAATTTTTTTCCTCAGTTTAGGCCGATATGCATTCTACATATTTTTGGCAAAAAGAAAAATCGCAATAAGCGTATATTGATTGCTTTTCGCAAAAGTTATAGGGGATAGATTTATAGCATTTTTATTATCATTATTTTCTTTTATCAGTAATGGTGGCCATCTGAGATTTTTATCGTGACTGCGACATTATGGTGGCCACTTTTTTTAAATTTTGGGACCATTGTCATTTATACAGCGATCAGTGCTATAAAAATGCACAATTACTGTAAAAATGACACTGGCAGGGAAGGGGTTAAACACTAGGGGGAAATCAAGGGGTTAAGTGTGTCCTAGGGAGTGATTCTAACTGGGGGGGCTATCTAGGACATGACAGCGATTACTGAGATTTCTCGCATCACCATTTACTTACCTAATTTTAAAAGGTGTCTTGAATGAAAGAAGATTGAAAAACACTGGTTTAGCCTCACTTAAATTTCACTTCTTTACTGCTCCCTGCTTCTCTGCATCCAGCGCTGAGATCAGCTGTGTTGGCGACCTGGAGGAATGGTGGTGTCACTACCCCAAACAGGGGACAGTGCTCAGGCCTAGGGATTGGCTGCTGGCTGCTAAGCCTGAGCCCTGTCACAGGAGAGCACCCCCATATCCAGAAGGTAGTGTAACCAGAGGTAGAATAAAAAAAAAAAAAAAAAAAAAAAGAAGAGTTCCCCTTGGGGTTTTCAGGCAGCAACAAGAAGCAGAGATAAATCCGTGAAAAGTTATATTTATTTTATTGATTCAACGGCTTATTTGCCATCATAGATTTAAAAATACAGGCTCTGGTATATAATATTATAGCATATCAGTGGATAAACAGTATATGCAACATTTAATACAAAATAGTGTAACCAGAGGTAAGTTAAAGTGGTTGTAAACCCTCACATATACCCAATGAAGTGGACAGCCTCAGATGATACACAGAGAAGAAGCAAATCCTCCTATATAAGTTTTACTTGTTTATCTGCACCCTTTCAAAAGTGTAGATCATGTTAAAAATCTTTCTTCATCTGTCAGCAGTACAAGGGTGGAGAGAATGCATGTACACTGTGTGAGAGCTGATTAGAGGAAAGGGACCCCCCTCCACATAGGCACAAGGAACATGCATAGTGCATAGCTGTATTCTAATTAGACAAGCTCAGTGCTTATCTCCCTCCCCGGAGCTCATGTTATCTTATGTGATGCAGAACTTGTCAGAAGTGGCTCATGATGATAACAGAGGAACAAAGCACCAGAGAGAAATGGTGCATAGAGCTTTGGAGTGAGATACGTAAACATTGCAGATATATATATATATATATATATATATATGCTTAGGTCAAATTTCATGAATGGAGTTTATGACCACTTTAAGTATACAGGGGTCAAGGGATTCCCTTTGCAAGGAGACGCTGTCACTTTGCCATGTATGCAACAGTGAACCTATTAAGACTGCTGTTACTAGTCACCACAAAAGCTTTTATCTTACTTAGAGACTGCCACTGGCAGAAGTGGTGCTATTTCCAAAGCTGAAATCATCACCACACCATCACACATGGCTGCTCCAGTGCCTCCTTTGTTAATTAGGATCTGCTCCATTTTCTCAGTTTAGAAGGGTAGTGCAGGCTTTATGTCTGTGCCACTCTTTGTTAATTCTCCATAGTATGTTCTGCACTCATTACTTAATAAAGGAATCTACCGTAAATTCTTCTAAACTTGTTTGAAAATGTTTTATTCTGTTTTACTGTGTATTTTAATGTGAGCATAAAATATTGTTAATTGGCAAATCGTATTGCAAAAATGGTAGGTTCATTAACACCACTTAATTGCTATTTAATGAGTTAATATATAGTTACTAAGCCAACCTGAATGTCATGAATACTACAAAAGACAGCACAGTGTATCATCATTATTCTTAAAGTGGTAGTAAACTCTGTACTATATAAGGCAGGGGCGCCCAACTTTTTGAAGCGCGAGGGCTACTTAAGCAACTTGGTAACCGGTCGCGGGCCACAATGAGAAGAGCAAACAGGGGCAGAGCCCACTCTACTCTATTGGCCCGCTAAACCGATCTGCCCAGATGGAAGGGGATGGATCCTTCTTCTGTTTTTTTTTTTAGTGGATCGAATTAGAGGTAGGTGGGTGTAAATGGCCACAGGTCCGTTTACATCTGTGGCTCAACAGAGGTGAACAAAGGGTCCAATTGGGTCTGACTGATCGTGTCAAATGGGCCTAAGGTTGCTTTCACACTGCTGCGCTACGGTATACCCACACCGAGGGGGCAGCGCAGTGCACCTGTGGCTTTCCTGCAGGTTAGCTGCACTTAGACTTCTATTATAACCTGCAGGTGTGGTGCACTTTCTGAAGTCTATGGCTCAGTGCGGGTAACCTGCAGGTGTTCTGCGCTGCAACTGCGGATCAGTTTGAAAGCAGCCCAGTAACCACTGCAGAGCAGATATGCCCATATATACACTTACACATTTAGTATTAAACTTACCCTTAGGTATCACCAGCTGTTGCTTTCCCGGGCAGAGAGAATTTGGTATCAGTCCACCTTTGACAGGAGTTGGTGCTATACATGAAGTATTGGCTTATGCCAACCCGCAATCCCAGAGCAGAAGGTCGCGGGCCGCATCAGAGGGCTCCGTGGGCCACATGTGGCCCCCGGGCCACTGGTTGGGCACCCCTGATATAAGGCTTACCTGTAGGTACTATGAATATGTCCTAAACTTGCACAGTTTAGGAGATATTCAGAGTGCATGCAGCCGATGACATCACCGACGCATGCTCTCTGAAGGTCCGGCTTACAGTGCTGGACCTTCAGAGCCCATGCCGGAAACGGCGGCTCCCATGTGCTCCCACACACGAGAATGACATCATTGTGCCCCCTGGCCACTCATATAGCCTGAGGCCGCGAACTCGGAAGGAAGACCAGTGGAAGGTGTCAGCAATCTCAGCGGTGATATTGCGGCGCTGGGGGGCTTCATTCTCAAGTAAGTCTATCCTAATGCGTTAGTATGAGACGCATACTAGCACATTATGACATTGCCTTGCAGAGATTTTTTTTTTAAATCACCTGTGGTTGAAAACCGCTTTAGCTGTGTGGAAAACCAACAAAGTGAGCTCTGGTAGTGAGAGAGTTAATGAGAGGGATGTGATGTATGTGATAATTATGCAGTGATAGCAGAAATGAAAATTAATATATTGTTCATTTTAAAATTATTCACAGTTAATTATACAGTATCATGAAGTATGTATGGGAGGGGGTCAGGTAAGTGCACGCTTGCATCTTGCTGAAGGTGGTCTCACTAAAAATGTTATGTACAAAGGGATGAGAAGAATTACCTTGGTAAGACTGTAACATCAAACAAACAAAAGAAAAAAAAATATCCTGATCATATGCACATAAATAATATACTCCTTCCCATTCGTTATTGTGGAAGTAAAGGCTGAACCTACTCCCACCCCAAATCTAAGACTAATCTATCTAATTCTATAAAGAAAAGATCCCTATACTTACCTGTACTGCGGTCCGGTCCCAGGCTGAGCTGTCAGCTGCTGCTTCAGTGTGTAGGAGAGGCAGCAGACAACAGAAGCCCCATAGTAAGTCAATGGGTGATGTCACTTCCCAGGCATTTCCCATCCGTTGTCGGCTTTCTCCTGCACACAGAGGGCGCCACTGGAGACCGGACCAAAGCGCCTTCAGAATAGGTGTATATAGAGATCTTTTCTTTACAGGGTTAGATAGATTAGGCTCAGAATGGGGATGGGAGTAGGTTTAGAGTTAGTTAGGTTTTGCCTTTACTTACACTTTAAGTTTAATATCTTAAAATAATACCTGCGGTATTTGAGAACTATCATTTGTTTGAAAAAAAAAATATATTGAAATGACTACTACAATTAAAAGATAAGTATGGGAAATAAAAAATAAACATTTATAATCACCTTGGTGAATGCAGCATTGGTCCGATGCTGCATCTTTCCCCTACTGTCTCTGAGACCGAGAACCGAGCACTCAAAGACCACTGATCGCTCGGTTCTCGTTCTTCAGTGAGCCAGTGGCTGCCAGTCAGCGGCGCTCTGCTTTGCCCCTCTAGCACTATGAGGAGTGCTGGGCTGTGCAGGGGGCGGAAGCAACTGGCTCAGGCTCTCAGCGGCTTGCTGAGAGCCTGAGCCAGCTACCGGTTCAGGCATCTAAGTGGATCCCTACTGTAAAGTCGTAAACGATTCAGAGCTTGGACCAGCAGCTGACAGCGGACTTTAGCCCACTGTCGGCTAAAAAAAACAAATCTCAGAAGTGCAGAACTCCACAGGAGAAGTAGGGCCAAAAGAGCTTTGGCTATACTTGCCATTGCCGGTGTTCTGTCCAAAAATGTCCGCCTATCGAATAGTGTCCGCTGTGTACTGCGCAGGCGCAGCGCTTGCGCAGTACGGAGCACAAGGAGATTCGGAAAATCTCCAAAGATGAACGGCGCCAGCGCCACGAGTCCAGGTGCAAGCCTCACCAGCCAAGTGGACATAGGGCTGCACGTAGTTAGAGGGCCCCTCGCGGGCTCGCTTCGCTCCCCACGCTTTGGGCACGGCCTCGCTTCGCTTGGCTCTTTTTATTCCAACTCTATGTCCATTTGGATGGTGGGGCGTGAACCTGGACTCACGGTGCAGGCGCCGTTCATCTTCGGATATTTTCGGAATCTGCTTGTCATGTGTACTGCGCATGCGCATTACAGAGCGGACACTATCCGAAGGGGGACACTATTTGACATGACACCGGCAATAGATGACATGCCAAATCGCTTCAATGTGAACCTAGGCTTAATACAAGATCGTCAACCAGAATGAGTTGGTAGGTATCGATAAAAGGGTTTTCAGCAGATTACATTACAACAGTGGAGGAGGTGGGAGGTAGGGGGAGGGGTTGCTAACTATTCAAATGACCTAGACTGCAAATACAGTTTTGGTTTCTGCAGTCTGGCCATACATGGTCGAATTTCGAAAGAATTTTCTTTTTGAATATTTCTTTCAGAAATATTGTGCGTTTTGTAATTCGATGGTGCCACCGTTGATGTCGAAATTCGACCAACCAAAACGTTCAATTTCACCTCCTGTTGCTACAGAAAAGAATTTTCATGGCTGGGAATCTTCTTTTCTTTCTGGAAATTTTCTTTTCTTGCACATGCGGATTTCTTTTTCGATTACATTTCTTGCATCATTGATTAGAAAATCGTTTGTTTTTTCAAAAAATTACCAACATGCCTGATTACTAAATTTTGATTGCCGCGACAAAATCGGCTGTTGCTGCAGGCAACTAATGGTGTGAAATTCAAACGAAAATTCTTAGATAAGATTTCCGAAAGAAAATTCTTTTGAAATTCGACCCGTGTATGGCCTCTGCCTTAGACTGATGGACATGCGTAATAACAATGCTCAATGACTCTGGTTCTACAGACATCTCTGATGTAATAATTATATGTACTTGAATAAACTCAATCACAATTTAATTAAAAAGGTACATACAGTAAAACATTGGAAAAATACAACTAACCATATAAAATATATGTTCCCAATGGCTTCAGAAGGCTGATGCCCTTTCCAGTGTTTTCCCCACATAAGCAGTCGAGAACGATGTCTACACCCTCTGGTGATATTCTGGAAAAGATATGTTGTCTTCTCTATTATCAATAGTATAAATATATAACATATACTGTAGAGATAAATGTCTATAACAGCCTTTCTCAACCTTTTCAACACAGAGCAACCCTTGAAATAGTTCCCTGGTCTCGAGGGAACCCCAACTCATGATACATCAGTGTGATGGTCAGTGGGAAGTGGTCCTTACACTTGTGGTCATTGGGAAGAATTACCTCCTTACAGATAGCTAAAAAGATCAATGGTGTCAGTGGGAACTTATCTGAGAGGTAGAAATTGCCCAATGCTGAAGGAACCCCTGGCAACCTCTGGAGGAACCCTGGTTGAGAATCACTGGTCTATAACATTCTATTGGGTATTTAAAGGGCAATTTGTCCTATATTCACCCAAACTTCTTAGGTGAACATTTAAGCAGATCTCCACGCAAATATAAAATACACAAATTAATTCATCTCTGTATTTGATTATATATTATTAAAATTATTATTTCAAATTCAAACAGTACAAGTATGTGAATTTGACCTGGTATCAGCCTCTCGCGGTCCCTGTACAGTAGAGTTCAGACTGGGGGAGGGAGAGGCGGCATAGGAAGAGACCTGTAAGGGCTACTGCAACAGAGAAAGCTCAAGTCCCTTCTCCTACCAGACAGAGCTATGCTGTGTGGCAGAGCTGTGTAATCCTCAGGACTGGTTGGACAGAAATACAAATCTTTTGGCAAAATGCTCCCTAAAATGCATTTCCTCTGTGTATTTAGCAGTTTGCCTGGAGTTTAGCTTTTAATGCATTAGTTGGACAAAGCACATGTTCACTTTAACCACCCCAATACCGGGCAATTCTGACACATCTAATACATGTACCAATCAAAAAATGTTTCTATAAAATTACTTAGATCCCCCAAACGTTATATATATATTTTTTAAGCAGAGGCCATAGAGAATAAAATGGTGGGTGTTGCAATTTTTTATGTCATATGGTTGTTGCACATTGTTTTTTCAAAAGCAATTTTTTGGGGAAAAATACACTTTAATGAATTAAAAACAAAACAATGAAGTTGACCCAATTTGTTTTGTATAATCTGAAAGATGATGTTATGCCAAGTAAATATATACCTAACATGTCACGCTTTACAATTGCGCACACTCGTGGAATGGCGACAAACGCTGGACATTAAATTGTCCATAGGTGACACTTTAAAAGCCTTTGCAGGTAACCAGTTTAGATTTACCCAGGAGGTCTGGTCCTAGAATTATGGCTCTCCCTCTGATGTTTGTGGTGCTACCTCCCATGTGCGGTGCCATCACTGTTTACATATGTGTGCGGGACCGACATGTGTGTTCGCCACACTAAACATTTTGTTTTTATTTTATTATTTATTTTATTTATTTATTTTTACTAAATGTTTTGATCACTTTTATTGCAGTCAAAAGAAATGTAAACATCCCTTTTGAGGGCAATAGCACTGACAGGTCCTCTTTACGGAGAGATCGGGGTCTATTTTGGCTCCAATGCAGCCGATGAGACACCGATCAGTCCGATTGGCTGCTTCAATGGTTGCTATGCAGCCAGTAAACAAAGAGCCAGAAGCATAAGTGACAAAATAGTCGTCACTTGCCGGTTTTGGCATCACACAGTGGGAGGAACAGCTTCAGTTCCTCTCACTATGGGGCCGAGGATAGATGTCGCTGGCCCCATCGATACCGGGCTCCTGATTGCTGGGGGGGGGGCGCGTTGATGGCAGAGGCGGTAGGAGGGGTGTGGGACCCCCTTCCACCACCTGTAAAAGTAATCCAGTGGCTTCCCAGCCGCTCTGATTACTTTTACTTGAAAGAGAATCTCCGACTGTAAAAAATGACACTGGGATCATGGCCTTAACCATGATTCCGGTATTATGCCCTGTATACATAGTCGGACTTTCCAACGAAAATGTGCGATCGGATCTTGCTGTCGGAAAATTCGATTGCGTGTTGTCTCCATCGGACTTGTTCCGTTGGAATTTCCGACACACAAAGATTGAGAGCAGGATCTAAAATTTTTCCGACAACAAAATCCGATTGTTTAAATTCCAATCGTGTGTAGACAATTCCGACGGACAAAGTGCCACGCATGCTCAGAATAAATTACGAGACAAAAGCTATTGGCTACTGGCCTCTTTATAGTCCCGTCATACGCGTTCTACGTCACTGCGCTCTGAACGATTGTGATTTTCCTTCAACTTTGTGCGACCGTGTGTATGCAAGACAAGTTTGGGCCAAAATCTGTCAGAAAAAATCTGACGGATTTTGTAGTCGGAATGTCTGACCGTGTGTATGGGGCATAACCGATTCCATGCCACGACTTATATATACTGTGGCCAGTAGGGAAGTGGTTGAAGACTGGATGAGGACAAATTTTTACCATTATATGGCAGATCAGCCACACCTTCAAGAATCTATTTTCTGGTGTAGAATGTAACAGTCCAGACATCACACACAGATATCGGAAAGCACAGGAAAATGTCATCTTACCTTTTTACCTCCTGCACATAATCTGCATTTCTGTCAAAGAGGTGATTGATGGAGTTTTTAATGGCCTCATGTTTAAAAGCGGAAGCAGTTCCAAAAACGGTGACGTTGGGAATGGTTGAGCAGAGCTGAGCCACTGCTTGCCCCTAAAAAAAAAGGTAAAAGTTAAAAGTATAGAGTTCTGATTAAAAATAACACAATATACAGTATGTAACAACAAATATACATCTTCTCTTTATAGGTTACTTGAGGACCAGGCCCTTCCAAAAGTAAAGCCTTGTACACATGATCGGATTGTTGGCCAACAAAAGCGTGAACTTTTGTCCGAAGGGCGCTGGCCCAAACTTGTCTTGCATACAAACGGCAAGGAATTACCGGCCAACAAATACGAGCGTAGTGACGTACTACGTTGTTTTTCAGCTCTTTAGCGCCACCCTTTGGGCTCCTTCTGCCAATTACGTGTTAGTAGAAGTTTGGTGAGTGTTGATTCATGCTTTTCATTTCGCACTTTATGATAGGCCGTTCGTTAACAAGACATGTTGCGGAATCGGAGGAGATAACACGTTATTTATTATTGGCCTTGGAGTTTTTGCTTTGACATTATTTTTTGGTTGAATAATGATTTGATTTGGTATATTTTCTATATTTTTGGATGCATAGAATGCACTTTTTGGTTAAGTTCTATTGGCAGATAGCATGTCTAATTTTATTTGTTTTCTTTTTTTAATGCACAATAAAAAAAATGGTGAATAATACTTGGCGATGTGTTTTACTTCAAATGACAGTTTGGGAGTAGGCAGTTATATTTAAAAAAATACAATGTAAAATTGACAAGGGACACCAACATAGTTGTATCTTTGATCTTATAAACTACGGGATAATGGTGTTGTGGTAACCTGCACAAATAAAAAAAAGCATAATAATAATCTTGATATCACTAGAAAAAAAAAACCTTTGAAAATTTGCTTGCAATAACTCCATCAGTATCACCAGCAAAGCAGCTTCATTATTATCCCATTAAGGCTGGGTTCACACTGCTGCGGCTGGGAGACCCGGATGTGATTCGCACCGCACTGCAGTGCAAATCACATCCGATCTCTGTGCGATGCGAGTTCAGCCATACAGATAGTATGGCTGAATTCGCATCGCACCCGCCGCAAACTCGCACAGGACCCTTTTTTTGGTCCGCAGCAGAATCGGATCGCATGGGTGTTCACACCATGCGATCCGATTCCTGTCCGAGTTTGCAGATCGCACTGCGATATGCGAACTGATCTGGGGGTGTCATTAAGATTTCACTGACACTCCCAGCAGTCCCCATAGGGCAGTGTGAACTGCCGGCGGGAGGCATGCAATGCGGGAAAACGCTGCGGATTCGCGGCGTTCCCGCATCGCTTCAGTGTGAACCCAGCCTAAAGAAGAAGAGAATTGTGCGCTGCATTTCCAGATTTCATTATTTACCACGTCACGAATGTTAATTCTCCATTACAAACGCTAGTTTACAAGACCGACCGCTTCCAGCTCATCCTTGCTTCAGAACATGCGTGTTTGTACTTTACACTTTTGTCCGACGGACTTGTGTACACACGCTCGAAAAATCCGACAACAAACATTTGCCCGCGGAAAATTTGAAAATCGCTGATCCAACATTTGTCTGCGGAAAATCCGACAATTGTTCGATGGAGCGTACACACGGTCGGATTTTCCGTCAACAGCCTGTCTCTCATCACACAATTCCCGTCGGAAAATCTGATCGTGTGTACGAGGCTTAACAGCTTTCATCTGAAATAGGTGGTTGGTCAACTTACAAAATTTTGTTATCTCTAATGCTGGTCATATGCACAAACATTTGCAGGCATTTAGAACTATTCAGCTTTTGGACTAAACTCGGATTCATGCAGCCCAATCACCAACAGTTTACATCAAAACTGTAAAAAAAAATGAAAACTGTTGGTTGGCATGTGATTGTAAACGATAGAAACTGCACAAGAACTGGGTATGGCCAGGATAAAGATATACCTGCACATGATCCATACACGCCTTCCTTCTATTGCAGCCCCTACGAGTGGCCTGGAATAAACATAGGGCTGGAACAAGTCTAAAGACAGCCATAGATGGTTCAAATCTCAGCTGCTTCAGCAGAGGCCAGTCGAGATTCAAACCATCTATGCACAGGCTGATTGTACCCAAGTCGATCCATCTTGGGTACAACCATGTCGGATTTTCGGCACACGATTATTGCCAATGATCACTGTGTTCTCCTGGCAGTGGCGGCTATAGCCAGCGGCAGTAATCACATGTAAAAAAAAGAAGGCTAGTTGTACTGAAGTCCATCGATCAGCAAACAAGCCTGCCCATTGATGCCTCAAAATGTGGCCAGTTCCTGCTGAACTGGTCAGATTTCGATCCATCTATAGCTGGCTTTAGTTTGTGCCTCCATTGGAAACAATTCCCCTCATTTTCTGGCCTGGAAAATATGCAAAGACACAATAAAACCAGAGTTTCCATCCCATTCAATCCAAATCACACTATACCAAAAGTAGTATTAGGACGGCTGCCTTTACACGCACATGAACTTTAATGGCATCCCAATCTTAGTCCGTAGGGTTCAATATTGAGTTGGCACACCCTTTGCAGCTATAACAGCTTCAACTCTTCTGGGAAGGCTGTCCACAAGGTTTAGGAGTGTGTCTATGGGAGTGTTTGACCACTCCAGAAGCGCACTGGTGTTGGATGAGAAGGTCTGGTTTGCAGTCTCCACTCTCATTCATCCCAAAGGTGTTCTATCGGGTTGAGGTCAGGACTCTGTGCAGGCCAGTCAAGTTCCTCCACATGAAACTCGCTCATCCATGTCTTTATGGACCTTGCTTTCTGCACTGGTCCAAATCATTTGGTGGTGGGGGGATTATGGTGTGGGGTTGTTTTTCCAGGGGTTGGACTTAACCCCTTAGTTCCATTGAAGGGAGCTCTTAAGGCGTCAGCATACCAAGACATTTTGGACAATTTCATGCTCCCAACTTTGTGGGCTCAGTTTGGGGATGGCCCCTTCCTGTTCCAACACGACTGCGCACCAACGCACAAAACAAGGTCTATAAAGACACGGCTGAGCGAGTTTGTGGTGGAGGAACTTGACTGGCCTGCACAGAGTCCTAACCTCAAACCGAAAGAACACCTTTGGGATGAATCAGAGTGGAGCCAGGCTTTCTCATCCATATCACTGTCTGACCTCACAAATGCACTTCTGGAAGAATGGTCAAACATTCCCATAGACACACTCCTAAACCTTGTGGACAGCCTTCCCAGAAGAGTTGAAGCTGTTATAGCTGTAAAGGGTGGGCCAACTCAATATGGAACCCTGCAGAATAAGACTGGGATGCCATTCAAGTTTATGTGCGTGTAAAGGCAGGCGTCACAATACTTTTGGTAATATAGTGTATATCACATTCCGGCTATTCTCACATTTTTACAAAGAGAGACGTTAGCATTGCCTATTGTTATACTGTTATAGCCGCAAAGTGTGGACCAACTCAATATTGAACACTACAGACTAAGACTGGCATACCATTAAAGCGGTTGTATACCCTATTTTTTTACTTTTACCTACAGGAAAGCCTATGTAAGGTTTAGGAGATACTCCCCTGGCAATGAGCCGCTGACTGCAGCGGCGCATGCGCACAGGGGTTTCTCGGCTGGAAGCCCGGAAGACGCCGGACCCTGCCGGAAAGAAATCTCCCGCACACATGCGCGGAAGTGACGATATCGCTGCTCCGGCCACTCACAGTACCGGAGCCGAGGGAACATGTCAGCTCCCTCAGTGTGTAACGGGCGAGATGTCGGGCCCCCGTTCTAAGGTGAGTATTTCATAATGAGCTGGTATGCGGTGCATACTAGCTCATTATGCCTTTTCCCTTACAGGTATGAAAATAAAAAATAAATTTCAGCGGGTTTACTACCGCTTTAAAGTTCATGTGCGTGTAAAGGCAGGTGTCCCAATACTTTTGGTCTAATGGGGTTGAATAGGAAACTAAACTGTGCACTTTGCAAAGCGCAGTTGCACTCTGCAAGTGCAGTTGCTCCAGAGCTTAGTAAATGAGGTAAAGCATACCCAATCACATGCCACGAAAAAAAAATAAACAGCACGTTTGCTTGCACATGATTGGATAATGGACGTCAGCAGAGCTTCTGCTCATTTACTAAGCTCTGGAGCAACTGCAGAGTGCACAGTCTATTTGCCTTTAGTATATCAGCCCCTTAGTGTATAGAAAAAGGGCTTTTGCTTGCACTCTACTTAATTATATATTTGAAAAGTGAACAAATGATTTCAATGACCTTTGTCAATATTTTATTACCATTATGGAAATTTGTTTATGCCCCATTTCCTGTCAAAACTGTCGCACTGATTAAAAAAAAAAAAAAAAAAATGCATCAGTATTTCCCGATCTAATGAATATAAATGAAGTAACGGCGAGTAATTTGATGTCCAACATGGCATTCACTTCCACTAGTTTATACATAATCCGAAAAGGCTTAGTAACTCTGGTATGCCTAAGCATTGTGCTCCACGTTATTATCCACAGCAAAGAAATAACCTCCTAAATCTCATTATGTGTTCTATGGAATGACAAGAATGAGAATGTGTTGTGTAGAATTAAGATCGCAGCCTTTCATTCAGACACAGTTACTTGTAAGGGCTTTGTGGTTGGGATGGCGGTAAACACTTTAAAACTGAAGTCCAACCTTCCCTTAAAGCCTCGTACACAGCAGTCGTCTTTTTTTATTTTGTGGGGTTGAACGGAAAAAACTGACAGCTCTGGGGGAGCCGCTGTACTAACTATCCGATGTTAGTACAGCGATCGCCCCTGCTGTTCTATTGTGTTCTGCCGTCCCCCCGCTAAAACACTCCGGTCTATTGACACAGACAGCAGGACTGGATTTGATTGACAGCAGCGTGAGCCAATGGCTCCCGCTTGGTTCCAATGAGGACCCAAGACATCGGCTGGAGCCCGCCCCTTATGACGTCACCGCCTGGGGCATGCTGGGACTGTGCCGTCATAAGGGATAGGGTCACTGGGTGACATCACCCGGTAACCCCGCCCCATGCCTATATAAGTCGTGCACCGTGTACACAGCATTACAGCGGGAGAGAGCATTGTGTCAACATCAGAAGCAGAGAACAGGAAAGAAGATGATGGAAAAGACCGGGCCACCGCTAGCAAAAGAGCGGAAAAAGAGCAGAAGATAGCGGAGGAGCCGAGGAGAAGAATCGGAGAGCAGGAGAAGAGGCCGGAGAGCTGGAGAAGAACTGGAGACCGGGAGAAGAGGCCAGAGAGCGGGGGAAGAACTGGAGCCCGGGAGAAGAGGCCAGAGAGCGGGGGAAGAACTGGAGCCCGGGAGAAGAGGCCGGAGAGAGCGGAGGAGTCAGAAGAGACCCCCGGAGCTGCCTAATAAATTACTTTAAAAACCTGTGTAGTGTGTTCTTTTATTGGCACTTTTTTTCCCCCCAGGTGAATGGGTAGGGGTACGATGTACCCCATACTTATTCACATAGGGTGGGGGACCAGGATTTAATAAGGGGGCTCCCGAATTCCGATAAGACCCCCACCCGCAGATTCCGACAACCAACGGCCAGGGTAATCGTGAAGAGCCCCTTGTCCTCAAACATGTGGACAAGGTGTTTTGGGGTGGGGGGGTCCGCAGGGCGCCCCTTTCCCCAAAGCACCCACCCCCTATGCTGAGGGCATGTGGCCTGGTATGGTTCAGGAGGGGGCGCTTTCTCGTCCCCACCCCTTTTTCTGACCGGCTTGGCTGCGTGCTCGGATAAGAGTCTGGTATGGATTTTGGGGGCGTTTTTTTCAGCGTAGGGGGTTCCCCTTAAAATCCATACCAGGCGCTTTTTTTTCGATCATTGGAAGATATATTGGATTGTGAGTAACATGCATGACATGTCTTTATGTATTACATTATGTTTTTCAATAAGTATATGTGTAGCGGCGACACTTTTGACAAAATGTCCGCTATGTACAAATTTCGTTTTTTTCCTCAGAACAGTAAAGGGGTTCTGAGGGTTGATTGTGCAGGTTTAACTTTGGCATCAGTTTGGCTGGGCTGTGTTAGGGTTCTGCCTGGTCATGTGTACAGTTAGGTGCACATGACAGGACCAGACCCAGGCCTGGTTGGACGCTTTGAGTATCTGCGTTCCTTGGAGCCAATCAGTGGGCACATCTGGTCCCGCTGAGGAGTCTGGGGAAGGGTACTTAAGAGGCTGAAGTCACATGTTCGGGGTTCGTTCGTCAGGCGAGAGCTGCCTGTTCCTGAATCTGGACCAGGGTAGCCCCACGAGGGGTCCCGGTCACGGAAGCGTGTGCTGCTCCGCAACATGGTCAGTTTGACTAGCCCCTTTAGACCCGCCTGGTCTGGGGTAAGGATCCATCTGTTCCCGAGTCTCGGGACCAGCTGGTCCGAGGCGCAGTAACTGAGGGAGGATTCAAGGTGTCCGGGTGTGCTCTCAGCTTGGAGGGGCACCGCAGCTCGTGTAAGCGACCGGGGGAGGACTCTTCGGAGGAGGGCCAACAAGCTGGCATCCCAAGAAGTGCCTGGTTGCTGGGTTGTCAAGGACATTAACGAATCCATGCTTTTCTAGTACTGCCAAGGAGACAGAGAACGTTCCATGTACTGAGGAAAGGTTCCTGTTCACTTTTGGTTGCAAATTTATTCAAGGTCAGAGACTTTGCAAGTTCCGGATTAAAGTGATGACTGCTGTAATCTCTGGCTAGAGATTTGTTCAGCTTTGAAGTGCCCAGCTGCGAGTGGCTACTCTCTGAGTTGTATTACAGACTTTCTAGTGATTAGCAGTTCAAGGTGCCTGAGTTTCTTCACCCCTGCCCTCTGTTCCCATACGAGACTGTGTTTATTGGATGTTACCCCTGCAAATAAAAACCTTTCTAAAGGACTTTTATGGTGTCAGCGTCCAAAGTCGTTGGGTACTAACCCTGGGAACCCATAGACCTGGAAGAACCAGCCAAGCGGAGGTAACCGGTAAGCCCAAAAGTCAAGGCCGCCCAATTGAGGGTTATGGCCGCTATATACGTATATGTCAACTCTTATGTATTTTTCTTAGCAGTTGCACCCTTGAACCCCTGAAGAAGCTCAATTTACTAAACGCATTGGGACTATATACCTCTCCACTATCTATAGAACATGAAATGAAATTCCAGCAGTATATAAATATCTTAAAGGGAAGGTGTATGGGGTGGGGCGATAGTATCTAGTCAAACAGTTTTTTACTCTGGGTTGTTTAGCCCTTTATTTTAACCACTTGCAGCCCATCATATAGCAATATGACCTCTGCAAAGTAGTTGCAATATGCTGACCGGACGTCATATGATGTCGCCAGGATATCAAGCCGCTGCGCGACCCCGGCGAGTAAAGTAGAGAAGAGGAGAGCCGATCGACTGAGAGTAGAGGAGAGCCAACCCCGGCGAGTAAATAAAGGAGAGAAGAGGAGAGACGATTGGCTGAGAGTAGAGGAGAGCCGACCCCGGCGAGTAGAGGAAAGCCAATCGGCTGCTCTCCTGTGAGGGGGATCTGTGCTGATTGATTATCAGCGCAGCCCCCCAAGGATGCCCACACTGGACCAGCAGGGACGCCACCAGGACCACCAGGGATGCCCACCACTAGTCACCACCAGGTATGCCAATCAGTGCCCACAATGGATGCCAATCAGTGCCCACAATGGGCATCACTGACTGGCATCCATCTGTACCATCCATTAATGTACACCCGTGCCACCTCTCAGTGCCCATCCGTGCCACCTATCAGTGCCCATCCGTGCCATATATCAGTGCCCATCCATGTCGCCTATTAGTGCCCATCCCTGCTGCCTATCAGTGCCCATTAGTGCCGCCTTTCAGTGCCCATCAGTGCCACCTACGTGTACCCAAAAGTGCTGCATATCAGTGCCACCTATCAGTGCCCATCAGTGCTGCCTATTGGTGCCCCATCAGTGCCGCATATTAGTGCCCATCAGTGCCATCTCAGTGCCACCTCATTGGTGCCACCTCATCGGTGCCCACCAGTGCCGCTTTATCAGTGCCCATTAGTGCAGCCCCATCCGTACTCATCAGTGAAGGAGAAAACGTACTTATTTACAAAGTTTTGTCACAGACACAAAAGAAAACAGTTTTTTTTTTTCAAAATTTTTTCAAAAGATTCCCACAGGAGTGATCCCGAGAGCACTGATCCCCGGAGAAGTGATCCCCAGAGCACTGATCCCCGGAGAAGTGATCCCCAGAGCACTGATCCCAGAGGACTGATCTCCAGAGGAGGGAGCACCTAGACGGTGGAGATAAGGACTGCAGAAGTATTAGGAGTGGCTTCATCTTTTGTGAGAAGATTTTGTGAGAATATTCATTGGACTGCCCATTGTCTTCAATATAATACAATTCCACACTGAACACATACTGTAAATCTCCAGACATTACACAGGATCTGACCACTAGATATAATTATAGTACTATTCTATCACACTCAACACAGACCAGACACAGGCTAGACCTCCAACAGGACTTCACCAACTAGACATGCTTCTAATACAACTAGATTATGTTTTTTACAGATACTTTCAACAGGAACATATTACTGGTCATGACTATGATACAATTCTAGAACACTCTTCAACACGTGTATTAAACGTAAGGCCCACGGGCCAAATCCAGCCCTTTGGGTCATTTCATGTGGCCCTCACATCTCTCACCCTCACCCTGCAGCTATGGCACCCCCCGTGTCTTGTCCCCATCCCCACCTTGTCTCAGTAGTCAGCAACAGAAAGAACAGAACTCCTCCAACAGATCTTGTGCTTCTCTGTGCAGCCATGGAGAGGCTTGCCTTTACCCCTTGTCTCAGCAATTGTCAGCAGAGAGGAGGACAGAATTCCTCATATAGATCCTGCACTTCTCAGTGTAGCCATGACACCCCCTCATCTCTACCTCCCCTGGTTTCGGCATTCAGCTAACTCCAGCCCTCCTCTAGTCCTCCTCCAGACCCTGCACTTTTTGCTTCACACCTCCTTTCCTTCAAGGGGGGTGCACTGTGATGTAAGGAAGGGCGTGGAACTCTTGAATTCTGATGGTGGAGGGCTCTTAACATCTGATGTAAGGGGGATGATGTGCTCTGGACATCTAGTTTTACAGATACAGCCAAACCTTTGAGGGCAACCAAGTTGCTGATGCAGCCCGAGATGAAAGTGAGTTTGACGCTCCTCCTCTACAAAGGCCCCTTTCACACTGGGGCGGTCTGGGCATCAGCGGTAAAACGTCTCTATTTTTAGGGATGTTTTACCATAGTTTTAGCGCCGGTATTCGGCTGCTAACGGGGCAGTATAAACCCCCACTAGTGGCCAAAAAAGGATTAAAACCGCCCGCAAAGTGCCGCTGCAGTGGCTCTTTGCCGGCGGTATAGCTGCGCTGCCCCATTGATTTCAATGGGTAGGTGCGGTTTCGGATCGGTGAATACACCGCTCCAAAGATGCTGCTAGCAGAACTTTTTTTACCTTCCTGCCAGCACACCACTCCAGTGTGGAAGCCCTCTGGGCTTTCACATTGGAGACACAGCAGTGGCTGTTTCAGGGCACTTTGCAGGCCCTATTTTTAGCGCTGTAGCGCCCGCAAAGGGCCCCAGTGTGAAATGGGCCAAAGACATAGAATGCTACAAACCCAGCATGCCAAACTACTATATATGAACCTAACACAATTCTGTTTTGCGATAAAGGGACATACACCGATCAGACATAGCATTAAGACCACTGACAGATAAAGAGAATAACATTGATTATCACAGTGTGAAAGGATAAATTCCACAATTATTATCCTTATCCTCCCTTCATGCAGGCGATGTTCATTCAGCCTCAGCAATCAATCCTGGACTGATCTCCTGCTGAATCAGATCAAAACAGTACAAATGTGACATCCTTGTCCACTCTGAACTTTCCACAATAGAAAATAAGGACCCATGTAATCCCTATGGGTCAGTGGATGTAGGTGGACTTATTTTCCCCTATATCCATCCACCTCCAGCCTAGTTACTAAATGTGGACTGAACTCAAACATGTTCTGTTCAGTCCTATGGACCTGAAAAGACCCAGAGGTGGGTGGGTGTAGGGGTATGCAACTCTGCTTATATCTTCCCACCCATAGGGATGTACAGTGCCATCTTTAAGGCAGGGCAAAAGGGGCAGCTGCCCTGGGCCCTGTCATTGTTGTGGGGCCCAAAGCAGCTGCCTCATACTTGCCAACTATCCTGGTTTAAATTCCCTTATCCTTTGAAATTTTAGTCCTGTGCTGTGTCCCGATATCTCAGTGTGAAATGCTGGTACTAATGCTGCCCAGCTCTGCCTTATTGTTGTGTACAGGTGACTCACCTGCAGACCCTGTGTTTACAAGTAAATAACCGGCATTCATAAGTAAATAGCTGCGGCCGGCGCCATTGATATGTAAATAAAGGCAACATTCATATGTAGTGCAGGAGATGATGTGCTGTAACTTCTAGCAACCAATTAGTGAGCAGCAATACTGTAAAGTAATCTCTAGCAACCGATTAAGAAGCAGAAATCATTTTGCTGTAACCTCTAGCAACTAATCAGGGAGCCGTAATGTGTGCTGTAACCTCTAGCAACCAGTCAGTAAGCAGTAATGATATGCTGTAACCCCTGGCAACCAATCTCAATTGCTGCCTGATCTGATACATTAAACTGGTTTTAAGTCTAGCTGCTATTTATTGCATGTCTCAGAGCAGGTGGAGAGTGAAATTGCATGGGGGGGGGGGGGGGGGGGGGAGGGGGAGGCGGGCCCAAAGAAAATGTTTGCCCAGGGTCCAATCAATATTAAGGACAGCCCTGGAGATATATTGCTGTCTATTTTGATCTCTGTAATTACGTATCAAAAAAAGTGACAGACACTGCCCATGTGAAAGGTCTTTTACAAGTCCCCCTCTCATTAAAAAGCCCACCGGCTCTTTCTGGTTCAATTGGCACACCTCCTGACATTGTAGGGCTAGATACACCCCCCTCCTCCTTTCTGAATGAAGAGCTATGCCTCCTGGAATATGTCACGTGCAAATCCCAAGAGGCAAAGGGAGGACAATGCACATAAATCGCCAAGGTGAATGACATGCAAGTGGGAACAGGACCGCACTTTTTTTGTTGACAAAGAAAAATAAATAAAGAGACAGCAAAATTCTGGCAGTGGAGGGGAGGAAAGTCTTTCCTGAGGGTGATCCACGTTAAACTGACCATACACTGTAAGATTTTTTACTTTCAGCTTTGTGGGCAGTGTGGTTGGAGGAATCTCCAATGCCGGCTATTGTATACCTGCAGATGTCAGAATACTGGAACTGTGGCTGCATCTGATTGAATGCAGACACTTTGAAGCTGATAGTTCGAAGGCTATCAGTCGAGAGTGTGCTGACAGTCACACCTACGGCTCGAAGATCGTCCTGTTCATCAGAAATTGTCCAAATGTTGCACTGTGTATGGCCAGCCATAGACTGCTGCACTTAAAGTCAACTTTTTAGAAAAAAATAAATAAATGTGCATTATGTTTTATTTTTTTTTGGAGCCTGTAAAGCATTGCATCAGCAGATTGCTGGTGCCATGCAGGGCTCCTGCAGAACTGTCAGTGTATCTGTGTGCCTGTACATCCCATACGAGCAAGCAGATACAATCTGACAGGACGAGAGAATGAACTACCATGGCGCTCCACCGCGCTGCAGTAGTTCATTGAAAACTACAAACCCGACAGCCTCAAAGGCTGCCGGATGTTTTCCATTTACAGGACGCTGTGAATGAGTGATTCGGCAGGGCAGGGGCGGAGACCTGTTTGGCCACGCTTTTTTTTATTTGTGATAGCTGGTGGGTGTGGGGGAATCCCCATGCTGTCAGATCGGGGGATCAGGAGTCGGTCCGTTGTTACATGTTACACCCTGAATATGGGTATAACATGTTATGAAGAGGTGAAGTTATTCTTTAAAGTGTCACTAAACCCATATCACTTAAAACTATCAATAAATGCTGTATTACATGCTCTTCATACTCAACCACTATGAGATTTGTTTTCTGTATTCTGCAAAAAACCTGGTTGATCCCGCTGCTCTTTATATCCCCCTTCTGTTCATGTCCCTAAATCAGATAGGGATTTTGCAGCTGTGGTGGCAACTCTGCACATGTTCATTTTTCAGTGAGTTTCTATGCTGAGCATTTCCTCCCTATCACATCTGAACTGCCCACCAACCAGCTAAACTCAATAGGGGCGGATATCATAGAGTAGATTCATGGAGGCTTCACCTCCCGCTTATTCTAAAGCCTCTCACACACGATCGGGTTGTTGGTCAACAAAACCATGTATTTTTGCCTGAAGAACGTTGACCCAAACTTGTGTTGCATACAAACGGCAAGGAATTGTCGGCCAACAAACACAAACGTAGTGATGTACTATGTCGTTTTTCAGCTCTTTAGCACCACCCTTTGGGCTCCTTCTGCTAATTTCGTGTTAGTAGATGTTTGGTAAGGGTTGATTCGTGCTTTTCAGTTCGTTTCTGAATGGCCGTTCATCAACAAGACATTTTGCGGAATTGGAGGAGATAGCGTGCTATTTATTATTGGCCTTGAAGTTATTGCTTTGACATTATTTATTTGATTTGGTATATTTTCTATATTTTTGGATGCATAGAATGCACTTTTTGGTTAAGTTCTATTAGCAGATAGCATGTCTAATTTTATTTGTTTTATTTTTTTTATGCACAATAAAAAAATTGTGGAGAATAATACTTGGCTATGTGTTTTACAATGTAAAATTGACAAGGGACACCAACATAGTTGTATCTTTGTTCTTAAAAACTACGGGATAGGTGTGTTGTGATAACTTGCAAAATAAAAAAACAATAATAATATTATTCTTGATATCATTAGAAAAAAAAGCCTTTACAAAATTAGTTTGCAATAACTCCATCAGTATCACCAGCAAAGCAGCTTCATTATTATCCCATTAAAGAAGAAGAGAATTGTGCGTCACAAATGTTAATTCTCCATTACAAACGCTAGTTTACAAGACCGACCGCTTTTGGCTCGTCCTTGCTTCCGAGCATGCGGGTTCGTACTTTGGACTTTTGTCCGACGGACTTGTGTACACACGCTTCGGAAAATCCGACAACACACATTTGTCAGCGGAAAATTTTAAAACCTGCTATCCAACATTTGTCCGCGGAAAATCCGACAATTGTCCAATGGAGCGTACAAACGTTCGGATTTTCCGCCACCAGTCTGTCATCACACATTTCCCGTTGGAAAATCCGATCGTATATACGCGGCTTTAAAAACAGGCAGGAGTGGCGTGACACAGCCTGTGATTGGCAGAAATCCGCCCATACCATGTTACTGCCAAAAAATTTGACGATTTGAATTAATTAGTATGGCAATTTAAAACAGTTTATTGATATAAATTCTTTTTTTTGCTCTGTATTCCAAAGGCTATTTTTTTTTTTAACATGTGACCAGCAGCAGAGGACTAGAAGCTCCTCCTGCCTATGTTTCCCTGCAGACAGGCTGGGAGAGAGCTGGGTCATGTGACAGCTGTATATTGATTAGGAAAAAGGTATTTCAATGTTTTTTTTTAAATTAAAATAATTACAGAGCCATCATCCACATACACAAATAGAAGGGACAATGTAAATTAAACTGTGTGTGTTTAGTATCACTTCAAATCATATACAATGTACAAGTAAACTTCGATTTTTACCCGGAATGGGGCTTTAAAGAAATCACTTACCACTCCTCCACCAGCAGAGTGGACAAGGACAGACATCCCTTCCCTGAGATTGGCCACCTCAAAGAGCATCATGTAGGCTGTGACAAAGTTCATAGGGAAGGCAGCCGCTTCTGAGAAGCTCATCCCATCTGGGATCTTATAGACAAACTCTGCAGGGGTGCAGACCACTTCTGCCCATGCGTTGTAGTTGACAAAGGCCATAACTCTGTCCCCAATCTGGAGGAAAAAAAAATTACACACAAAATGGTTACTTTCAAACCACTGATAAAAAGCAATCACATTTTCTAATCTTCTGCACTGCCATATCAGGAGGTTTCAATCAGAGATCGCAAAACATATGGAAAGACCTTCTGTGCTCCCCCATAGTGCTCAGGGAATCTTTTCAATGTGTGTAAGCTGTATTAAACACATAAGAAAACATTTATTGCATTGAAGCCTACCAATTCTTAGATGTGATAGCTGCATTTGTTTCCTTTTTTAGGGTTTATTTCTCCTATTTTCATCTGGTGATCCAGACAGTAAGTCTGTTGTTTTTCAACAGAAAAAGCTCTCTTGCAGTTAGAGGGATGAGGCAGACCGCTTAACACTGGCAGTGGTGATTCAAATGGTCATCTTGTATTTGTTTATATAAAATCTTTTCCCAAAAGGGAAGCTGGGGTTTGGCATTCATTTGTTAATGTATTTAAAGTGAAGTCTTTTTTTTGTTGTTGTTTAAAAATCACAAACATGTTATACTTACCTGCTCTGTGTAGTTGTTTTGCACAGAGCAGCCCGGATCCCTCTATTCTTGGGTCCGTCTTTGGCACTCCTGGCCCCTCCCTCCTATTGTGTGCCCCCACAACAAGCAGCTTACTATGGGGGCACCCAAGCCCCACCTCTCTCTTCTCATTGGCCCACTGACTTTGACTGACAGCAGTGGGAGCCAATGGCGCTTTCGCTGCTATCTCAGCCAACGAGAAGAGTCCTGGACATCCGAGTCTCTCGTGAACATCGCTGGATCGAGATGGGGCCCAGATAAGTATTAGGGGGGCTGAGGGGGGCTTTAAAGTGGTTGTAAAGGCAGAAGGTTTTTTACCTTAATGCATTCTATGCATTAAGGTAAAAAATCTTCTGGGTGCAGCTCCCCCCCCCCCCCCAGCCCCACCTTACTTACCTGAGCCCCATCTCGATCCAACAATGTGCATTAAAGCTCTCTGGGGCCCCTCTCTCCTCATTGGTTCACACAGCAGCGGAAGCTATTGGCTCCTGCTGGTGTCAATAACAGCCAGTAAGCCAATAAGGCAAGAGTGGGGGGGCAGAGCTCTGTGTGTATCCATTCATAGGAATGCAGCTCAGGAGCAAGCCTGCTCAAGTGCCCCCATAGAAAGAGGTTTGCTATTGGGGGCACTCAGCAGGGAGGAGGAGCCAGAACCGCCTTCGGGAGGACCCAAAAATAAGAAGATCGACGCTGTTCTGTGCAAAACCATTACAGAGCAGGTAAGTATAACATGTTTGTAAAGCTTCTGATTTTTTTTTTTTTAAATAACAATCACTTTAAATCTAATAGTGCTTCTAACACCCCCCGGACTGACAATGCTGCTGTCTGCTGTGCCCCCTGTGCTCATTCATCTAGAGTGGAGGCACTCTGATACAGGAGGTGTTACTGGCCAGACCACCAGGTAAAAACAGAGGGGAAAAAAAATTGAAAAAAACAAAAAAAAAACAAATGCAGCCACCACATGATGATTGGTAAGTTGCAATATTTTATATATTTAGTTTTGAATTGAATACAGCTTTAATTAAGAAACAAAGGCGACAGTAATACTGACACAAAACAAAAAAGTTTCTCTTCAATTTCTTTTCTTTTATCTAGACAGAAAATTTCAGCACAGAACCTTTTATGTAAAATAATATTGATGAAATCTGATTAAAGAAGAACTCTAGGAATGATGCTGTTTGGGAGAACTTTGTTCACGGGGCACAGGGAGTCACTCGATTGGCACCTCTGTCTTTCAGAAAAAGTGTTTTATTCTTTTCAATGAAAGCAAGGAATTCTCTAAATAGACAAGGCCAGACCTCTGAATGGGACATAATTCCAGCTAAGCAAGCTGGCCCAAAAGTCAATTTAAAGGCAAAGTTCACCTTTTAAAAAAACAATAAATGCACATGTTTTTGCAGGTAAAAGAATTTGCATTAATTCTTTTTTTCCATAGGAGCCTGCAGAGTATTGTACCCGTGATCAGTAGATTGCGGGTGCAATATTGGGCTACTACACAGCGGCTCATTGTAGGTTGGCACCCTCCGATCATTCGGTACACAGGGATAACTGCAGTCTGCCTATGTAAACAAGGCAGATTGCCGTTCTGTCATTAGGGAACGCATGAATCCTGTGTTCCTGCAAAGCAGTGACAAGGAACCATGTCTTCCCTTAGTAAAACCACCTCCCACACTCTACAAAAACACTGGCTAGGCACACAGTTAACCTACTGATCTCCTCTGATGTTAACCCCTTCCCAGACAGTGCCATTAGAACAGTGACAGTGCATTTTTTTTAGCACTGATCACTGTATTAGTGTCACTGGCTCCCAAAAAAGTATCAATTACCCTCCTTTGATGGTGTACTTGCCAGGCTTGGGTGCCGCCCCATGCCACCTAAACAGCTGATGGGAATGCCCTTAGAGGGGTCTTCGGTCCTTAGTGCCACACTCTCATCATACAGTTACGTCTGCAAGTATTTTAGAGTGTGGGGGCTTCTATGGGTCTAATCTTTATTGTTACTTTTCATTATCATCCCTTTTCCTTGGCGGGGTCAGACCTTATAGATATTTCTACCATCATATATTACATATCTCAAGTCACATGCATGCTCCTGAAGATTGGATCAATATATGAAATGCGTAGATGCTGTGTTTCAACCTACCATGTGTTTTATTACATACTCTCCATATGTGTTTTATGTGATATAAACTGTCTACTTTTATGTGATAATTTGTTTTTACTACATGTATAATGGTGTATATATATATGAACTGTATTGTAGATTTTATTATTTATCATGACTACTATTATGTACCATATTACTGATTTAAAGCGGAGTTCCGCCTAATTTTTTATTTTTTTTTAAGTCGGCAGCTACAAATACTGCAGCTGCTGAATTTTAAAATAAGGACACTCACCTGTCCAGGGCGCTGGCATGTCGGCACCCAAAGCCGACCCGTCCCTTGCGGCTTCACTCCCTGTGTTCCCAACTGCGCATGCGCAACTTGCACTGCACAATCCCACTGGTCCCTGCAGTCTTCTGAGACCTGTGTGTCACCCAGAAGACAGCGGGGGGGGGTGGGGGCGGAGAAGGCACCGGAAGTTGCGTAGATACCCGTGGGTGGCTTGGTTATATATGCCCGAAATTGGGAGCAAAATCCCTGTATTAGATAGGTATCTGCTCCCCCATCCCCCCTGAAAAGTGGCAAATGTGACACCGGAGGGGGGAAAGATTCTGAAAAGCGGAAGTTCCATTTTTGGGTGGAACTCTGCTTTAATTATTTAATTTTATTGTTGTACATTCAAAGTCGGACCTCCCTTTCCCCATTCTTAAAAGTGTCAGTTAGGAGTCTGATTTGTCCGCAGAAATATTGCAGTCTTGCTATAAGTCGCTGACCACCGCCATTACTAGTAAAAAAATAAAAATAAATGAAAATTACATAAATATATCCCATAGTTTGTAGATGTTATAACCAATCAATATATACGTTTATTGGAATTACATTTTTTTTTACCAAAAATATGTAGCAGAATACATATTGGCCTAAATTGATGAAAAAATTAGATTTTTTTTTACATTTGTTTTATAGCAGAAAGTTAAAAATACAATATTTTTAAAAAAAATTGTCAGTCTATCTTTATTTATAGCGCAAAAAAAATAAAAAATGCAGAAGTGTTCAAATACCACCAGCAGAAAGCTCTATTTGTGGGGAAACTGTATCAGTGTTCCTCTATCACGGACGAGGAGGAGGCAGGGCTTTTTTACAATGGACAGCCGCCAAACAGACTGCATAACACAGCGAGAGACACCCACTGTTTTAGTAATCAAAGGTACGGTTGCAAATGGGTACAGTGAGGCTGCAAATGGGCTCAGTGAGGCTGCAAATGGGCTCAGTGAGGCTGCAAATGGGCACGATGAGGCTGCAAATGGGCACAATGAGGCTGCAAATGGACACAGTGAGGCTGCAAATGGACACAGTGAGGCTGCAAATGGACACAGTGAGGCTGTAAATGGACACAGTGAGGCTGCAAATGGGCACAGTGAGGCTGCAAATGGGCTCAGTGAGGCTGCAAATGGGCTCAGTGAGGCTGCAAATGGGCTCAGTGAGGCTGCAAATGGGCACGATGAGGCTGCAAATGGGCACAATGAGGCTGCAAATGGACACAGTGAGGCTGCAAATGGACACAGTGAGGCTGTAAATGGACACAGTGAGGCTGCAAATGGGCACAGTGAGGCTGCAAATGGGAACAATGAGGCTGCAAAGGGGCACAGTGAGGCTGCAAATGGGCACAATGAGGCTGCAAATGGGCACAGTGAGGTTGCAAATGGGAACAATGAGGCTGCAAAGGGGCACAGGGAGGCTGCAAATGGGCTCAGTGAGGCTGCAAATGGGCACAATGAGGCTGCAAATTGGCACAATGAGGCTGCAAATGGACACAGTGAGGCTGCAAATGGGCACAATGAGGCTGCAAATGGACACAGTGAGGCTGCAAATGGACACAGTGAGGCTGCAAATGGGCACAGTGAGGCTGCAAATGGGCACAATGAGGCTGAAAATGGGAACAATGAGGCTGCAAAGGGGCACAGTGAGGCTGCAGATGGGCATTGTTTACCCAGTAGCTGCTGCATTTTCCCACCCTAGGCTTATACTCGAGTCAATAAGTTTTCCCAGTTTTTTGTGGTAAAATTAGGTGCCTTGGCTTATATTTGAGTCGGCCTAAACTCGAGTATATACTGTAAATTAAAACCTTGTGTGTTTAGTATCACGTTAATTTGAGTCTTTTATATCCCCCTGGAGAATAGACTCAATATTGGTCTACAACTGGAACTTTTTCCTTCTCTATTTGTATTCTTTATCTCTACCTCCCAGAACATTTGCCGGCGCTAAAGGTGTCTTGATCAGAATCCCATTTGCTGTGATTGATGCATCTTTATTCAAGTAGCGCAGATCTAATTGTACGAAGGATTATAGACTTGACTTCTGAGCAGCAGGAAAGATCAGAATGCCGCTTCCCCTTGTTGGCTCTGCAGCAAAAAGGTCAGATGTGCTCTGTGGTCACGTTTTTAATTACCGTCCTGCCGCGAGCGGCCGCAAATTCGCTTTACCAAGAAGGTTGCTATGGAGAAGGAAGATGTGTCTTATCCCTGCAACATACAAACCTGACTTTAATTATAACTGAAAAAGGAGCACCCGGTGTCTTCTCCTGCGTCTCCCCTAATTAGTGACAGTTCTCCGAGCTCCTTTATTCTCATTGCTGATGGTCCAGCAGAAAGCTCCACACTGATGGCTTTGTTAATGAGACAACTCAATCACTGAGAAAGCGTATTTATTGACAAGCTGTACTGTGCAGAATCCCATAGCAAATATTTTCCAAAGTGCAACAAAAGAAGACGCTTGAGAAACTATTTAATAAATCGTTTCCTCGTTAACAATCAATAAGCAGATTTGTCCTGGGATTGGAGCACATTCAGTCCTTCTTTCATAGGCTTTATAAAAAGGATATAAATGTCTACTGTACATTCCCAAAAGACAACCATTCGCCCCCCCCCGACACCGTGGCGATTGACATGTCAAACCGCATGCAAAATCGCAGCCTATTTCTGGCAATGGCACGTCCCAATCGGTGCAACCTGATGAACCCGTGAAGATGTCTTTCAAATCGCCCCTGAACTCGCAATGAAACGCGCACGATTTCAAACCCGCCTACAATGTGAGCGTACCCTTCAGGTAGTGTCAAAGTACACTCTTTATTAGGTACACCTCTTCAATTGCTTGGGAACACAAATTTCTAATCAGCCAATTACATGGCAGGAACCCAATGCATTTAGACTTCTAGACGAGGTGAAGATGACTTGCTGAAGTTCAAACCGAGCATGAGAATGGGGAAGAAAGAAGAATTAAGTGACTTTGAATGTGGCCTGGTTGTTGGTGCCAGACAGCTGGTCTGAGTATTTCAAAAATTGCTGATCTACTGGGATTTTCGTGCACAACCATCTCTGGGTTTACAGAGTATGGTCCAAAAAAGAGAAAATATCCAGTGAATGGGAGTTGTGTGATCGAAAATGCCTTGTTGACCTCAGAGGAGAATGGGCAGACTAGTTGGAGATGATAAAAAGGCAACAGTAAGTCAAATACCCACTCGTAAACAAAAAAGATATGCAGAATACCATATCTGAATGCACAACACCTCGAACCTTGAAGCAGATGGGCTACAGCAGCAGAAGACCACACTGGGTGCCATTCCTGTTAGCTAAGTGGAAGGAAACTGAGGCTACAATTCGCACAGGCTCACCAAAATTGGACAATAAAAGAGTTGAAACCTTTGCCTGGTCTGATGAGTGTCAAACTCAGCTGCAACATGCAGATGGTAGGGTCAGAATTGGGCTGAAACAACATGAAATCATGGATCCATCCTGCCTTGTATCAATGGTTCAGGCGGGTGGTGGTGGTATAATGGTGTGGGGGATATAGTCTTGGCACACTTTGGGCCTCTTAGTACCAATTGAGCATCGTTTAAGCTCCACGGCCTACCTGAGTATTGTTGCTGACCATGTCCATCCCTTTATGACTACAGTGTCCCCATCTTCTAATGGCTCCTTCCAGCAGGATAATGCACCATGTCACAAAGCTCCAATCATCTCACTGCTGGTTTCTTTAACATGACACTGATATCACTGTACTCCAATGGCCTCCACAGTCACCAGATCTCAATCTGTAGCAACTGCATGATGCCATCATGTCAACACATTGGAGGGAAGGGTCAATCTGCAGGAGGTCCCTCTCCTGTCACCAATTTTCTCTTGACTCATGTGACATGACTCATGGTGATATCAGCAGACAGAAATAACAATTAGTGCTCTTAATTGAGAGAAGTACACACTATAGAGGGATATGCTTTGTTCATGCTCTTTGCAGCTATAACAGCTTGAACTCTTCTGGGAAGGCTGTCCACAAGGTTTAGGAGTGTGTCTATGGAAATGTTTGGCCATTCTTCCAAAAGCGCATTTGTGAGGTCAGGCACTGATGTTGGACAAGAAGGCCTGGCTCGTAGTCTCCACTCTAATTCATCACAAAGGTATTCAATCGGGTTGAGGTCAGGACTCTGTGGAGACCAGTCAAGTTGCTCCCCTCCCCAAACTCACTCATGTCTTTATGGACCTTACTTTGCGCATTGGTGCACAGTCGTGTTGGAACAGGAAGAGGCCATCCCTAAACTGAGCCCACAAAGTTGGGAGCATGGAATTGTCCAAAATGTCCTGATATGCTAACACGGTCGAAGAATCCGTTGGAATGTGTCCTATCGGACCGTGTCGTCGGATAATCCGACTGTGTGTGGTATGCATCGGACTGATTCCGTCGGAATATCCGTCGGACCCAATTTTCCAACATGTTGGAAATATTTCCCGACCAACTGGGCCGATCGCACATACTCCGATCATGTGTAGAGAATTTTGATCGGACCAAGTGCCACGCATGCTCAGATCAAATTCCTACATCAAAGCTATTGGCTACTAGCCTGAATGTAGTCCCATCGTAACGAAAATACGTCATCACGTTCTGAAAGATCGGATTTTTCGCCAACTTTGTCCGACCGTGTGTATGCAACAGTTTCGGACAAGATCCGACGGACAAAATCCGACAGATTTGGTTGTGGAAATCTCCGACCGTGTGTACAGGGGCTTAGAGTTCCCTTCACTAGAACTAAGGTGCCAAGCCCAACCCCTAAAAAACAACCTCACACAATAATCCCCCCTTCACCAAATGATTTGGACCAGTGCACAAAGCAAAGTCCATAAAGACATGGATGAGTGAGTTTGGGGTGGAGGAACTTGACTGGCCTGCACAGTCCTGACCTCAACCCGATAGAACACCTTTGGGATGAATTAAAGTGGAGACTGGGAGCCAGGTATTCCCATCCAAAATCAGTGCCTGACCTCACAAATGCGCTTCTGGAAGAATGGTCGACATTCCCATAGACACACTCCTAAACCTTGTGGACAGCCTTCTCAGAAGAGTTTAAGCTATTATAGCGGAAAAGGGTGGGCCAACTCAATATTGAACCCTACGGGCCAAGACTGGAATGCCATTCAAGTTCATGTGTGTGTAAAGGCAGTCGTCACAATTCTTTTGGTAATATAGTGTATAGCTCATTCTGGCTATTCTTACACTTTTACAAAGATATATACAATATATATATATATATATATATAAATTGTATATATCTTTGTAAAAGTGTAAGAATAGCCAGAATGAGCTATACACTATATTACCATGGCCCAGTTCTGCTCCAGTGCTTCAATTCAAACACATTCCCAGCAAATCCTCCCTCCCCTGACACCATTTTTCTCTTGGTGTCAGGAAAACTTGTTAGACGTGACTCATGCTGATAGCAGAGGAATAAAGCAGCAGACAGAAATAACAAGGAGTGCTCTCAATTGAGACAAGTACACACTATAGAGGGATATGCGTTGTTCATATTTCATGTCTCAGTTTTACAAACCACTTTAAAGTTTATCTAAAGCCACATAAGCTAGTGGTGATTAGTCCCATTCAGTTGGACATGTTCTGCTCATTCTGTTCTAATAAATGTCAGGAACAGTGAGGGCAACTGGTCCACATGAGGCATGAAAGAGGTCATCTATGTCAAAATGGAACAACCATCCTTAACCGCTTTCCGACCAACCTCTGTCATACTGCGGCAGGTCGGCACGATCCCGCGAACCGTCATAGCTATACGTCGGCTCGCGGAATCACGATAGCAGGCACGCACCGTTGCACTGCGGGGGGTGCCAATGCTCGTTTGCCGATGGTCGCGATGACCGCCGGCCACGAGCGATCGTGGGCACGAGAGGCATAACAGGGACACGTGTGTGTAAACTCACAAATCCCTGTTCTGTGAGGAGTGACAGATCTTAAGATTCCTAATAGCTAAGAACCACGATCTGTGATCCCCTCTAGATCAATCCCCTCCCCCTACAGTTAGAAACACACCCTGGGAACATAGTTAAACTCTTGATCGCCCCCTAGTGTTAACCCCTTCCCTGCCAGTGACATTTTTACAGTAATCAGTGCATTTTTATAGCACTGATCGCTGTATAAATGCCAATGGTCCCAAAAATGTGTCAAAAGTGTCCTATGTGTCTGCCATAATGTTGCAGTCCCGATAAAAATCGCAGATTGTCGCCATTACTTATATAAAAAAAAAAAAATAATAATAATAAAAATGCTATAAATCTATTTCCTATTTTGTAGACGCTATAACTTTTGCGCAAACCAATCAATATACCTTTACTTCGTTTTTTTTACCAAAAATATGTAGAAGAATACATATCGGCCTAAACTGAGAAAAAAATTGCTTTTAAAAAAAAAAATGGGGATATTTATTATATTAATAAAAATGCTATAAATCTATCCCCTATTTTGTAGACAAACCATTCAATATACGCTTATTGTGATTTTTATTACCAAAAATATGTAGAAGAATACATATCGGCCTAAACTGAGAAAAAAATTACCTTTTTTTAAAAAAATGGGGATATTTATTATAGCAAAAAGTACAAAATATTGTGTTTTTTTTTTTCAAAATTGTCGCTATTTGTTTGCTTATAGCGCAAAAAATAAAAACCGCAGAGGTGATCAAATACCACTAAAAGAAAGCTTTATTTGTGGGGAAAAAAGGACGTCAATTTTGTTTGGGTGCAACGTCGCACAACCGCGCAATTGTCAGTTAAAGCGACGCAGTGCCGAATCACAAAAAATGGCCTGGTCATTCAGCAGCCAAATCTTCCGGGGCTGACGTGCGTAAACAGGGGGAGCCTTCAACATCATCTTTCAGCCACATATAAAGCAGTTTCAACATCTGTACCCTGGCATTGATTAGGAGACCATGAGCAGCAGTATACAACACCCAGTCATTTTGGGGCAAAGTCACACAGCTGCCTGCGATGGCGAGAAAGCTTTCAGAACCTGACCGCATGCAAATATGGCGGCTTTATCATAAAGCGATAAAAACTGTTCTCTACTTGTTTGGCTATAGATACGCCCACCTGTCAAATATCTGACATTTGTATCCTTCAATACATTTTTTCTCTTATAAAGAATGCATAAAAAAATGATATATGATATATAATGATAATAAATGACATATAAATAAAATAATACCTCAAAGCCAGTAACATTGGCTCCAAGAGCCTCAATTATCCCAGATAGCTCAAAACCAGGGACCAGCGGTGTTTTCGGAGGATTGTCAATGTTTCCTTGTCGGACCATCAAATCAATGAAGTTCAGACCACTACACAGGAAAAAAAGAAAGAAAAGAAATCAGATTATTAAGGCCCGTACACACAATCGGACTTTTTGACAACAAACATGCAAATTAGCTGTTTTGGAGCAACATCCAATCGTGTGTACGCTCCATCGGACAAACTTTTTCATCTGACTTTTGTTGGCTGTGCGAACTAACAAACTTTTTGACAACATAAGTCTGATGGAGCAAAGTCCGATTGTGTGTACACAAAACCATCGGACTTTTGTACAAAGTACAAACACGCATGCTCAGAACCAATACAAAAGATCAGACAACAATACAGAAGTTGACCAAAGGTGGCGCTGGAGTAACTGAACGTCCTTTTTTGAGTCGTGTCGTCAGTACGCTGAAACGTCACTACGTTCGCATTTGTTGCCTAAAAAGTCAGATCGGGTGTATGCAATACAAACTTACTGCCAACGCCCTTTGTACAAACATCCACGGGAAAGTTTGTACAAAGTCTGATCGTGTGTATGAGGCTTTTCAATTAAGATAACCACAACTGGTCCAGTGAAAGCAAGAAGATTCAACATTTCATTACAAGGTTGAAATGGAAATCAAACCATATTTTGGCTTTGGAAAAAGAATCACAGTTGTTACATATTGGTCAGAAATAGTTTGCTGTGTAAAAAGACAAAACAAAAAAAACTGGTGCACACAGAATCTGGTGTAGTTGTGCATAGCAACCAATCAGCTTCTAAAGTCTGCTTGTTCAATTAAGCTTTTCACAATTAAAACCTGGAAGCTGCTTGGTTTCTATGCAGCGCTGCACCAAATTCTATGTGCACCAATTTTAGTAAATCTCCCCCAATATCTGCCAGTCTTTACCATATACAGCGGGTAAAAAGAGTTGAACACGTCACCATTTTTCTAAGTAAATATATTATCAAAAGTATTGGGACACCTGCCTTTACACGCATATGAAATTTAATGTCATCCCAGTCTTGGTCCGTAGGGTTCAATATTGAGTTGGCCCGCCCTTTGCAGCTATAACAGCTTCAACTCTTCTGAGAAGGCTGTCCACAAGGTTTAGGAGTGTGTCTATGGAAATGTTTGACCATTCTTCTAGAAGCGCATTTGTGAGGTCAGGCTCTGATCTTGGACAAGAAGGCCTGGCTCGTCTCCGCTCTAATTCATCCCAGAGGTGTTCTATTGGGTTCAGGTCAGGACTCTGTATAGCGTAGTCAAGTTCCTTCACCACGAACTCCCTCATCCATATCTTTATGGACCTTGCTTTGTGCACTGGTGTGCAGTTGTGTTGGAACAGGAGGGACCATCCCCAAACTGTTCCCACAAAGTTGGGAGCATGAAATTGTCCAAAATATCTTGGTATGCTGATGCCTTAAGAGTTCCCTTCACTGGAACTAAGGGGCCAAGCCCAACCCCTGAAAAACAATCCCACACCATAATCCTCCTGCCACCAAATGATTTGGACCAGTGCTCAAAACAAGGTCCATAAAGACATGGATGAGTGGGTTTGGGATGGAGGAACATGATTTGCCTGCACCTCCTGACCTCAACCCTTTAGAACACATTTGGGAGGTTCAATTAAAATGGAGCTTGTGCGCCAGGCCTTCTCCTCTAATATCAGTGCCTGACCTCACAAATGAGCTTCTGGAAGAATGATCAAACATTCCCATAGACACACTCCTAAACCTTGTGGACAGCCTTCCCAGAAGAGTTGAAGCTGTTATAGCTGCAAAGGGTGGGCCAACTCAATATTGAACCCTACGGACCAAGACTGAGATGCCATTAAAGTTCATGTGCATGTAAAGGCAGGTGTCCCAATACTTTTGACAATTCAGTGTACAATTTCTAAGGGTGCTATTCAGATGAAATTTTCACCACATGTCGGTAACAACCCATGCAATCCATACATACAAAAAAAAATCCAAACAAATACATTCAGAAATTAAGTTATGTGTAATAAAATGGAATGACACAGGGAAAAAGTATTGAACACATGAACAAAGGGAAGTGCAAACAGGCATGGAAAGCCTAAAATCTCTCAGTAATTAGAAAGCAATCCTGCCCCTTGTCAGTGCAAATTAATATCAGCTGGTTCAGTCTCAACTAACTGATGGCCTATAAAAGGGTGTCTCATTACGAAGGTGTCACACAAGAAACATCTAATCATGGTTAAAAGTTAAAAGAGCTCTCTCATGACCTTCGCAATCTTATTGTTGCAAAACATACTGATGACATTGGTTACAGAAGAATTTCTAAACTTCTGAATTCTCCAGTGAGCACTGTTGGGGCCATAATCCGGAAGTGGAAAGAACATAATTTCATCATAAACCGGCCACAACAAGGTGCTCCTCGCAAGATTTCTGACAGAGGAGTGAAAAGAATTATCAGAAGAGTTGTAAGAACCAAGGACATCTTGTGGAGAGCTTCAGAAAGACCTGGAACTAGCATTGTTTCAAAGAAAATAATAATAATGCACTCAACCGCAATGGCATGTATGCATGCTCACCACGCAAGACTTTATTGCTGAAGAAAAAACATGAAGCTCGTTTAAAATTTACTGCACAGAATTTAGACAAGCCTGTGAAATACTGGGAGAATATAGCCTGATCAGATGAGGACAAAATGTAACTCTTTGGTTGCCATAATACACACCATGTATCGAGGTCAAATGGCACTGGACATCACCCCAAAAACACCCCCATACCAACAGTGAAGTTTGGAGGTGGGAACATCATGGTGTGGGGCTGTTTTTCAGCATACGGTGCTGGCAAACTTCATGTCATTGAAGGAAGGATGAATGGAAAAATATACCAAGACATTCTTGATAAGAACCTGCTGCCCTCTACCAGGATGATGAAGATGAAACGAGGAAGGGCATTTCAGTAAGACAATGATCGCAAACACAAAGCGAAAAACTCTCAATTGGTTTCAAAGAATGAAAATAAATCATATTATCACTATTACTATCATTGCCCATAAGTGCGTCTATCAGTGCCACCATATGTGCTGCATATCAGTGCCCATCAGTGTGGCATATTAGTGCCTCCTCATCAGTGCACATCAGTATAGGAGAAAAATAACTTATTTACAAAATTTTCTAACAGAAAAAAAAAATTTCTTTAAAATTTTCAGTCTTTTTTCATTTTTAAAAAAAAAAACAAAAAAAAAAAACAGTAAATAAATACTACTAAAAAAAGCTATATTTATGTGAAAAATATTACAAAAATTTAATTTGGGTACAGTGTTGCATGACACGCAATTGTCATTCAAAATGTGACAGCTCTGAAAACTGGCCTGGGGTGAAGGGGGTGACAATTCCTGGTATTGAAGCGGGTAAAGAAAATATAGAAAATGTACTCCATAAAGTGAAAAAAGGATGAACAGGACAAAGAAGTATGGTAGCCCATCATAAGAGCCTGTAAGGCCGCGTACACACGCGCGGACTGTTCGCCCAACTTTGTCCGTCCAACAGTTTCGGCAAACAGTCCGCTCAAAATTAGCATGGACGGACATGGCCACACACGACGAACGAACAGTTTGCTGAAACCGTGCGCGATGACGTGAACGGCACGTACGACGGGACGAAAAATACGACGTCCTATACACTGCATTATAACTTTCGGCGTGTAAATCCTTTCTGAGCATGCGCGGAACTTAGTTTGACGAACAAGCCTACACACGAGCGGACTGTTCGCTGAAACAAGGTTTCAGCGGACAGTTTTTCGGAAATTCCGTAAAACCTTGTTCGTCAAACTGTCCGCTGAAACTGTCCGCTGAAAGCCCACACACGAGCGGACTGTCCGCCCAAACACTGTTCAGCGGACAAAGTTGGGTGAACAGTCCGCCCGTGTGTACGCGGCCTTAATGCCTCATTTATGGAAACAAAACACAAAGTTAAAAATGACCATACAATTTTTGTACAATTCCTTCTGAATTGGCTGAAATTTCGTTCTTTGGGTGGCCCTGTTGGCACCACCAAAATTTACAAAAAGTATTTTTTCATTTGAATTTTGCCAATCCAGACTGAAGAATTCTTGCCCAAACACCTTCTGCATCCAATCAGATGCAGGCACTGTCTGGATAATCTGACATCTGGCTCTCCCCCAGCACAGAACGATCCGGAACTCCCTCTTCTCAGGTCCCCTGGGCTCCTCTTCTCAGTGCACCACCATAAAAAAGCCACTTCCTATGGGCATGCACCTGCTGGCTTGCTCCTGAGCCTGGCTGTGCTTGTCTATTGACACACTTAACTTATAATGATCTTAAAGCATTTGACACGTGTTTGTAGAGCACTACCACATGGCTTTTTCATTGCCTGCACCACCAAAAAAAAATAGAATATAGCCATTCTGAGAGCTCAAACAAGCTTTCTAACTTCTAAAAAAATTATTTAAAACGTGTCTAGACACAAACGTTGAAGGCATTTTATCCTCCATGCCCATGTGAACATAAAGAACCTGATTGCATATTTTGATCCTGCAGTTATTTCATTGCACTCTCTTTTCTGCCTTCGCCATGTTAATCTGCGTTGGTCACAATTGCCCCCACCTTTGTGATTCTTCCTACATCGCCATTATCCATCTCCCCCTCCAGAGTGATAACTTGACTTAGTTAACCTGTCATATATTATATGCTTGCCTGGTGGCCAAGAGAGATGACTGAGGGGGGGGTCAGATGTTCAGCCACATCTGGATGACTATTGGCACCTTTACAAGAGTACGGCAATGGCTGAATTTTAAGTAGGGCCATTAGGAGCCTCCTGCCTCTTTCCCTATACTTCATTTCTCCCCAGAAATAATTAAACATTCTGCTTTAAATGCCTCCATGGGAAAGTTAAATATGCATAGACAGCAGAAAGGCTTCTGGTCCTCTAGCAGTAGAGAAAGTCACATATATCTCATGCAGTGGTCTACACTGAGCTCTGTTGACTTCACGCTGGCACTGCCCATTAGAAGTCGAAGGAATACATGACAGTTGTAAAGCTGCCAATGCAAAAAGGGACATAAACCCCGTATATGATCGCTGTGTTTTGCCTTCTGTAAATAATGCATGAATAATCAGCGACGATCCTCAGGGATGACTAGTGAGACATTTTACTTCATTTGCATTCCATTAGGACAGAGCTACGGTAGAGGAATATTAGAGCATGGCTTACAGAAAGCAACTCCATGCAAATTTATAAGACGCCCTTTGGTTCACTTGCGTATTTCTTCAAAAGTCCAGAAATATTTTTCATGTGGGTTAATACAATCACAAGGGACGTGTCTTGAATGAATTGGAAGCGTCTGCGCTGTATGATAATAGGAAGAGGTTCATCTGAGGATATTCTGAATTATGAACCCTTTTACCAAGCTGATATTAACCCCCTTATGTGGGTTTGCTTCTGTTAACCACCTATGGCATGTATATTTTATAGCAGAAACACAAACCCTCCTGCGCACAAGTCAGTTACCAGGTGGACTAAAAGTTCAGACTGGAAGATGCCTTCAGACCTTGCTTCCCTCAAGGGTACGGAAGTCCTAGTGGTCAGAAAAACAAGAAGAAAAAGAGGGCGCAACAGTCTTGTGCATTATCCTTTAAAAAGTTTTTATTATTAAAAATAAGGTAAAAATACTACTCACAAATGTGTGGAAAAAAGTTTGCAAATACAAACGATCTCCAGATGACAACAATTGGTTGACTCCAGATGGTACACAGGATATATCGAGGGCCACTACCACCTTGGCCAGGCTCTGAGGAAGAAGATATCCCTTCGAAACGCGTCAACTGGTAGTGGCCCTCGATATCTCCTGTCTGTCAACCAATTGTTGTCACCTGGAGATCGTTTGTATTTGCAAACTTTTTTCCACACGTTTTGTGAGTAGTATTTTTCCCTTATTTTTAATAAAAAAAATACTTTTAAAGGATAATGCACAAGGCTGGTGCGCCATCTTTTTCTTCTTGTTTTTCATGTATATTTTATGTATGGACCTCAAAACTGTGTTTTTTAAGCAATCATTTATTATATTAAACCCAAAAATAAAAATTTTATATATTGCAGTTAACCAATCCTTAACCACTTCAATACCGAGCACTTCCTACACATTCTTTGTACAGACACACCTCTAGGTCGCCATATTACATTTTACAGAAAATTACAGTGGCTGCAAATTGAAAATGAAAGGTAATTTTTAATAACATTCAATTACAATATGACTTGTGTTGCAATTGTATTCGCTATAGTATTATTTATTTATTTATTTTCCACCTACAACAGTGGAGTTGCCCTTTAACCACTTGCCGACCATATACTGTACATAGTAGCTAGTACATGATCCCGCACTTCCGGGTCTGGGATGCACATGTGCGCCACCGGTGATCCACTCCCGCTGTGATTGGACACAGCGGGAGCCAGTCAGCAGGTCCGGCGAGAGGCAGACTGCCGTTCTGTCAGTAAGGAAGGCACGGATACTGTATTTCGGCAAAGCAGTAACACGGATCTCTGCCTTCCCATAGTACAAGCACCTCCCACATAGTAACCAAGGACCTTTTAGGCACACATTTAACCCTCCAATTGCCCCCATGTTAACCCCTTCCCAGCCAGTGTCATTAGTACCGTGCATATATTTAGCACTGATCACTGTATTAGTGTCACTGATTCCCAAAAAAGTGTCAAAAGTGTCACTTATGCCCCGTACACACGACTAAAACATTTTAGTCGACGAATTGAATACTATTTTAGTCGACTAAAATACGACTGAAACTAAAACAATTGCAGAAGACTAAAATGGGACTAAAACTAAAATGCCATTTTAGTCCTAAGACTAAAATTAACACTGCTTGGCACCCCCCATGTTTTGGAACTACATTTCCCATGATGCTCAACTACACTGCAGAATGCACGAGCATCATGGGAAATGTAGTTCCAAAACATCTGGGGTGCCAAGGTTCGCCATCACTGCTCTATAAGTTGCTGATCACCGTCATTACTAGTAAAAAAAAAAAGAAAAGAAAAATTCCATAAATACTGTATATCCTATAGCTTGTACACACTAAAACTTTTGCACAAACCAATCAATATATGCTTATTGGGATTTTTGTTACCAAAAATATATACATATCGGTCTAAATTTATGAAAACATTTAATTCTTTAAATTTTTCTATTGGATATGATTGTGTCACACACATGTCCCAGAAGGCAACGGGGCTGCTCACCGAAGAGGAGGAAGTGCCGCGGAATAGGAAGAGGCAGATTAGGAAGACTGCCTAGCAACAGGGGTTTCAGGTAAGTTAAAAAATATATATTTTTCAATTTTTTTAAGAATATTAATGCATTTTTTTTTTTGGGTGCCCCTCCACTTTAACCACTTGCCGACCCTATACTGTACATAATACCTAGTACGTGATCCTGCACTACCAGATCTGGGGCGCCCACGCGTGCCACCAGTGATCCGCTCCTGCTGTGATTGGACAACGCGGGAGCCAATCAGCAGGTCTGGCGATTGTTAGGGACACAAGCAAAACAGCGGTCTGCCTATGTAAACGTGGCAGACTGCCATTCTGTCAGTAAGGAAGGCATGGATCCTGTGTTTCTGCAAAGCAGTAACACGGATCTCTGCCTTCCCATAGTACGCCTCCCACACGGTAACCAAGCACATTTTAGGCACAAATTTAACCCTCTGGTCGCCCCGATGTTAACCCCTTCCCAGCCAGTGTCAGTTTATTTGGGTACAGCATTGCGCGACTGCGCAATTGTCAGTTAAAGAGACACAGTGCAAAAAAATGGCCTGGTCATGAAGGGGGGTAATTCTTCCGGAGCGGCAGTAGTTAAGTACAGCGGAAATGGATATGCCACATAAGCATTTTCATCTTTTTCAAACCTTTAGCAGGAACCCAGACCTATGTTACAGTTTTATATTTAGAGACCACAACTATATTCCCTTGACGTGTGTATTTTATTCTGCCTGGTCTCACATTTTTACAAAGATATATATAAATCAGGAGAAGAGATGTCAGCCGTTTCTTTTCCATGCACACAAACACCACATTACAGTATCTGGCTGGAAGCGCGATGCTGGTGATGATACAAATGGCCCAGTTCTGCTCCAGTGCTTCAATTCAAACACATTCCCAGCAAACAAGCCGAGGCTGCAATGATTCAGCAGGGACGCAGCGCGCCCATCCAGGCCTTTTAGTAGGTCTGAATATGACTCATTCTGCATGGCATTTACACTATGTATAATCGGTGCCATCTCATTTCCTACCAGGAACATGATTCACACAATTCTACCCTAAAAGACAGTCGTGCTTGTAGCTTTGTATCAAAGGTAATTGAAATGACACAGATACACTGAGCTGACCTATGTGTGCGTCACGGAGTATATCTGGACAAAGAATATTATATAATGAGGTCGCCACGCTTAAAGAAAAGCAATTTATTTTTTTACTACTTACTTCATGAAAAACTCCAGTCTATTCCTAACTGACACCCATACTTCCTTTCCCTATACACATTAAACATCAAGAAAAAAATAAAAAATAAATTGCAGCCAATATACACTATATTACCAAAAGTATTGGGACGCCTGCCTTTACACGCAAATGAAGTTTAACTTGTTCAGATCCACGCTATAGCCGAATGATGGCTACAGCGCGGACCTACTTTACCTGGAGTCTATTGATATCCTCCTGTGCCCAAGTGGCCTGCGCTCTGTGATCAGCGCGTCTATGATCCTGGCCCCTTACCACGTGATCAGCTGTCAGCCAATGACAGCTGATCGTGTGATGTAAACAGAGCCGGTAATCGGCTATTATTTCTCCTCGCGCTGACAGTATAAGGAGAAAAAAAAGCTGATCACCGGCGGCTGTGAGAGGGACATCAATCCCGATCAAGGAGAGCTGCCATCACCTCATCTGTGCCACCTAGCAGTACACAACAGTGCTGGCTACCAGTGACACCCATCAGTGCCCACAGTGTCCCCCATCAGTGCCACCTATCAGTGCCCACAATCAGCGCCTCATCAACAGTGCTGCCCATCAGTGTCACCTACCAGTGCCCATCAGTGCCACCTATCACTGCCATATATCAGTGGTACCTATCAGTAACACCTATCAGTGCATATCAGTGTCACCCATCAGGGTTCATCAGTGGACATCAGTACCGCCTTATCTGTCCCCATCAGTGCCGCCTTATCTGTTCCCATCAGTGCCGCCTTATCTGTCCCCATCAGTGCCGTCTTATCTGTTCCCATCAGTGCCGCCTTATCTGTCCCCATCAGTGCCGCCTTATCTGTCCCCATCAGTGCCGCCTTATCTGTCCCCATCAGTGCCGCCTTATCTGTCCCCATCAGTGCCGCCTTATCTGTCCCCATCAGTGCCACCTTATCTGTTCCCATCAGTGCCACCTTATCTGTTCCCATCAGTGCCAACTTAACTGTGCCTCTCAGTGCCCATCAGTGCAGCCTATCAGTGCCACCCATCAGTGTTATCGTATCAGTGGCCATCAGTACCACCTTATCTGTCCCCATCAGTGCTGCCTTATCTGTTCCTATCAGTGCTGCCTTAACTGTGCCTATCCGTGCCCATCAGTGCAGCCTATCAGTGCACACCAGTGCCGTCTCATCAGCGCATATCAAGGAAGGAGAAAACTTACCTGTTTGCAAAATTTTATAACAAACTATGAAACATGATTTTTTTTTTTCAAAATTTTCCATCTTTTTTTGTTTGTTTAGCAAAAAATAAAAACCCCATCTGTGATTAAATACCACCAAAAGAAAGCTCTATTTCTGTGAAAAAAAATAAAAATTGAATTTGGGTACAGTGTTGTATGACTGCACAATTGTCATTCAAAGTGTGACAGCGCTGAAAGCTGAAAATTGGTCTGGGCAAGAGGGGGTTTAAATTAAGTGCCCAGGAAGCAAGTGGTTAATTGCATCCCAGTCTTAGTCCATAAGTTTCAATATTGAGTTGGCCCACCCTTTGCAGATATAAGAGCTTCAACTCTTCTGGGAAGGCTGTCCACAAGGTTTAGGAGTGTGTCTATGGGAATGTTTGACCATTCTTCCAGATGTGCATTTGTGAGGTCAGGCACTGATGTTGGACAAGAAGGCCTGGCTCGCAGTCTCTGCTCTAATTTATTCTAAAGGTGTTCTATCTGGGGTGAGGTCAGGACTCTGCGCAGGTCAAGTTCCTCCACCCCAAACTTGCTCATCCTTGTCTTTATAGACCTTGCTTTCTCCAACAGGTTTTGGGGCAAGCACTAACATTTATTGGGCAATGAAAATCCAAAGAGTGTCCCAGACACTGTTTATGGATTGCCCAGACTATCTGTAGCTTATCACCCTCCTTACAGACAGGGTTTGGAGCACCACATTGCAATGCCCTACGCCACCCCTCATTACCTGCGAATGTGGCCTGAGCTTAGAAGCGCCAGCCAAGCACCCAAAAACTGCCAGAAAATGTTGCAGTGTGTACAAGGCCTAATTATAAAACTTCTTTAAAGTGGGAGTCCGCCGTTTTTTTTTTTTTTAAAGCCAGCAGCTACAAATACTGCAGCTGCTGACTTTTAAAATAATGACACTTACCCGCCCAGCGCGCCCGCGATGTCGGCACCCGAAGCCGATCTCTCGCCGCCATCTTGGGTATGAGAATCAGGAAGTGGAGCCTTTCGGCTTCATTTCCCGGTTCCCTACTGCGCATGCGCGAGTCGCGCTGTGCAATAAGGATGGTCCCCGCTGTCTCTGGGATCCGTGTGATTCCCAGCAGGCAGCGGGGGGCCTTCGGAAAGGGGCGTAGATTCTGCGGAAAGGGGCGTACCTTCTGCAGAATCTATGCCGGAAGTGGGTGCAGATACCTGTACTGTACAGGTACCTGCACCCCCCTCCCCCCTGAAAGGTGCCAATTGTGGCGCCGGAGGGGGGGAGGGTTCCAATGAGCGGAAAGGTCCACTTTAGGGTGGACCTCCGCTTTAATGCCAGACCATACTTTAAAATCCTTGAACATTGCAACTAAATGGAGAGTTACCGATCTCTCTAACCTTCGCCACACAGGCGTAGCCTCTTGTAAATATGCATTTAAAATATAAAGTTGGTCTACAGAATGTCCTGACTTGTTTCTAGACATAAAAATAAGCGGAAACGAGTTTGTAGACAAAGTGCTCATTATTTCTGCTGAAATTTTTGTATAAGAGCGATTGCAGTTATTATGTTTATTTCAAAGAACGTCACTAAAGATGCAATGTGAAATGTGCCTTTCTGGCTTTTTGCCCAGAATAATACAACAAAAGGGTAACAAGACATTCACCAACATTAAACCTGACACAAATGCTACTGTTACTATGGCGACAGTTACCCAGATTAAAGTGAGTAAGCAGAATGATCACATGAGCCTGAATAAATAGCTGGAATACCTCTTAGCATACTATATTCTCAGCATTGTTATGTGTTTAACAAAAGTAAAGGACGTGATTCTTAAACAGGGGCTTGCCCGTAGACCAAGTAGAAGGGGTTACATATTTGGGGGGTGAGCTGCCGTAGAACAACCGCCATTACAGGGTCCTGGGATGAGGGGTCACCTTGGCTCTACCTGCCTTTTCTGTGGGCTCAAGTGGAACAGTGCCAATCAGTGGCAGCTGGTGCTTAAAATTTTTTTGGGGGGGCACAAACAAACTGAAAAATCCTGAAAAAAACCCCATCAATTGCAGCCACTGTGCCAACAAACGCAGGCCACTCTGCCATCAAACGCAGCCACTGTGCCCATCAATTGCCGCCACTGTGCCCATCAAACGCAACCACTGTGCCCATCAAACACAGCCACTGTGCCATCAATTGCTGCCACTGTGCCCATCAATTGCTGCCACTGTGCCCATCAAAAGCAACCACTGTACCCATCAAACACAGTCTCTGTGCCATCAAACGCCGCCACTGTGCCCATCAGTTGCCACACTGTGCCCATCAAACGCAACCACTGTGCCCATCAAATGCAACCACTGTGCCCATCAAACACAGCCACTGTGCCATCAAACGCAGCCACTATGCCTATCAATTGCTGTCACTGTGCCCATCAATTTCCGCCACTGTGCCCCTCAAATGCAGCCACTGTGCCCCTCAAATGCAGCCACTGTGCCCATCAATTGCCACCACTGTGCCCATCAATTGCCGCCACTGTGCCATCAAATGCAGCCACTATGCCATCAAATGCAGCCACCCATAAAATGCAGCCACTGTGCCCCATAAAATTGCCGCCACTGTGCCCATCAATTGCCGCCACTGTGCCCATCAATCGCTCCCACTGTGCCCCATCAAACGCAGCCAGTGTGCCATATCAAATTCTGCCAGTGTGCCCCCCGCCGTCTGCACCGGTGGAACAGCTCCCAGGTGTCTTCTCCCGTCCTCTGCTATGATTGGACGCCTGGCATCCAATCACAGCGCCTGTCGTTTCAGCCAATTAGGTGACGGGTAACAGATCCGAGCACCTGATTGGCGGTGAGGCAGTTTAGTGTTAGGAAACGAATATTCATTTGCTTTTCTGACACAGCTGAGTTACCTGCATGGCGCTCGCAAGTCACCTTTTTTGACGCCTATTAGAGCTTATGGTTCCAATCGGGGCTTCAAAACCAATCCCTACCGCTGTAATTCAGGCGCTGTGTGCCCGAAAAAGAGGCCAAGTCCCTGAATAGGGGGTGGCAGCGGCAGCCATAGATAGATTCATGCAATGCATGAATCTATCCATTGATGAGAGGGGGTGTCGCCGTGCGCCCTTAAAGTGGTTGTAAACCCTTACAACACACTTTGACCTACAGGTAAGCCTAGATTAAGGCTTACCTGTAGGTCCAAGAAATATCTCCTAAACCTACATGGTTTAGGAGATATTTGCGGAAAGACAGGCACCACTGTCTACGGCGCATGCGTCGTAGACAGTGGCGTGCAGGTGCACTGATCGCGGCACCGTCAATGGCGAATATGCCACGCGTGGCGGCTCCCGCATGCACGGGAGTGACGTCATCACGGCTTCGCCGAATGACAGCGGCGGAGCAGCGAGACCCACCGAGAAGATGGATGTGCCAGACTACAGGGGACAATGGTGACATCACTGGCTCCTGTGTCAGGTAAGTGACACATAATGGACTACTATGCGATGCATAGTAGTCCATTATGCTTTACCTTTGCAGGGAATGAAAGAGGAAGTAAACTCATCAGGGTTTACTTCCTCTTTAATGCATGGGCTGCCACTGGTGCCAATGCTATTAGGTTTCAGGAAGGTAGTGCCTGTCCTCACCTGCCAGTGTCCACTATTAGGCATTATGTCCATTTGTCCAACTGGCATACAAAAACTTTTGTTGGCTTTCCAGATTTTGGTCCCAGACTGCATCAAGATAACAAAGAATTAACAAAGAATAACAAAGAAATAAAGATTACAAAAAAGAAGAAAAGAAGGAATTCAATTGTTGCACGATACTCAAGTACAGCATTCTAGGGCTTGTGCACACCAGCTTCAGCTTTTTTGTTAAGGTGTACCTGAGTCCTGACCACAGGCCTTAAAGTGTCACTAAACCCACATCATTAAACACTATCAATAAATGGTGTATGACATGCTGTTCATACTCACTCAGTCGCTATGGGATTCGTTTTCTGTATTCTGCAAAAACATCCTGGTTGATTCTGCTGTTTGCTATTTCCACCTTCTGTTCATGTCCCCAATGCAGCTAGGGATTTTGTAGAGCAGTGTTGGCAGCTCTGCACATGCTCAGTTTTCAGTGAGTTTCTATGCTGAGCATTTCCTCCCTATTACACCTGAGCAGCCCATGTCACTATAGAGTCACACATGTGGATGTATGCACAGTCTGAAAGGACAACCCACTCCCTCCCTCACCCTCCATGCCCACTAACCAGCTAAACATAATGGGGAGAGGGATATTACATGAAGATTGATGGAGGCTTCACCTCCCTGTTATTCTACAACATAGGCTGGAGGGGCATGAAACAGCTTGTCATGACAGAAATCCACCCACACCATATATATATATATATATATAATATAATAATAATTATTTGATTTAAAATATATATTTATATGATGACGCAAAAGTTTTATCTTGATATGAATTATTTATTTTTACTCTGTATCCCATAGGCTGTTTTTTTTATATAACATAACTTCCAGGTGTATTTCCGTTTCAAACAGGTCCACTCTCTCTTCGTTGATTTTATTTGGGCACGTAAATGCCCGCGACTCCCCCGTCGACAACTCTCGCTTCCCAAGCAATCTGGAGATCTAGCAGTCCCATATGTCCATAAATATTACCAAGTAACTCATTTAGATAGGCTAATCAACTGGTGTTGTCATCAGAGCACCAAACTTTGGTCCCAACTTGAACAAGCTCAAAGTAGTGTGCCACTTCTGGGGGCACCATGGTGCTATGAGGCATTGCCACGCGCTTTGAAGTTACATCCTCTGCTAAGACCTATGACGCGAATATGTTCATATCTAATTACACATACCTCCCTCTCCTCTCGGGACTCTCCCTTATTTCAAATATTAGGGAATCTGCAATTCTCCCTAGGCCTGCATCATGCAACCTTTCGAACCTTGCTCACATCCAGTTGCTATCGAGTTTGTCACTTTCTGCCAACAGACACCTGGCCTTCTATCCCCTCCCCAATGGACCCTTCAGGTCCATTTTGCTTAAACATTTGGAGAGCTCTCCAGCTACACCATTTCCTACATATTCCCTATCTTCTCCACAAAATTTTGGTATCTACCTTGGAGGAATATTGCTCAGATGATGGGGCCTTGCCCCATGTCCTTTCTAAAACTTACAACCTACTGATCACTCCTCTGGAAGATCATCTACTGCCCTGTTTAATGAAATGGGAATCTGATCTAGACCGCACTTTTTGACTGGACCAACAAGCTAACATTATCAGATTCTCCCTTAAATCCTCAATTTGTACGAGGATCTAGGAAACCAATTTTAAACTTCTGACACAGTGGTATCACACTTCGTCCCTGTTACATAAATTCTTCCCAACCAATACTGACCGATGTTGGAGATGCCAGGTGGGATGAGGGATGTGACTTCACGTCTTTTGGTTCTGTCCCAAACTTGACCATTTTTGGAAGGAGCTTTGGGGTATTGTTCAAAAATTCCCTGATTACGGGATTCCTGATGATCTGGCTTTTTTTCCTTCTAAGTGTCTCAGCCATTCCAGTAAAAATGTACAAACAATCAATTATCCATCACCTTATGAACGCTGCCAAGTCTTGCATTCCCTCTTAACTGGAAGCATCCACAGCCATCGAAAATTGGTCTCTGGCTTAACAAAGTTGAAGAAATAAACAAGATGGAGGACTTGGTCCTCACATCGCAGCATAAACGTGAAAAGTACTCTAAAACTTGGACATTATGGAATCAGTTTGTCTACTCTGAAGAGGGTAAAGCTCTTTTTGAATCAAAAATTAGCCGATCGTAAGCTGCTCCAGAGTTCCACCTTCAGGCTACTATGGTTGTTTGTTTATATTTAGTATTCATGTATCAGTTGCTTTATGACTGTTCTATGTATACTGGTGTACCAATAATTTTGTACCACTGTCTTATTGAGCTGCACTTGCCTTTTCTGCTGGAAAATAAAATATTTAAAGAAAAAAATTACGGGCATAATTCCAATGTACATTGGCCCAGAGCAATGAATGGCTGTACATTAGATGTACGTGGGTATATGCCATACAGTGCAAACAGGCATGGGTGTAAATCCCTTGGTGTACACCAAGTTGTGTATTTTAAGCAAGTGCGGTGTATACCCGTGTACAGCTAACATACAGCCAGCGTACAGCCAATTATGACTATGGGCTGCCGTACACTGCAGCTTTGTTTCCTGGGCATGGAAATACACCTGCAATTTCACCTGGGGCTTTCACATTGGAGTGGCAGGAGAGGCGCTTTACAGGCGCATTGCAGGTGCTATTTTTAGCGATATTTTACAAAATGTGTGCACTCCACTGGTGTCTTCCATGTATCTGGGACCTGGCACAGCATCTGCGCAGGCACAGAGGATTTCTGCACATGTGCACACATGTCGTCAGCTTCTGGCTCATTGCCACTATAGTGGCATGCATGCACAGATGCGACTTAGTGACACATTTCCTCCTGGGAAAGCAGTGATGTAGCAATCCCAGCAAGCAGCTGGACTAAGCCTAGACTGGAAACCAGGAATTGTTGCCTTGCAGTACAATAAAGAATAAAAAAATAAAAATTATATATTTTTTTATTCCATTTGTGTAAAGGGGGAGGGACAAAAAAAAAATTAAATAGTGAGTTAGACCCCACTGGGCGCTTTTTTTTAGTGCTGTAGCGCCTGCAAAGCGCCCTGAAAGAGCCGTTGCTGTGTCTCCAATGTGAAAGCCCCAAGGGCTTTCACACTGGAGTGGTGCGCTGGCAGGACAGTAAAAAAAGTCCTGCTAGCAGCATCTTTGGAGCGGTGTATACATCGCTCCTGGCCATTGAAATCAATGGGGCAGCACGGCTATCAATGGGGCAGTGCTTTGCAGTGATTTTTTTAACCCTTTCTCGGCCACTAGGGGGGTAAAAGTGCCCCAACAGCACTGTGAAATTGACGGTAAAGCTCCGCTAAAAATATAGTCGCTTTACTGCCGACGCACCCACAGCGCCAGTGTGAAAGGGGTCTTCGGATCTTCTTAAACTCTCTCAGTACCAGTTGCCTAACGGACATGGGACATACTTGAAGTGGTAGTAAAGTCTTCTTTTTAAGGCCTCATGCACCCAGGGCGTTAAAAAAAAGGAGCTGCGAAGCCAGAAAAAAACGCCTATAAAAACTCGTTTTTAGAAGCGTTTTAAATTGGCTTTGATGCGCATTTATCCACATTAGTGTTTAGTAGCGTTTCTCTGCCCTCTTCTGTTTTCCACTCCCAAATCCATTTATTACAGCTTAAAACCACTTGACGCGGCTTAACGCTGTATACAGCATTAACGCGCGTTCAGTCGCTTTAAGGCGCTTTTAGAGCCATGACGCTGCTGCTCCAGAACGCCCTGGCCCTGGGCTTTTTTTGCAGCTCGAAAACGCCTATGTCACTTACAGCTCCTAAAAACCTGAATGCATGGACACATAGAATAACATGGAGAAGTGCTTTTAAGCTATAAAAAAGTCTGATGATCCTAAAAGTGGCAGAAAAAACGCCGTCTGTGCATGAGGCCAAACTTGTACCTATAGGTTTGCCTATAATAAGGCTTACCTGTAGGTAAAATAAATACCTCCTACTGCACAGTTTATGAGATATTTACTCACGGGTATGTGCTCTGAAGAGATGGCATACCCGTGCCATCCCTTCTGAGCTCCGTAACGCAGGAGTGACGTCATCACGGCTTAGCCAATTAGAAGGTCGGAGCATTCGAACCCGGAAAGAAGACCGGGTACAGGTGGAAGCAGATGGAAGCTCTGTCAGCGGTGACAGCGTGCTGCTGGAGGGGTTCGTTCTAAAGTATTTCATGATGTGCTACTATGCATGAATTGCGCGGTCATACAACACTGTACCCAAACTACATTTTTATCATTTTGTTCCCACAAATAGAACTTTCTTTTGGTGGTGTTTTATCACTTCTAGGATTTTTATTTTCTGCTAAACAAATAAAAAAAAAGACCGAAAATTTTGAGAAATATATATATTTTTTTAAACTTCGTAAATAAGTAAGTTTTCTCTTTCACTGATGGACACTGATAAGGCGGCACTGATGGGCACCAATGAGGTGGCACTGATGAGGTGGCATTGATGATAGGCATTAATATGTGGCACTTATGGGCACTGATATGCAGCACTGATGGGTACACATAGGTGGCGCTGAAAGGCGGCATGGATGGGCACTGATAGGTGGCACAGATGGGCACTGATAGGTGACACGGATAGGCACTGATGGGTGGCACAGATGGGCATGGATGGGCACTGATGTACATTAATTGATGGTACAGATGGATGCCAATCAGTGCCAAACAATTGTGGGCACTGACATCCATTGTGGGCACTGATTGGCATCCATTGTGGGCACTGAATGGCATCTCCGGTGGTCTATGTGGCATACCTGGTGGTGACATCCCTGGTGGTCCTAGTGGTGTCCCTGGTGGTCCAGTGTGGGCATCCTCTGGGGGGCTGCACTGATAATCAGCACAGACCCCCCCCCCCCGTCAGAGAAGCAGTTGATCGGCTCTCCTCTACTCGTGTCTGACAGATGCAAGTGAGGAAAAGCCAATCACCGGCTCTTCCTGTTTACACTATGATCAGCCATGATTGGACACGGCTGATTGCGTGGTAAAGAGTCTCCGTGAGAGACTGTCACACTGACACACCGCAACAACGATTGACGCCATGCATGCCCCCGAGCTTGATGTCATATGACATCTGGTCAGGATATTGAAACTACATTGCCACCATCATTTTGCTATATGGCGGGCGGCGAGTGGTTAATGATGAGTAAATAATGTGAATGCAGAAACAGAAGCAAAATCATTTTGACTAAACTTCACCTTTTCTTTTTTCATGCAAGTACCTGAATCTGACCTCATATCCGCCTTCTGCAGTCCCTGTACAGCAGGGCTGGAATGGGAGAGCAAGAATCGGCACAAAACCAACCATTTCATGTGCTGGCAAGGAGCAAACTGACAGAAGGAGAAAGCTGAGTGATAAAGCAAAGACTTTACAAATGTGTTACTTCTCCTTCCCCTGTCCAGCCCGAGGCTGGGGTGGATCCAGGGCAACCAGGGCTCAGAGGAAGTGGGTTGAATGAGGCTGGCCATCATACCGAGGGCACCTAGTGGCAGAAATGCAGTACTGGTTTTGTTTGTTTATATATTTTAATAGATTATTCATTTTTATCTTATTTTTGCCTGGAGTTCTGCTTTGAATGGCCATTTAACCACTCCCCAAAAATCAGAATGGTTGCTAATTTCTTAATATTATTATTCTTATGCTTTTTCCACCCAATAAATGTGGCACTTCATAACCAATTCTGTGAAAGGCGCTTTGGATGAAGAGTAGGTGGCGCTCAGAAATATTGCGTTTTTACATGACTCGGGAGCCGGTCTCCATGGTAACATAACACCCTGAAAATTAAAATATCAAAGTGCCCGTTAAGCTCATGGTTAGCAATGCCGTTCCATCACTTTGTAACTGTCTTTTCAATTCGAGTTACAAAGCGCAAACAATAACCATGGAAGATGGAAATAATAACAGAAAATCATTAGCTTAGAAAATGCAGCCTGACAATCGAACTTGATGGGAAATAGCTGCGAGATCCAGGCTGAAAGATGACATTATGAGTAAAGATATGAGTCGTCTACTGACAGTGACCAATGATGTGCGGTGACCACAGAAGCCAATCACAGCTTAGCTTTCAAAGGATAGTCCATATTGTGAATAGCCGATTGGCTGCTCAGAGCCGTGGTGCAATTTACTGCGGTATGTCCATTATAAGAAGAGTTCAATGTTGTTCATAAAAAATCTGTCACAAGCAAAGTAACACCATACTGTTATATAACCAGTAAAGCTTTGGAAGATTTACCCCCCTTATGACCAGGCCGTTTTTTTGCTTTTTGCCACTGCGTTACTTTAAAGAGGAAGTAAACCCCTTCAAACCACTTTGACCTACAGGTAAGCCTAGATTAAGGCTTACCTGTAGGTCCAAGCAATATCTCCTAAACCTATATGGTTTAGGAGATATTTGCCCGAAAATGGGCACCGCTGTCTACGGCGCATGCGCCGTAGACAGCGGCGCGCAGGCGCACTAAATGCGGCAAGTCCAGGAATGGATTTGCCTAATTTGTCGACTCCCGTGCGCATGCGCGGGAGTGACGTCATCGCGGCTTCGCCGAATGGCAGCGTCGGAGCTGCGAGACGCGACTCCCGTGCGCATGCGCAGGAGTGACGTCATCGCGGCTTCGCCGCTGTCATTGGTCGGAGCTGCGAGACGCCACCAGCAAGATGGACGCGGCGGACTACAGGGATCAGCGGCGACTTCGCTGGCTCCTGTGTCAGGTAAGTGACACATAATGAGCTACTATGCGATGCATAGTAGTCCATTATGCTTTACCTTTGCAGGGAAAAAAAGAGAAAGTAAACCCATCAGGGTTTACTTCCTCTTTAACTGACAACTGTGTGGTCATGCAACGCTGTATATAAATTAAATTTTTATATATATATATATATATATATATATATATATATATATATATACATATTTTTTTTTTTACACAAATAGAGCTTCCTTTTGATGGTATTTTATCATCACTGGGCTTTTTTTGTTTTTTTACACTATAAATGAAAAAAAGTCAGAAACGTTTGAAGAAAAAAAAACAAAAAACAATATTTTCTACTTCCTGCTTCCTGCAATAGTCCTTACTCATCGCAGCTCACCAATAGATGGTATTGGTATGACCCTTCAACTTGATCCTAACCCATTGATAGGCATCCAGAAGAGGGCTGCACTGGATCTGCAGTGCCTTGCGGTCCCCTGGGCTGGTGTAACACGATGTGGACAGGGGACCCCGAGGCACTGCAGATCCAGTGCAGCCCTCTTCTGGATGCCTATCAATGGGTCAGGATCAGGTTGAAGGGTCATACCAATACCATCTATTGGTGAGCTGCAATGAGTAAGGACTATTGCAACAGCGAAGGAGGACTATTCCCCCAAGGCTATACCATCCATCCAGCCCACTACTTATAAACATACAGACCTGACTCGGTTCCATAAGGCTCTGAGGAAGAGGAATAATCCTTGAAATGCGCCAGCCCATTACTCCATCTCACCATCCCATGAGACATGGGTTTTGATTTATGACCTCTTAGCCCTTGTACACACGGTCATTCCGACAACCAAATCCATCGGATTTTGTCGGACGGATTTTGTCCGAAACTGTTGCATACACACGGTCGGACAAAGTTGTCAGAAAATCCGATCGTTCAGAACGTGATGACGTTATTTTGTTACGACCGGACTACGTTCACACTAGTAGCCAATAGCTTTGGTGTAGGAATTTGATCTGAGCATGCGTGGCACTTTGTCCGATCGGAATTCTCTACACATGATCGGAGTATGTCCGATCGGAGCATTTTGTTGGAAAATTTTACCAACAAGTTGGAAAACTTGGTCCGTCGGATACTCCGATGGAAACAGTCCGATGGAGACCACACACAGTCGGAATATACGACAAAACGGTCCGATCAGATACATTCTGTCGGAATCTCCGACCGTGTGTACAAGGGCTTAGAGGAATTATGTGATGTTATTCAAGTTACTACATGTGAGTACTCCACCTACTTCTGTTTTTCAATAAAACTTTTCACCAAGGATAATGCACCAGGCCACGAGCCTTTCTCTTTCTTTCCTTGCTTTAGTTCTTTGAACTCCTCCCAGTTGGCGGAGGCAGCGGGGCGTACAATATCCATCTAGTAAGCACCTTATGGAAGTACAACTAGAGCTGCACGATTAAAAATTGTGATCTCGATTCAACCCCCTGACATCTCTATTGCAGAGTTTGGTGATTGGAGAGTGGAGAGACTTATCTGCTCACTCAGTTGTCAATAGAAAAATTCCAGGCAGTCTGCCAAGTTTTTAACATGAAACATTGTAACTAACTCTTCCTTCTTAGATCAAAGGGATAAACTTTTGTGTGTAAAGAAAAAATCCAGGCAGTCTGCCAAGTTTTTAACATGAAACATTGTAACTAACTCTTCCTTCTTAGATTAAAGGGATAAACTTCTGTGTGTAAAGAAAAAATCCAGGCAGTCTGCCAAGTTTTTAACAAGGTGTAATTGCAGGAAGTTTAACCATGTAAAGTCTAAATCTTTTTCTGACACTTGTTTCTTAAGTTGAAATCAATATTTTTTGCTAGAAAATTACTTGGACATTATATATATTTTAGCAGAGACCCTAGGGAATAAAATGTCAATTGCTGCAATATTAATGTCACACTGTACTTGCCCAGCGGTCTTTCAAACTAATTTTTTTGGGAAAAAATACACTTTAATGAATAAAAAAACGGTTAAAGTTAGCCCAATTTTTTTGTTTTATTGTGAAAGATGATGTTACGTGAGAGAATCGTGATCTATCTTCTAAGCAAAAAAAATTATGATTCTCATTTTAGCCAGAATCGTGCAGCTCATTTATACAACACATTTATACCTAGGCCCTCTGCATAGCAGAAGAGATTTTAGTTCTGTTACAGCGCTCCTAAAGCGCCCCTGCCCATTGAAATCAATGGGCAGTGCCGCCGAACCACCAGCATAGCGCCACTAACTCTTTTTAGGCCACTTTACCGCCAACGTCCCCAACGCCCCAGTGTGAAAGTAGCCTAAATGTCTCCTAAAGTAAAACATACCATTCCGCTACATTAAATAAGTCACATTAATGTGATATTGTTTTAATATTGTTATTGTTTTAATCAGATTACATTTTAGGGTAAAAATATGGGGGTGCGCAATATACATAAAAATTGCGTTGGGAAAATGCATTTTTTCCTAATTTATGATTTTTATTCCCAATAAAACCAAGGAATGAAAGTGATTGAAAAGGTGTTTTTTTTTTCTTTTTTTAATAACAAGCATGTTATAATTACCTGCTCTGTGCAAATGAATTGCACAGAGTGGTCCTGATCCTCCTCTTCTGGGGTCTCTGCTGGTGCTTCTGACTCCTCCTTTTCTTGGTGTGCCACCACAGGAAGCAGCTTCCTATTGAGGTACATCTGTGGGGGTTGATCCAGAGCCATACTGCCTGCGTCAATAGACACAGGCAGCGCGGCTCAGGGAATGCATTAAGGTGAAAGGTGTTTAGGCTTTAGAACCACCTCTTCAAAGTGATATACCTATTGTACGCTGCTGTCTGCTTCCAGGTTTAGGGCACGCGTGTACACAGCAGGAGTCTGTCTGCAAATTTCGGCCAATGATACATGGCTGAGACTTGCTGCTGATTGGCTGTGTGCAATCAACACAGGGCTCTGTACAGAGTGAATGATCTCTCTGTTTCTTATCCCTGCAAACCGGGATCACAAAAAAGAAGGCATTTAATAAAAATAGGCACACAGTACACTTGTTAGGCACACCTGATCACACTAGATGTTAACCCCATTCCCAGCCAGTATAATTAGTACAGTGACAGTGTATATTATTAGCACTGGTCGCTGTATTAGTGTCACTGGTGATGTCAGTTGTAATTAGTCAGTTCCCCCCTAGCGTCAGCTAGTGTCAGATTGTCTACCACACTATTACAATCCCAATAAAAGTCTCTGATCACCGTCATTACTAGAATAAAAAACAAACAAAGAAAAAAAACAATACATAGTCTGTAGATGCTGTAACTTTCACAAAACTCAATACAGCTTACGAACCACTCCTACTTATGAACAGGGCACTGCGGGGACCCTCTGCCGTTCTGCGTGGACCATCTGCCATTCTGCGCACGCACGGCCAGACGGAGTCTCAGAAAATGATGGGAAATGTCCGTCATTTTCCACGCATGCTCCGAACAGCATTCCACGGAACATCGGAAATGTCCATAATTGTCGTTCTGCGTATGCGCGGCCCACTTACAAACATTTCCAGATTACACACAGGAGGAAAGTCCCTAACGGGTTCGTAACCCGGGGACCCCCTGTATACACTTATTGGGATTTTTTTTACCAAAGACACATAGCAGATTATATTTTGACCAAAATTTATAAAAAAAATTGATCATTTATTTATTTTTTATTATTATTGGATGTTTTATAGAAGAAAGTAGAAAATATTGTTTTTTTATTATTTTTCAAATTGTCTTTTTTCCTTTATATCGCAAAAAATGTAAAACTCAGTGGTGATCAAATACCACCAAAAGAAATCTCTATTTGTGTGGGGAAAAAAACAGCAGGAGTCTGTCTGCAAATTTCGGCCAATGATACATGGCTGAGACTTGCTGCTGATTGGCTGTGTGCAATCAACACAGGGCTCTGTACAGAGTGAATGATCTCTCTGTTTCTTTGGGTAGTGTTGTATGACCGTGCAATTACCAGTTAAAGTAGCACAGTACTAAATGGCAAAAAATGGCATGAAGGGGTAAAAACCTTCCAGAGCTGAAGTGGTTAAAAGTATATGATCCTACATTTTATGCCAAATTAAAGCCCTATCTGTCCCCAAATAAACAACATATCATTTGATAGGGTAGACTACAATCTGAGATGAAACATGTAGAGCCGAGACTTCGCCAAAGCGAAAAAAGACGCTCTGGGACGCAAGTGGTTAAGAAAATAGCCCGATGCCACTAATAGAAATAACTGGAGCACAAAACATGGAACGGTGACAGTTCAACTGTGAATTTAAAAAAATATGTTCATCTGTTCTAATTTTACCGATTCATCCTGGCCTCCGGCACAGCCATCAGAGAGGTTGTGTCCTATCTGGCAGCAAACATCTTTAATAAGGTAATACAGGAACGGTGTATGCGGCTCGTAATCAAAACAGCTGGGGGGGTGATGACAAGGAAACCATTCCATTAGTTTCACATGCAGCACTGGACACCCAACAATTTCATCCCTAGAAAGTGCATTTGATTAGTGGTGGTCGACATTTTTGAAATAGGGGCCCTGAAATCACCAAAGGGCCACATATAGTATTCAGTGCTACACAACAATGTCAGAGATTGCAGACATGCAACAGGAGATGATCAGAGACAGCAAACAGACTACAAGATATAATAAGAGACTGCAGACATAGTACACAATATGGTCAGAGACTGCGGACATGCCAGAGGATTTGTTGGAGGCTGGGGATATATTTCAGAAGACAGTCATAGACTGGAGACTACATCTAGAGGTCAGTGCTACTGTGGGCTTGCTAAAAGAGTTGGTTAGAGATTGCAGACATGCAATAGAAAATAATCCAAAATTGCAGGTATGCAACAAGAGATGGTCAAAGACCGTGCGCATATTACAAGAGATGGTCAGAGACTGTAGACATTCTACAAGAGATGGTCAGAGACTGTAAACATTCTACAAGAGATGGTCAGAGACTGTAGACATTCTACAAGAGATGGTCAGAGACTGTAAACATTCTACAAGAGATGGTCAGAGACTGTAGACATTCTACAAGAGATGGTCAGAGGCTAAGGGCATGATACAAGAGATGGTCAAAGACTGTAGACGTTCTACAAGAGATGGTCAAAGACTGTAGACGTTCTACAAGAGATGGTCAGAGACTGTAGACATTCTACAAGAGATGGTCAGAGACTGTAAACATTCTACAAGAGATGGTCAGAGACTGTAGACATTCTACAAGAGATGGTCAAAGACTGTGCGCATATTACAAGAGATGGTCAGAGACTGTAGACATTCTACAAGAGATGGTCAGAGACTGTAAACATTCTACAAGAGATGGTCAGAGACTGTACACATTCTACAAGAGATGGTCAGAGACTGTAGACATTCTACAAGAGATGGTCAGAGGCTAAGGGCAAGATACAAGAGATGGTCAAAGACTGTAGATGCTCTACAAGAGATGGTCAAAGACTGTACACATTCTACAAGAGATGGTCAGAGACTTTGCGCATATTACAAGAGATGGTCAGAGACTGTAGACATTCTACAAGAGATGGTCAGAGACTGTAGACATTCTACAAGAGATGGTCAAAGACTGTGCGCATATTACAAGAGATGGTCAGAGACTGTAGACATTCTACAAGAGATGGTCAGAGACTGTAAACATTCTACAAGAGATGGTCAGAGACTGTAGACATTCTACAAGAGATGGTCAGAGACTATAGACATTCTACAAGAGATGGTCAGAGGCTAAGGGCAAGATACAAGAGATGGTCAAAGACTGTAGATGCTCTACAAGAGATGGTCAAAGACTGTAGATGCTCTACAAGAGATGGTCAAAGACTGTACACATTCTACAAGAGATGGTCAGAGACTTTGCGCATATTACAATAGATGGTCAGAGACTGTAGACATTCTACAAGAGATGGTCAGAGACTGTAGACATTCTACAAGAGATGGTCAGAGACTGTAGACATTCTACAAGAGATGGTCAAAGACTGTGCGCATATTACAAGAGATGGTCAGAGACTGTAGACATTCTACAAGAGATGGTCAGAGACTGTAGACATTCTACAAGAGATGGTCAGAGACTGTAAACATTCTACAAGAGATGGTCAGAGACTGTAAACATTCTACAAGAGATGGTCAGAGACTGTAAACATTCTACAAGAGATGGTCAGAGACTGTAGACATTCTACAAGAGATGGTCAGAGACTGTAAACATTCTACAAGAGATGGTCAGAGACTGCGCATATTACAAGAGATGGTCAGAGACTGTAGACATTCTACAAGAGATGGTCAGAGACTGTAGACATTCTACAAGAGATGGTCAGAGACTGTAAACATTCTACAAGAGATGGTCAGAGACTGTAAACATTCTACAAGAGATGGTCAGAGACTGTAGACATTCTACAAGAGATGGTCAGAGACTGTAGACATTCTACAAGAGATGGTCAGAGACTGTAAACATTCTACAAGAGATGGTCAGAGACTGCGCATATTACAAGAGATGGTCAGAGACTGTAGACATTCTACAAGAGATGGTCAGAGACTAAGGTCGTGATGCAAGAGATGCTCAAAGACTTTGCAATTGCCTTTCCTCTCATCTATTGAAACACGCAGCAAGCATTTCTTAAACGCACATAAGGCATTTACAGCATATTTAAGGCGTGGTTGAAAAGTGATCATTTCTCATTTTAGCCTTAAAATAAAATAAAAAAATCTCACAGGGCGTTTGGAACACGACTTGAACATTTGTACATGCTCACTAACGCTATAGGTCTGTGAATGCGCGTTATAGGTTCCTTTAAAATTCAAAGCGCCTGTGTATGAGCTCTAATGAGATCAATAATGTTCTGGGGCCACATAACTGCCTATTTCCAATGCGTGTGTGAAGGAGCCCTTTAGGGATCTTTCAGAAGGAAGGTTGGGGGGAAGTGGGGGTTGGTAAAAACAGGCAGCTGATCTGCAGTTTTACTAGCCCTCGGCTGCCCACTCAAATTGTAACAGAAAGGGCTGTGCACCTGCTGCAGTCGTGATGCTTTGCTTCATAGCCGTGGCATCTTTAACTCACCTCCTCCTGCACTCTCCAATTGAAAACTATGGGGCCGCGCCATCAACTGCGAACTTAACACCCACCCTGCAGTTGTGGTGCTGTGCCGCAATGTAAAATACCATTTGACATAAAAAAAAAAAAAAAAAAGGCATTCAGGAGGCGAAAGAAGCACCTGTCAGCGTCTGCAAAAAACGCCCTCTGAAAAGCAATCCACTGCAGATCGCAAGGTCTTCTCGTCCAACATCAGTGCCTGACCTCACAAATGCGCTTCTGGATGAGTGGTCAAACATTCCCATAGACACACTCCTAAACCTTGTGTACTCCTGAACCCTTCCTAGAAGAGTTGAAGCTGTTATAGCAGCAAAGGGTGGACTAACTCAATATTGAACTCTACGGACTATTGGGATGCCATTCAAGTTCATGTGCGTGTAAAGGCAGGTGTCCCAATACTTTTGGTAATACAGTGTATGTCAACAGACGTCAATAAAAATTCGACTAACCAACGTTTGATATTTCTTTTTTCTCTTACTAGGGGCTAAAATGACTAATCCTGGAAACAACCTGCTCTATCCTTGGCGTAGGCTAGGAAAAAACTCACATGGATTAAGTTACATGAAAATATTGTTAGCATTCTAAAGGACACAGTTTAAAAATGTGAACAGATCTGGGAACCTTTGGCTAACTATTTGCATGTCTCTGTTGTATGTTAACATCGTTTTCTCCGGTTCTGAGGAAGCTTATGCCGCGTACACAGGATCAAACAATCCGGTGGAAAAGTCCGGCAAACTCAAGTCCGCCAAACAATTAGAATGCCGTGTTGCACACCAATCTGCCCGACGTACTCGCATTTCGGCCGTGTGTGTGCCAGTCCGCCGTACTTTTGAAATGAGCGGACTTTTCCCGCCCGGAGAAAATTCTGCTCATTTCGAGCGGGTCTCCAGGTAGGCGGGGCCCCCGAAGGAGACGTCGCTGGCCCTGCCGCCTGGTATGGACTTAAAGGGGAACCCCAACGCCGAAAAAAATCAGCGTGGGGGTCCCCCAAGGTCCACAACAGACCCTTGTCCGAGCACGCTACCCGGCCGGCCAGGAAAGGGGAGCGAGCGAGCGCCCCCCCTCCTGAGCCGTACCAGGCCGCGCATCTGTTGTGGACTTGGGGGGGACCCCCATGCCGTTTTTTTTCGGCGTTGGGGGTTCCCCTTTAAGTCCATACCAGGTGGCGGGGCCAGCGACGTCTCCTTCGCGGGCCCCGCCTACCTGGAGACGCGCTCGCAATGAGCGGACTTTCCTCCGCGTGTGTGGGCGAGTCCGTTCATTTCGAAAGTACGGCGGATAGTACGGCGGACTTAGTACGCCGTATTAGTCCGCTGAAAAAGAGCCGTGTGTGGGAAAGTAGCCCATTCGGAAATTCCGACGGACAGTCTGGCGGACGTTCGCCAGACTAAGTACGTCGGACAGACGGCTACGTGTGTACGCGGCTTTATGCTTCCATTGACTCTTCTCTTGTTCTTTTTCTTCTCTTTTACTTTTCTTCTATTGTGTGTTTGACTACCCCAGTGTATGATAGTATTGAGTTTCACATGCTCGGTCTATTGACAGATGGGTGGTCTCCAATGTGTATAGACGAGGCATCCGGAAAGTATTCACAGCGCTTCACTTTTTCAACATTTTGTTATGTTAAGCCTTATTCCAAAATTGATTAAATTCATTATTTTCCTCAAAATTCTACAAACAATTCCCCATAATGGGCAACATGAAGAAGTTTGTTTGTAACCATTGCAAATTTACAAAAAATAAAAAAACGAAAAAATCCCATGTACATAATAAGTATTCACATCCTGTGCCATGACATATAAAATTGATCTCAGGGGCATCCTGTTTCCACTGATCGTCCTTGAGATGTTTCTACAACTTGATTGGAGTCCACCTGTGGTAAATTCCATTGATTGGACATGATTTGGAAAGGCACACGCCTATCTATATAAGGTCCCACAGTTAACAGTGCATGTCAGAGCACAAACCAAACCATGAAGTCCAAGGAATTGTCTGTAGACCTCCGAGACTGGATTGTATCGAGGTACAGATCTGGGGAAGGGTACAGAAAAATTTCTGCAGCAGGTGCCAATGAGCACAGTGGCCTCCATCATCCGTAAACGGAAGACGCTTGGAACCACCAGGACTCTTCCTTGAGCAGGCCACCAGGCCAAACTGAGCGATCGGGGGAGAAGGACCTTAGTCAGGGAGGTGACCAAGAACCTGATGGTCACTCTGACAGAGCTCCAGAGTTTCTCTACAGAGAGGGGAGAATCTTCCAGAAGAACAACCATCTCTGCAGCACTCCACCAATCGGGCCTGTATGGTAGAGAGGCCAGACAGAAGCCACTCCTCAGTAAAAGAAACATGACAGCCCGCCTGGAGACCATGAGAAACAAAATTCTCTGGTCTGATGAAACAAAAATTGTACTCTTTGGCCTGAATGGAAAGCGTCATGTCTGAAGGAAACCCGGCACCGTTCATCATCTGGCCAATACCATCCCTACAGTGAAGCATGGTGGTGTCAGCTTCATGCTGTGGGGATGTTTTTCAGTGGTAGGACTTGGGAGACTAGTCAGGATCGAAGAAAAGATGAATGCAGCATTGTACAGAGACATCCTTGATGAAAACCTGCTCCAGAGCGCTTTGGAGCTCAGACTGGGGCAGAGGTTCATCTTCCAACAGGACAACAACCCTAAGCACACAGCCAAAATGACAAAGTAGTGGCTTACAGGACAACTCAACATAGTATCTCACAAAAGTGAGTAAACCCCTCACATTTTTGTAAATATTTTATATATTTTCATGTGACAACATTAAAGACATTACACTTTGCTACAATGTAAAGTAGTGAGTGTACAGCTTGTATAACAGTGTAAATTTGCTGTCCCCTCAAAATAACGCAACACACAGCCATAAATGTCTAAATCTCTGGCAACAAAAGTGAATACACCCCTAAGTGAAAATATCTGAATTGGGCCCAATTAGCCACTTTCCCTCCCCAAGGGGCATTTGACCCGTTATGCACACGAGCGGACTTTTCAACATCCAAAGTCCGAAGGACTGAGTCCGTCAGACTATCCGATCGTGTGTGGGCTGCAACGGACTTTTGACTCGCCAAAGTCCGAAGGACTTTAGAATATGGAACATGCTTCAAATTTTCCCGAAGGAACTCCGCCGGACCCGGTCCCCTTCGAAAACTCCGCTCGTGTGTATGCTACTCCGACGGACTAAAACCGACGCTAGGGCAGCTATTGGCTACTGGCTATGAACTTCCTTATTCGAGTCGGGTCGTACGTCATCACGTTCAAATCCGTCGGAGTTTAGTGTGATTGTGTGTGGCCAAGTCCGTTCGGCCGAAAAGTCTGTCAGAACTCCGTCGGAATTCCAGCAGAACTCCGACGGAACTCCTTTGGAAGTCTGTCGGACATAAGTCCGCTCGTGTGTACGGGGCTTTAGTGTTACAAGGTCTCAGGTGTGAATAGGGAGCAGGTGTGTTAAATTTGGTGTTATCGCTCTCACTCTCTCATACTGGTCACTGGAAATTCAACATGGCACCTCATGGCAAAGAACTCTCTGAGGATCTGAAAAAAAGAATTGTTGCTCTACATAAAGATGGCCTAGGCTATAAGAAGATGGCCAAGACCCTGAAACTGAGCTGCAGCATGGTGGCCAAGACCACTCAGAACAGGCCTTGCCATTGGTCGACCAAAGAAGTTGAGTGCACGTGCTCAGCGTCATAGCCAGAGGTTGTCTTTGGGAAAAAGACGTATGAGTGCTGCCAGCATTGTTGCAAAGGTTGAAGGGGAGGGGGGGGGGGGTCATCAGCCTATCAGTGCTCAGACCATACGCTGCACACTGTATCAAATTGGTCTGCATGGCTGTAATCTTAGAAGAAAGCCTCTTCTAAAGATGATGCACAAGAAAGCCCGCAAACAGTTTTCTGAAGAGAAGCAGACTAAGGACATGGATTACTGGAACCATGTTCTGTGGTCTGATGAGACCAAGATAAACTTATTTGGTTCAGATGGTGTCAAGCGCGTGTGGCAGCAACCAGGTGAGGAGTACAAAGACAAGTGTGTCTTGCCTACAGTCAAGCATAGTGGTAGGAGTGTCATGGTCTGGGGCTGCATGAGTGCTGCCGACACTGGGGAGCTACAGTTCATTGAGGGAACCATGAATGCCAACATGTACTGTGACATACTGAAGCAGAGCACGATCCCCTCCCTTTGGAGTCTGGGCCGCAGGGCAGTATTCCAACATGATAATGACCCCAAACACACCTCCAAGTCTACCACTGCCTTGCTAAAGAAGCTGAGGGTAAAGGTGATTGACTGGCCAAGCATGTCTCCAGACCTAAACCCTATTGAGCATCTGTGGGGCATCCTCAAATGGAGGGCAGAGGAGCGCATCTCTAACATCCACCAGCTCCGTGATGTTATCCTGGAGGAGTGGAAGAGGACTCCAGTGGCAACCTGTGAAGCTCTGGTGAACTCCATGCCCAAGAGGGTTACGGCAGTGCTGGAAAATAATGGTGGCCACACAAAATATGGACACTTTGGGCCCAATTTGGAGATTCCCACTTAAGGGTGTATTCACTTTTGTTGCCAGCAATTTAGACATTAATGGCTGTGTGTTGAGTTATTTTGAGGCAACAGCAAATTTACACCGTTATACAAGCTGTACACTCACTACTTTACATTGTAGCAAAGTGTCATTTCTTCAGTGTTGTCACATGAAAAGATGGATCCAACCTGATGGAGCTTCAGAGGTCCTGCAAAGAAGAATGGGAAAAACTGCCCAAAAAAATAGGTGTGCCAAGCTTGTAGAATCATACTCAAAAAGACTTGAGGCTGTAATTGGTGCCAAAGGTGCTTCAACAAAGTAGTGAGCAAAGGATGTGAATTAGGGTTGCACCGAATGGGTTTTTTGGTGCCGAAACCGATACCGAAAATGAAAAATACACTAGGCCGAAAACCGAAACCGATACCGAAACAGCTCCGATACCGAAAATGACTGTTTTTAAAAAATATTTTTATACAGGAGGTGGTCAGAGACTGGGGACATGGTACAGGAGGTGGTCAGAGACTGGGGACATGGTACAGGAGGTGGTCAGAGACTGGGGACATGGTACAGGAGGTGGTCAGAGACTGGGGACATGGTACAGGAGGTGGTCAGAGACTGCATGCATGGTACAGGAGATGGTCAGAGACTGGGGACACGGTACAGGAGATGGTCAGAGACTGGGGACACGGTACAGGAGATGGTCAGAGACTGGGGACGTGGTACAGAAGGTGGTCAGAGAACGTGGTACAGGAGGCATCCCCCATTGCAGCCAGTGTGCCTGTGCCCCATTGCAGCCAGTGTGCCTGTGCCCCATTGCAGCCAGTGTGCCATTTTGCAGCCAGTGTGCCCCATTTTGCAGCCAGTGTGCCCCATTTTGCAGCCAGTGTGTCCCCATTTTGCAGCCAGTGTGTCCCCACTTTGCAGCCAGTGTGTCCCCACTTTGCAGCCAGTGTGTCCCCCTTTGCAGCCAAGTGTGTCCCCCTTTGCAGCCAAGTGTGTCCCCCTTTGCAGCCAAGTGTGTCCCCATTTTGCAGCCAAGTGTGTCCCCATTTTGCAGCCAAGTGTGTCCCCATTTTGCAGCCAAGTGTGTCCCCATTTTGCAGCCAAGTGTGTCCCCCTTTGCAGCCAAGTGTGTCCCCCTTTGCAGCCAGCCTGTGCAGGGAAGAGAGCCGCCTCCGTCGCCTGTTTGATCACAGCACCGGGAACATCACAGCTTTCATTTCAATAGCTGTGTGTTCCCGGCCGCGCGCCGTCACACACAGCCCCTCCCCCTTGTCCGGGCACTTTGATCATCCGTCCAATCCTGCGGATGATCTGTCTATCTAAGTGTCCGGACAAGGGGGAGGGGCTGTGTGTGACGGCGCGCGGCCGGGAACATACAGCTATTGAAATTAAAGCTGTGATGTTCCCGGCGCTGTGATCAAACAGGCGGCGGAGGCAGCTCTCCTGCGCTATGCACCCCCCATGATGGGCGTCACCCCCAGGCCACGCCCCCATTTTCGGCTCCATTATCGGCCGTTTTTCTCTTTCGGCAAATTGCCGAAAAGGGCATTTTCGGCCGATATGTTTCTGCGGCCGAAATTTCGGTGCATCACTAATGTGAATACTTATGTACATGTGATTTTTTTCTGTTTTTTATTTTTAAGCCCTTGTACACACGGTCGGACATTCCAACAACCAAATCCGTCGGATTTTGTCTGACGGATTTTGTCCGAAACCCGATTGGAGCATTTTGTCGGAAAATTTTACCAACAAGTTGGAAAACTTGGTTCGGATACTTCCGACGGAAACAGTCCGATGCAGACCACACAGTCGTAATAGCCGACAAAATGGTCCGATCTGACACATTCCATCGGAATCTCCGACCGGGTATACAAGGGCTAATACATTTGCAGATTTCAAACTACTTTCACATTGTCATTATGGGATATTGTTTGTAGAATTTTGAGGAAAATAATGAATTGAATCCATTTTGGAATAAGGCAGTAACATAACAAAATGTGGAAAAGCGAAGTGCTGTGAATACTTTCCAGATGCCCTGTACCTATCTTATCATTGTATCGGGAGGAAGGACATCGATCCCTGCATGAATTGTTGCTGAATTCATTATTTGGGGTCTTGTACCGTGGGTATTATTATTCTTTGCATCCCATTTATTTTGCCTATTTATTGTTATTTTGCCTATTCGTTTCGCTGTTGTACTTTTGTACTGATCTTGGTTCTTTTTTATTTGTAAAACTTCTAATAAATATTTTGAAAGCAAAGTAAAATGCAACTAAAGGATGGAAATGTACATACAGTCAGTGTGAACTGGCCCTGACCCTTTCCATAGACACAGCAGGTGAAAAACGCATAGATATGAAGATGTCTCATAGGAAACCATGCTTAATGGACTATAGTATATTTCTGCAAAATGCACTAAAAAATCATAGGCGTGAACCAGGCATAAGAGCTCGTTCACACCATCTTACTGCGGTAATGCTCAATGCCGCACACTTTAGCACATTAAATGCGATGGTACAATGCTGTGTAATTTATTCTAAATGGCACCCCAATGCACCTTCTGATGGATGGGCGCTGTAGTGTAGCACTACAATGCACCATCGTGTGTTGCGGTGTGCTGCTGAGAAATACCGCTTGCGCTGCTCTTTTGCAGCACATGTTGGTGTGTTGATGTGCTTTGCAAAGCAATGCACATCTGTCAGTGAGGTGCTTTGGGATGCTATTAAAGTGGTTGTAAACCCTTACAGACCACTTTTACCTATAGGTAAGCCTAGATTAAGGCTTACCTGTAGGTCCAAGAAATATCTCCTAAACCTACACAGTTTAAGAGATATTTGCAAAAAGACAGGCACCGCTTTCTACGGCGCATGCGCCGTAGACAGTGGCGTGCAGGCGCACTGAGCATGCCTCTGCTAACGGCGATATGCCGTTAGTGGCGGCCCCCGTGTGCATGCACGGGAGTGACATCATCGCAGTTCCGGCCAATCACAGGGCGGAGCCACGATACCCGGAAAGAAGATGGACGCTCCGTGGAAGTGGGGACAGCGGTGACATCGCTGGCTCCTGCGTCAGGTAAGTGTCACATAATGGGCTACTATGCGATGCATAGTAGTCCATTATGCTTTACCTTTGCAGGGAAACAAAGAGGAAGTAAACTCATCAGGGTTTACTTCTTCTTTAAAATAAATGGCATTGCATCGCACCAAGACATGTACCGCGTATTGCTGTGAGTTTCGGGTAAATGCGGTACCACGATCAGAGGGTGTGAGCGAACCTTATGCACTCTAAAGAATTAGGCAAACATGCATTTGTTTAAGGCTGACCATACACATATCCATTGGATTGTACAATCTCCTTTGAACCTACCATCAATTATGTTGTGTAAAGCTGCCCATAGATAACAGCCAGCAGACTGATCGAAAACAAACTGAGCAGACCCCCCCCCCCCTCTATATGGAGGAATCCTACCCACTGCGCTATTGTATTATGACAGCTGGGACTCCTCCACTGTCAGAATATACTGATCAGCACTGTAGCCGATTGGCTGCAGCGCTTATCGAACACTAATTTACCAACAGCCCTGTTTAAGAGAAGCTCCTCTCCAATAGGAACAGCCATAGATGGACTGAAATTTGGCCAGTCCTTGCTGAACCAGCCGAATTTCGATCCATCTATGTTACATAAACACTGAAAAGGTGAAAAATACTGCGCTGCCAGCTGAAAAAATTGAATCAGCAGCCAGAACAGCAAAAGACAATTGCAATTAGAGACAATAGGTACCAGTGCAGCGCTAAGTGAAAACAGTCATATGAAATAAGACCGTGTGGTAGCAAATAAATAAAGTCTGATGACCCATACACACAATCTGATTTTCCGACAACAAATGTTGGATGTGAGCTTGTTGGCTGAAAGTCCAACCGTGTGTATGCTCCATCAAACATTTGTTGTCAGACTTTCTGCCAACAATGTTGGTTAACAGGTTCTCAAATTTTCCGCCAACAAATTTTGTTGTTGAACTTTCCCATTGTGTGTACACAATTCCATCGGACAAAAGTCCACGCATGCTCGGAATCAATGCTCACCAAACACAACATTAGCAAAAGGAGCCCAAAGGGTGGAACATAACTATTGAACTTCCTTTTTATCGGCTTGCCGTACGTCTTGTACGTCACTACGTTCATAATTGTTGGCCAACATTTGTGTGGCCATGTGTATGCAAGACAAGTTGGAGCCAACAACCATCGAACAAAAATCCACAGTTTTGTTGTCAGAAAGTCCGATAGTGTTTGCAGGGCATAAGAGTAAATAAATGTTAAATGTGTAAACATAAACCATATACACTCTTAATAAACGTGCAAATATATGTATATAAACACTTGAAAAAGTCCACAACGTGATAACAAGTAAATTAAGTCCATAGGTGGCAGCTGGAATATGTTGTAAATCCTGATAAATGAATAGCCTCCTTAGGACATCAATGGAAAAACAATTGTGAAAAGTGGATGATAGAAGCAAAACCACCACCAACACATGGAAGGCTTACCAGAGCTAGTGGACTCAACCAGGTACACGCTTACTGAGTCATCCAGGGCTTGTGGTGCAACCGCACCAATATAACGAACCTCCATGTCTGCAACGAATGGCACCAAAATATAAAAAGGGTAATACTAAATATACTGTACCCAAACATTATTGACAATTTCATAATAGAGATCCTAGAGGTATAGAGTTCCTGGTCATATATAAATACATTCCCCAAGTGGAGGGAAGGTGCTATGACCAGGGGCTTGGCACGTCTTGAAACCTTCTGGATCTATGAGTTGCAGACTCACTCCCCATTTGGAATAAATGGGGAGTGGGACATTAATGCCTTTATCAATAGGGCTTAATGCAGAACATTTAACGTTATTTAGGAATCTGGGGTCTTGATTGGTATTATATTAAAAGTAATATATCTTTTTATTTTCTATACTCAAAAGGTTTATTTAAAGCGGGAGTCCACCGGGACTCCGCATTTTTTTTTTTTTTTTAAAAGCCAGCAGCTACAAATACTGCAGCTGCTGACTTTTAAAATAGTGACACTTACCTGTCCAGCGCGCCCACGATGTCGGCACCCGAAGCCGATCTGTAGATCGTATCTCGGGTGCTGCTGCTGCCATCTTGGGTATGGGAATCAGAAAATGGAGCCTTTCGGCTTCATTTCCCGGTTCCCTACTGCGCATGCGCGAGCCGCGCTGCGCAATAAGGACGGTCCCCGCTGCCTCTGGGATCTGTGTGTTTTCCCAGCAGGCAGCGGGGCACTTGCGGGAAGGAGCGGGCACTTGCGGAAAGGGGCGTAATATAAGCCCCTTTCCGCAGAGAGCTATCCCGGAAGTGGGTGCAGATACCTGTACTGTACAGGTATCTGCACCCCCCTCCCCCCTGAAAGGTGCCATTTGTGGCTCCGGAGGGGGGGAGGGTTCCGATGAGCGGAGGTCCACTTTAGGGTGGACCTCCGCTTTAATGTTGTACTTGTATTAACAATGTCACGGTACATCCATTATGTCATTTTGTATATTAACCACATATTCCATGTATTTGCTATTTATATATTGATATGTGTTTATGATAGTGCCCCAGTTTCAGCATCAACTCTGTGCAGGTGCAATTGTTATTTTTAGTTGACATCTGTGTCATTGTTGCCCTATATCTTTTATATTTTTATTTTCCACTTTTTATTTTTAGATTTATTCTTTATTCTAAATGGCATTTTTCTTGTTTAAAAAGTCACTACCGCAGTAAATATCGGCAGCGTCTAGCCAATAATATGGCAGATGCGGGCCATCCCCGCCTTTCCATAGCGAGGTTTGTCCCACAGACATCTAGATCTCCGGGCGTGATGACGTGCTAGTGGATGACCGGACGCTCGTAAATGAGCATCAGCTGTCCATTAAGCACTGCCAGCGTCATGTCCGGTGGAGACTGGCCATCTGAAAGTGAGGCTTGATATGCACGCTTGATTTCTATAGGACGGTCGTCAGAAGACCGTCTCTGCGCATGCGCCGACCCGATTTCCATAGCAAGGTTTGAGTCACACGTGTGGACGCCATTTTTGAAACCCAGGAAATGATTACATTTCAAATGTTAATTGAACACAGGTTTGTATTCTGCTATTGGGGTACAAAATCTATTTAAATGCAATGACCACGGCATGTCGACACCCCAGGTGATGTCTCCTTAGACGAAACGCGTCGGAACGAGCCTTGCTGATGTCACTGCGTGAACGTATAGTCTGTTTTACAAGCGCTTCTACTCATAATGTGAGTGTTCCTTTTTTTTAAAAGAAATATCCATTGTTATGTGGATTTACACTATGTGGAACTTTTGTTTAATTTCTGGCCACATCTTGTGAGCACACGGGAAAGAATTGGTCTACCCCCCCCCCCTTCTTTGTCGGAAGCCATTTGAATGACAGTGTGACCATCATCCCTTGGTGCCATTAGTTGCAGACATGGAGGTTCGTTATATTGGTGCAGTTGCCTAGAGGCGATTCAGTTTGCATTGTGCGCTATACAAGTATTTCATTCATTCATTCATTCATTCATTCAAGCCCTGGATGACTCAGTAAGCGTGTGCCTGGTTGAGTCCACTAGCTCTGGTAAGCCTTCCATGTGTTGGTGGTGGTTTTTCTTCTATCATCCACTTTTCACGATTGTTTTTCCACTGATGTCCTAAGGAGGCTATCCATTTATCAGGATTTACAACATATTCCAGCTGCCACCCATGGACTTCATTCATTTCAATTGTTATCACGTTGTGGACTTTGTTGAGTGTTTAGATAATATAATTGCACATTTATGTTACATGGTTTTGGTAAATGTAAAGGAGATTGTAGAGATCTTGCAATCAGATTGTATTTATCTATTTAAAACTGGCCATACATCATACAATTAGATTGTACAATCTCCTTTAACTGCTTGCCGCACAATCACATATATATATACAGTGCCTTGAAAAAGTATTCATACCCCTTGAAATGTTCAACATTTTGTCATATTACAACCAAAAACGTAAATGTATTTTATTGGGATTTTATGTGATAGACCAACACAAAGTGGCACATAATTCTGAAGTGGAAGGAAAATGCTAAATGGTTTTAAATTTTTTTACAAATAAATATGTGAAAAGTGTGGTGTACATTTGTATTCAGCCCCTTTTACTCTGATACCCCTAACTAAAACTGAGTGGAACCAATTGCCTTCAGAAGTCACCTAATAATTAAGGCTCCATTCACATCTAGGAGCCCTGGATTGTGGGCAGAATCACAGTGATTCTGTCCCTAATCCCAAATCACAGCAAATCGAGGGATGCCCGTGCAATCCCCGTCACTTCCAATGACAACCCGATCGCATCGTGATTTTACCACGATTGTTGCCTGGTGAACTGCGGTAAAATTGCACAAACAGAATCATGGCAGTACAATGACTTCTTTTGGGCATCAGGTGTCCCGTGATTCTGTTTGCGTGATCTTACCATGATTCGTCAGGCGGCAATCGCAGCAAAATCACTCTGAGATCTTGGGGTGCCATCGGAAGTGATGGGGATCACACAGGCATCCTGCGATTTGCCGAGATTCTGGATCGCGAATCTGGGCTAGATCTGAATGGAGCCTTGACAAAGTCCACCTGTGTGTAATTTCATCTCAGTATGAATACAGCTGTTCTGTGAAGCCCTCAGAGGTTTGTTGGAGAACCTTAGTGAACAAACAGCATCATGAAAGCCAAGGAACACACCAGACAGGTCAGGGATAAAGTTGTGAAAAAGCAGGGTTAGGTTATAAAAAAAAAATATCAGCTATTATATAAGCTTTGGACATCTTACTGTTCAATCTAGCACTCAAAACCGAAGAGTATGGGTCCTTTCACTCCGCTTTGCTCAGCTGGGGATCGATCCGTTGATCCCACTGAGCAGGCAAATGACAGGTCCGTCTCCGCTCACTGTGCTGGGACAGACCTGTCAGAGGTCTGCTTTCCTCTATGGGGAGATTGGATGAAAACGGACCACCTTTCTGTTTTCATCCGATCCCACCTGATCTGCCAAACAGATGGAAAATAGGGTCACCATCCAAATGGATTTCACGGACAGGATTGGATGGGACAGCGGCGGATGTCGCGGGGCATATCACTGCTGACATCCGCCACTCCATAGGAGTGTATGGAGCGTCCGATCAGGTCCAGCTGAAAAACTGACAGGCGGACCTGATTGGAAAGCCCTGTGAAAGGACCCTAAGGCACAACTGCAAACCTACCAAGACATGGCCGTCCAACTAAACTGACAGGCCAGGCAAGGAGACCATTCATCAGAGAAGCAGCCAAGAGGCCCATAGTAACTCTGGAGATCCACAGCTCAGGTGGGAGAATCTCTCCACAGGACAACTATTAGTCGTGCTCTCCACAAATCTGACCTTTATGGAAGAGAAGTAATTGTTGGAAGAAATCCATAAGAAGTCCCTTTGGCAGTTTGTGAGAAGCCATGTGGGGGACATGGCAAACATGTGGAAGAAGGTGCTCTGATCAGAGGAGACCAAAATTGAACTTTTTGGCCTGAAAGCAAAACTCTATGTGTGGTGGAAATCTAACACTGCACATCACCCTGAACACACTATCCCCACTGTGAAACATGGTGGTGGCATCATCATGTTGTGGGGATGCTTTTCTTCAGTAGGGACAGGGAAGCTGATCAAAGTTGATGGGAAGATGGATGGAGCCAAATACAGGGCAATCATAGAAGAAAACCTGTTATGCTTCGAACACGCAATCTGACTTTCCGGCAGAAAAGGTCCGACGGAATCATTTCATTGGATATTCCGATCGTGTGTGGGCTTCATCTAATTTTTTTTTTTCAAAAATTCTGACGGACCTAGAAATAGAAAATGTTTTAAATCTTTCTGACGGAATCAATTCCTATCGGACCAAAAACGACGCAAGGACAGCTACTGGCTACTGGCTATTGAACTTCCTTTTTCTAGTCCCATCATATGTCATCGCGTTCTAAACTATCGGACTTTGGTGTGATCGTGCAAGTCCGTTTCAGCAGAACTCCGTCGGAAAGACCGTCAGAGTTTATTCTGATGGAAAAACCGGACGTGTGTACGCAGCATAAGAGTCTGCAAAAGACTTGAGACTGCGGTGGAGATTCACATTCCAGTAGAGTAATGAGCCTAAACATACAGCCAGAGCTACAATGGAATGATTTAGATCAAAGCATATTCATGTGTTAGAATGGCCCAGTGAAAGTCCAGACCTAAATCCAATTGAGAATCTGTGGCAAGACTTGAAAATTGCTGTTCACAGACGTTCTCCATCCAATCTGACAGAGCTTGAGCTATTTTACAAAGAAGAATGGGAAAAAATGTCCCTCTCTAGATGTATAAAACTGGTAGAGACATCCCCAAAAAGACTTGCAGCTGTAATTGCAGAGAAAGGAGGTTCTACAAAGTATTGACACAGGGGGGCGCCATACAAATGCACCCCACATATTTCACATATTTATTTGTAAAAACACTTATCATTTTCCTTCCACTTCACAATTATGTGATACTTTGTGTCTGTCACACACAATCTCAATAAAATACATTTACGTTTTTGGTGGTAACATGACAAAATGTGGAACATTTCATGGGGTCTGAATACTTTGTCAGGGCACTGTAGTTAATGGAAGCTCTATAGGAGATTGTACAATGCAGCGTTTCCTAACCAGTTTGCAAAATCTCAAGCCATCCCAGTCTAAAATGTAAAAAGCGTAAATGCTACTTATCAATGGGAAAGTCTGGGATGAGGTGCAGAGCCACCCCCTTTACATCAGAGTCCCCCCTTCACATAAGGGTCCCTTTTCACATCAGAGTCCTCCCTCTTCATCAGAGCCCCCCCCCCCCCCTTCATATCAGGGTCTACCCAGCACATCAGAGACCCCACTTCACATCAGAGTCCCCCCATCACACCGAAGACCCTCCTTTACTTCAGGGTCCCCCATCACATCAGAGCCCCCCTTCACATCAGAGTTCCCCCTTCACATGAGAGTCACCCCTTCACATCAGGATCCCCCCATCACATCAGGATCCCCCTTCACATCAGAGTCCCCCCTTCACATCAGGATCCCCCCATCACATCAGGATCCCCCTTCACATCAGAGTCCCCCCCATCACATCAGGATCCCCCATCACATCAGAGTCCCCCTTTCACATCAGGATCCCCCCATCACATCAGGATCCCCCATCACATCAGAGCCCCCCATCACATCAGAGCCCCCCTCCCTTCACATCAGAGTCCCCCCATCACACCGAAGACCCTCCTTTACTTCAGGGTCCCCCATCACATCAGAGCCCCCCTTCACATCAGAGTTCCCCCTTCACATGAGAGTCACCCCTTCACATCAGGATCCCCCCATCACATCAGGATCCCCCTTCACATCAGAGTCCCCCCTTCACATCAGGATCCCCCCATCACATCAGGATCCCCCTTCACATCAGAGTCCCCCCCATCACATCAGGATCCCCCATCACATCAGAGTCCCCCTTTCACATCAGGATCCCCCCATCACATCAGGATCCCCCATCACATCAGAGCCCCCCATCACATCAGAGCCCCCCTCCCTTCACATCAGAGTTCCCCCTTCACATCAGAGTTCCCTCTTCACATCAGAGTCCCCCCATCATATCAGGATCCCCCATCACATCAGGATCCCCCTTCACATCAGAGTCCCCCTTCACATCAGGATCCCCCCATCACATCAGGATCCCCCTAACATTAGGATCCCCCCTTCACATCAGAGCCCCCATCACATCAGGATCCCCCCATCACATCAGGACCCCCCTTCAAATCAGAGGCCCTCCTTCACATCAGGGCTCCCCATCACATCAGAGTTCTCTCTTCACATCAGAGTCCCCCATGACATCACAGTTCCCCCTTCACATCAGGATCCCCATCACATCAGAGTTCCCTCTTCATTTCAGGGCCCCCTTTCACCCTTCACATCAGAGTCCCCCCGATATCAGAGTCCCCCCTTTACATCAGGATCCCCCATCACATCAAAGTTCCCCCTTCACCTCAGAGGCCCTCCTTCACATCAGGATCCCCCATCACGTCATAGGACCCCCTTCACATTAGAATCCCCCATCACATCATAGAATCCCCCATCACATCATAGAATCCCCCATCACATCATAGGTACCCCATTACATCAGAGTCCCCCCCCATCACATCATAGGTGGATTCTTATCTAAATGTACATAATATAACTGGGTACTAACATTTCTAGGTAAAGTTGATGTGGGGAAAATTTGATTGCCTCTCGGGGGATCAGGGAGGAAATGTTTCCTGCTGTAGCAAATTGGATCATGCTTTGCTGGGGTTTTTCACCTTGCTCTGGATCAACTGAGGATATAGGATTGTGTATATGGGATTGTATGATATATATATATATATATATATATTTTTTTTTATGGTTGAACTAGATGGACTTGTGTCTTTTTTTCAACCTGACTAACTATTAACTATAAAAGTCCTTCATATCAGAGTCCCTTCCTTCATATCAGAGTACCCCCAACACACCATAGAACCCCCTACACCTCACTGTTCCACCAATCACATCATAGGTACCCCCTTCACATCAGAGTCCCTTCCTTCATATCTGTGTCCCCCATCACACCATAGATACACCCTTCACATCAGAGTCTCTTCCTTCATATCAGAGTCCCCCCATCACATCATAAATCCCCCCTTCACCTCAGAGTCTCTTCCTTCATATCAGAGTCCCTTCCTTCATATCAGAGTCCCTCCATCACATCATAGATACGACCTTCACATCAGAGTCTGTTCCTTAATATCAGAGTCCCCCCATCACACCATAGAACCCCCTTCACCTCAGAGTTCCCCCTTCACATCATAAGTATCCCCTTCACATTAGAGTTCAGAGTTCTCCCATCATACCATCACATCAGAATCCCACCATGTCATCAGTGGTACCGCCCTCAAATCAGAGGTCCCCCATCACATCTGAGTCCCACCATCTCAACAGATTCCCCCCATCACATCAGAGGTCCTGCCATCACATTAGAGCCCCACTATCACAAAATCCTATCATCACATCAGAATCCACCTTTCCCATCAGAGCCCCCATCTATACATCAGAGCCCCCATCACATCAGAGTCCCCCATTACAGAGTCCCTAATCACAGCATTCCCTTTCCCTAACACAGCCCTACCTTGCTCCAGCAGCATTGCAGAACACAGGAGGTGGGTCGGGTCTGGACTCAGGTGCACTTTTTTCCTCTTCTGAATGCTGGGGGTGGCCCTGCATACCGCCTGCCCTAGATCAGTGTCACGCATAGCATGGTGCAGGTAGGACACGGTGTTCTTTATTGGTTGCTATGGTGCTGATGGCCAGCCTGCAGGCACCATGGCAATCCATGACACTGATCCAAGGCAAACTGTGTGCCATGTTCATGCCACCCCAGGGGAACCTAAACGGCGCCCTGGTTGAGAAACGCTGGAATAACGTATGGTCAGTGTATGAGCACCAAGAGAGTGGTAGACCTAGCGACATCTACAACAAAACACATTTGCCTTACCTTAGACCCCGGATGTCCACATGTGGTACTGGTTCAGTACATGTCGCATGGACTTTATTCCCTAGCAGTCATTAGTGGGAAGTTCAATTGGTAAAGGGGCTGTAATGTCAGTGATCTCCAGCAGTCTCTTATAACATGTCTTCTGACAGTCTCCTACAGCATGACTCTCCAACCACCCCTGTATCTGTATCATGTAGGCACTCTCTGATTGTCTTTTCTCTCTCCCTCTGCGCTCTCTAATGTCCCACTTAGGCTTGTTCACACTTGTGGTCGGGGTGGTAAAAACAGGCAGTTGAGCCACATTTTTACTACCCTCAACTTCCCCCTAGGCTGCACGTTTGGCGAGCAGCACCTCCTGCTATTTACAACTCATGCAAGTAAATGGGGCCACAAGTGCCCCTCAACCGGGTGCAATACACACATTTGCAGTGCAGTAGTGTGGGCTTCTAGGAGTTAAAACAGGCAATGTGGGTTAAAACACAATGTCAAACGTCCCCTGAAAAAACAATTTGCTGCAGATCTCTATTCAGGGGGTTAATGATAGTGTCCACGACCCTTTACACAGTGAGGTTTGTGCTGTGGAACACCAAAACACGTGTCTTACCCCCTTATGATATAGATAGGGTCTGGTCCCATCTCAGCGTTGCAATTCATTGCCGCATAGAAGTCAATGGGAACGTGCACAACGCATATGGCCTCCCGCATATGGTGGCTGGTTTCGTAAAACGTAAAATCTGGGTGTGTTTCCCCCGACTGAGTACCAAAGGTGCTGCGTATAGCTGCCCATAGAAACCAATAGCGTAGGTAAACTCTGGTACTTGCATAAACGTGCACATGGGTATGGATGTACAACAGAGTACATGGGAGGGGAAGTACATGAGTTTTTGCACAAGTATCGGTGTCCACACGGGCACTGCCATTGATTTCCAAGGACAATTTTCCATTGTCCGCCCACCAGGTGCTCCTATACACGGCAGCAGATATTACCAATCCTCGGTCAACAGCTTTTAACCCCATCCACTTGGGATCCTAAAGCTCTGTTCACACGTCACATTTTGCAAACGTCTTTTTTTTTTTTTTACTCCACGCACCATAGGGCAGCCGATTCCTCCGAATGGCCTCTCCTACACGCAAGAAACGCACTGGAGAAGCTTCTACGCCTTTTTTGGAAGCTTTTTATCGCGTTATGCCGTATGACAAAATATACGTTGGCTGGCTGCCTCTGGGGTGCCGTTAATGGTTGCATGTTGCACGTTTTTTGTGCGTTCCCCGAACACGAAGATGTGAATGCAGCCTTACACGGACGTCAACGCACAAAATAAGCGCCCGCTGACTCATGACGGCGTACCTCCCCCGAAGCTACAAAAAAAGGACGCTAACGATGTACATATCTTAAATACGGCCCTCTGAAGAAGTCAAGGGCCACATTTGGCCCCCTATACCTGGCAAGCTGATAACCGCTGCCCCCCACCCGGTCCCAACTTTTTCTTCCGACTTTTATGACACACCCAGCGCCCGCCTTCCTCATACCCCGGTGTGGGGAAGTGGAGTTACCCCAAACAAGTCGCAGGTTTTCTAGAGGATTAGGACTTGCTGACACTCATGTGACGGCCGGTGTATCGCATGTGTCGCTGCATCGCCTGCGGTCATACATGTACGGGGGCTTTAACCCTCCTGTGTCTGACCTCTGGATAAGTTCCAGAAAACACAGCCATAGACAGGGGAACTACAAATCCCAGCAAGCCTGAGCACATCTGCCTGCAGGGCATGGCTGGCACTTGTAGTCGTGCTCTGGGGGGGTGGAATAGTATAGAGTAGAGGTACCAGGCTTTCACTCGGATCTTCAGCTCTCCCTCCTGCGGCTCCGCCATCACTTTCCGTGCCACCCGCAGCTTGTTGAGTCCTCCGAATCCGGAGAGGAGCACGGCTCTCATCTCCCGGCCATCCGCCGCTCCTACCGCTGCCTCCTCGGCCGCCTCCTTCGCGGCTTCCTTCTCTATCATCTGCTCGGTCTCCTCGGCTTTCTCCGGCCGCTCCTTGGCCATGGCTGCGGGCACGGCTCCCCGCTCTTCACTGGGATGCTCGGCTGCTGCTGCGGCTCCGGGCGATGCTACTCTCTGCTACCGTAATGCGCAGTGTACGGGCGCCGTGCCCAGCTCTGGGCCAATGCCAAGCAGCCTCTGCTGCGCTCCTACTCCACACACACACAGCGCAGCAGCCTGCAAGGGTTGCTGGATGTAAATATTAGGTCTATAGGCTGAGTGGGCTCATCTCCATCTGTCCTCATCTCCATCATCCTCACCATCTTCATCTGTCCTCATCTTCATCATCCTCACCATCTCCATCTGTCCTCATCTTCATCATCCTCACCATCTCCATCTGTCCTCATCTCCATCTGCCCTCATCTCCATCATCCCATCAACTGTCCTCATCTCCATCATCCCCATCTGTCCTCAATTCCATCATCCCATCATCTGTCCTCATCTCCACCTGTCCTCATCTCCATCATCTCCATCTGTCCTCATCTCCACCCTCCCATCATCTGTCCTCATCTCCAGCATCTCCATCTGTCCTCATCTCCATCCTCCCATCATCTGTCCTCATCTCCATCATCTCCATTTGTCCTCATCTCCATCCTCCCATCATCTGTCATCATCTCCATCTGTCCTCATCTCCATCTGTCCTCAACTCCATCATCCCATCATCTGTCCTCATCTCCATCTTTCCTCATCTCCATCATCTGTCCTCATCTCCATCTGTCCTCATCTCCATCATCCTCACCATCTCCACCTGTCCTCATCTCCATCTGTCCTCATCTCCATCATCCTCACCATCTCCATCTGTCCTCATCTTCATCATCCTCACCATCTCCATCTGTCCTCATCTCCATCTGCCCTCATCTCCATCATCCCATCAACTGTCCTCATCTCCATCATCCTCATCTGTCCTCAATTCCATCATCCCATCATCTGTCCTCATCTCCACCTGTCCTCATTTCCATCTGTCCTCATCTCCATCATCTCCATCTGTCCTCATCTCCACCCTCCCATCATCTGTCCTCATCTCCAGCATCTCCATCTGTCCTCATCTCCATCCTCCCATCATCTGTCCTCATGTCCATCATCTCCATTTGTCCTCATCTCCATCCTCCCATCATCTGTCATCATCTCCATCTGTCCTCATCTCCATCTGTCCTCAACTCCATCATCCCATCATCTGTCCTCATCTCCATCTGTCCTCATCTCCATCTTTCCTCATCTTCATCATCTGTCCTCATCTCCATCTGTCCTCATCTCCATCTGTCCTCATCTCCATCTTTCCTCATCTCCATCATCTGTCCTCATCTCCATCTGTCCTCATCTCCATCATCCTCACCATCTCCATCTGTCATCATCTCCATCTGTCCTCATCTCCATCTGTCCTCAACTCCATCATCCCATCATCTGTCCTCATCTCCATCTGTCCTCATCTCCATCTGTCCTCATCTCCATCATCTCCATCTGTCCTCATCTCCATCCTCCCATCATCTGTCCTCATCTCCAGCATCTCCATCTGTCCTGATCTCCATCCTCCCATCATCTGTCCTCATCTCCATCATCTCCATCCTCCCCTCATATGTCCTCATCTCCATCATCTCCATCTGTCCTCATCTCCATCATCCTCACCATCTCCATCTGTCCTCATCTCCATCTGTCCTCAACTCCATCATCCCATCGTCTGTCCTCATCTCCATCTGTCCTCATCTCCATCTGTCCTCATCTCCATCTTTCCTCATCTCCATCATCCTCATCATCTCCATCTGTCCTCATCTCCATTCTCCCATCAACTGTCCTCATCTCCATCTGTCCTCATCTCCATCATCCCAACATCTCTATCTGTCCTCATCTCCTTCTGTCCTCATCTCCATCTGTCCTCATCTCCATCATCCTCATCTGTCCTCATCTCCATCATCCCAACATCTCCATCTGTCCTCATCTCCATCATCCTCATCTGTCCTCACCTCCATTACCCAACATCTCCATCTGTCCTCATCTTCATCTGTCATCATCTCCATCTGTCCTCATCTCCATCATCCTCATCTGTCCTCATCTCCGTCATCCCAACATCTCCATCTGTCCTCCTCATCTCCATCTGTCCTCATCTCCATCTGTCCTCATCTCCATCTGTCCTTATCTCCATCATCCCATCAACTGTCCTAATCTCCATCTGTCCTCATCTCCATCATCTCCATCTCTCCTTATCTCCATCTGTCCTAATCTCCATCTGTCCTCATCTCCATCCTCGCATCAACTGTCCTCATCTCCATCTGTCCTCATCATCCCAAAATCACCATCTGTTTTCATCTCCATCATACCATCATCTGTCCTCATGTCCATCTGTCCTCATCTCCATCAACCTTATCACCTCCACCTCTTCTCATCTTTCCTCATCTCCATTATCTTCATCTGTCCTCATCTCCATTATCCTCATCATCTCCATCATCCTCATCATCTCCATCATCCTCATCATCTCCATCTGTCCTCATCTCCATCTTTCCTCATCTCCATCATCACCATCTGTCCTCATCTCCATCTGTCCTCATCTCCATCATCTCCATCTGTCCTCATCTCCATCATCCTCATCTGTCCTCATCTCCATCATCCCAACATCTCCATCTGTCCTCATCTCCATCATCTGTCCTCATCTCCATCATCCCCTCATCTCCATCTGTCCTCATCTCCATCATCATCATCATCTCCACCTGTCCTCATCTCCATCATCCTCATCATCTCCATCTGTCCTCATCTCCATCATCCTCATCATCTCCATCTGTCCTCATCTGCATCATCCTCATCATCTCCATCATCCTCATCATCTCCATCTGTCCTCATCTCCTTCTGTCCTCATCTCCATCTGTCCTCATCTCCATCTGTCCTCATCTCCATCATCCTCATCTGTCCTCATCTCCATCATCCCCTCATCTGCCCTCATCTCCATCATCCCCTCATCTCCATCTGTCCTCATTGCCATCATCCTCCTCTGTCCTCATCTCCATCATCCCAACATCTCCATCTGTTCTCATCTACATCTGTCCTCATCTCCATCATCTCCATCTGTCCTCATCTCCATCTGTCCTCATCTCCATCATCCCATCAACTGTCCTAATCTCCATCTGTCCTCATCTCCATCATCTCCATCTGTCCTCATCTCCATCTGTCCTCATCTCCATCCTCCCATCAACTGTCCTCATCTCCATCATCCCCATCATCTCCATCTGTCCTCATCATCCCAACATCACCATTTGTTTTCATCTCCATCATACCATCATCTGTCCTCATATCCATCTGTCCTCATCTCCACCATCCTTATCACCTCTGCCTGTTCTCATCTGTCCTCATCTCCATAATCTCCATCTGTCCTCATCTCCATTATCCTCATCATCTCCATCTGCCCTCATCTCCATCATCCTCATCATCTCCATCTGTCCTCATAGCCATCTTTCCTCATCTCCATCATCTCCATCTGTCCTCGTCTCCATCTGTCCTCATCTCCATCTGTCCTCATCTCCATCATCCTCATCTGTCCTCATCTCCATCATCCCAACATCTCCACCTGTCCTCATCTCCATCATCTGCCCTCATCTCCATCATCCCAACATCTCCATCTGTCCTCATCTCCTTCTGTCCTCATCTGCCCTCATCTCCATCATCTACATCTGTCCTCATCTCCATCATCCTAATCACCTCCATCTGTCCTCATCTCCATCATCCCCTCATCTCCATCATCCCCTCATCTCCATCACCCCCTATCTGCCCTCATCTCCATTATCCCCTCATCTCCATCATCCTCATCTGTCCTCATCTCCATCATCCCAACATCTCCATCTGTCCTCATCTCCATCATCTGCCCTCATCTCCATCATCCCAACATCTCCATCTGTCCTCATCTCCTTCTGTCCTCATCTGTCCTCATCTCCATCATCTCCATCTGTCCTCATCTCCATCATCCTAATCACCTCCATCTGTCCTCATCTCCATCATCCTCATCTGTCCTCATCTCCATCATCCCCTCATCTGCCCTCATCTCCATCATCCCCTCATCTCCATCATCCCATATCTGTCCTCATCTCCATCATCTTCATCATCTCCATCATCTTCATCATCTCCATCATCCCAACATCTCCATCTGTCCTCATCTCCTTCTGTCCTCATCTGTCCTCATCTCCATCATCTCCATCTGTCCTCATCTCCATCATCCTAATCACCTCCATCTGTCCTCATCTCCATCATCCTCATCTGTCCTCATCTCCATCATCCCCTCATCTGCCCTCATCTCCATCATCCCCTCATCTCCATCATCCCCTATCTGTCCTCATCTCCATCATCTTCATCATCTATATCTCCATCTGTCCTCATCTCCATCATCCCATCATCTGCCCTCATCTCCATCATCTCCATCTGTCCTCATCTCCATCAGTCCTTATCTCCATCATCCTCATTATCTCCATCACCCTCATCTGTCCTCATCTCCATATGTCCTCATCTCCACCTGGGGACATCTCCATCTGTCCTCATCTCCATCATCCTCATCTGTCCTCATCTCCATCATCCTCATCTGTCCTCATCTCCATCTGTCCTCATCTCCATCGGTCCTCATCTCCATCTGTCCTCATCTCCATCCTCCCATCAACTGTCCTCATCTCCATCATCCCCATCATCTCCATCTGTCCTCATCATCCCAACATCACCATCTGTTTTGATCTCCATCATACCATCATCTGTCCTCATATCCATCTGTCCTCATCTCCACCATCCTTATCACCTCCGCCTGTTCTCATCTGTCCTCATCTCAATAATCTCCTTCTGTCCTCATCTCCATTATCCTCATCATCTCCATCTGCCCTCATCTCCATCATCCTCATCATCTCCATCTGTCCTCATAGCCATCTTTCCTCATCTCCATCATCTCCATCTGTCCTCATCTCCATCTGTCCTCATCTCCATCATCCTCATCTGTCCTCATCTCCATCATCCCAACATCTCCATCTGTCCTCATCTCCATCATCTGCCCTCATCTCCATCATCCCAACATCTCCATCTGTCCTCATCTGTCCTCATCTCCATCATCTACATCTGTCCTCATCTCCATCATCTTAATCACCTCCATCTGTCCTCATCTCCATCATCCCCTCATCTGCCCTCATCTCCATCATCCCCTCATCTCCATCACCCCCTATCTGCCCTCATCTCCATTATCCCCTCATCTCCATCATACTCATCTGTCCTCATCTCCATCATCCCAACATCTCCATCTGTCCTCATCTCCATCATCTGCCCTCATCTCCATCATCCCAACATCTCCATCTGTCCTCATCTCCTTCTGTCCTCATCTGTCCTCATCTCCATCATCTCCATCTGTCCTCATCTCCATCATCCTAATCACCTCCATCTGTCCTCATCTCCATCATCCTCATCTGTCCTCATCTCCATCATCCCCCTCATCTGCCCTCATCTCCATCATCCCCTCATCTCCATCATCCCCTATCTTTCCTCATCTCCATCATCTTCATAATCTATATCTCCATCTGTCCTCATCTCCATCATCCCATCATCTGCCCTTATCTCCATCATCTCCATCTGTCCTTATCTCCATCAGTCCTTATCTCCATCATCCTCATTATCTCCATCATCCTCATCTGTCCTCATCTCCATATGTCCTCATCTCCACCTGGGGACATCTCCATCTGTCCTCATCTCCATCATCCTCATCTGTCCTCATCTCCATCATCCTCATCTGTCCTCATCTCCATCTGTCCTCATCTCCATCTGGCCTCATCTCCATCTTTCCTCATCTCCATCATCTCCATCTGTCCTCATCTCTATCATCCTCATCTGTCCTCATCTCCATCTGTCCTCATCTCCATCTGTCATCACCTCCATCTGTCCTCACCTCCATCTGTCCTCATCTCCATCTGTCCTCATCTCCATCATCTCCATCTGTCCTCATCTCCATCATCCTCATCTGTCCTCATCTCCATCATCTTCATCTGTCCTCATCTTTATCTGTCCTCATCTCCATAATCTCCATCTGTCCTCATCGCCATCATCTTCTTCTGTCCTCATCTCCATTATCTCCATCTGTCCTCATCTCCATCATCTTCACCATATGTCTGCCCTCACCTCCATCATCTTCACCATATGTCTGCCCTCATCTCCATCATCTTCACCATATGTCTGCCCTCATCTTCATCACACCAATATTTAAAAAAATGGCCAAGATATATCCCAGGGAACTACAGACCAGTTAGCCTAACATCAATAGTTTGCAAGTTCTTAGGGGGGATAATAAGGGACTATATACAAGGTTTTAGTAATAAAAATTGTATTATTAGCAGTAATCTGCATGGATTCATGAAGAATCGTTCTTGCCAAACTAACCTATTAACCTTCTACGAGGAGGTGAGCTGCCATCTAGATAAAGGAAGGCCTGTAGACGTGGTGTATCTGGATTTTGCAAAGGCGTTCGATACAGTTCCCCATAAATGTTTATTATACAAATTAAGGTCTGTCGGCATGGACCAAAGGATAAGTACATGGATTGAAAACTGGTTACGGGGGCAAGTCCAGAGGGTGGTGATAAATGGGGAGTACTCTGAATGGTCTGGTGTGGAAAGCAGGGTCCCCCAGGGTTCTATCCTAGAGCCAATCCTATTAAAATTATTCATAAATGATCTGGAGGATGGTATAAACAGCTCAATCTCAGTATTTGCGGATGATACTAAGCTAAGCAGGGCAATAACTTACAACAACAATAATGCGGGATGTGGAAACCTTGCAAGAATATCTAAACAAATTAATGGGGTGGACAACTACATGGCAAATGAGGTTTAATGTTGAAAAATGTAACACCACTTTGTTTTATATCCCACATGTTTACTTTACACAGTGATTGGCCTCATTTAAAGCCCTGCTGACCACTTTCCCTTTTCTTTGTCTAAAATTTGGGATGGAGGCCAATTACTTTTGGTGCCTTGGACCACATGATTCTTTATTGCAAGAATATCTAATAAAATTAATGGGGTGGGCAACTACATAGCAAATGAGGTTTAGCACTAACCCCCGAAGGAGCTGCTGGGTTGATTGGGCTTACCGTTACCTTCTTCATCTCAATTTGCGTCTAGGGGTTTCCCGTGGTAGATGGCCCTGAAACTGTAGAGACTGGCGACAGATCCGCTTAAAGGGATTTTTATTTGCAAAAAACAAACAGTCCGCTCCGCTGCTTCTTCCAGCTCTTTTACTAGCGGTGGCCCCGTCTTCTGTCACCGCCACCTTCTCTTCTTCTTCTTCGAGATGTTGACTCAACGCTCTCTCTGGCCGCAACAGGGACGCGGTGTGCGGTGACTTATATAGGAACAATGGGCAGGGTCACCGGGTGATGTCCCCGCCCCTTATGATGTCACAGCCCAGAGGATGCTGGACCTGTGACATCATAAGTGGTGGGGACATCACCCGGTGACCCCGCCCATTGTCCCTATATAAGTCGCCGCACAAAGAAGAAGAAGAAAAGACCCCCGGGCGACGAAGAAGAAAGTCGGGCTCCTCCACTAGCAGAAGATAGCAGAGGAGTCCGGCGGAAAGACCCCCAGAGCTGTGCAATAAATTATTTGCAACCTTGTGTTGTGTTTTCTTTACATTTTTTTCACCAGGTGAATGCGTAGGGGTACATTGTACCCCAATACTCATTCACATAGGGTGGGGGGCCGGTATCTGGGTGCCCCCTTATTAAAGGGGGCTCCCGGATTCCGATGAGCCCCCCGCCCGCAGACCCTGACAACCAACGGAAAGGGTTGTCGGGTAGAGGCCCTTGTCCTCATCAACATGGGGACAAGGTGCTTTGGGGTGGGGGGCCGCAGCCTGGTACAGCTCAGGAGGGGGGGGGCTCGCTCGTCCCCACCCCCTTTCCTGACCGGCTGTGCTGCGTGCTCGGATAAGGGTCTGATATAGACTTTGAGGGGGACCCCCATGCCGTTTTTTTGGCATAGGGCTTCCCCTTTAAGTCCATACCAGGTGACGGGGCTAGCGATGTGTCAATCTTGGCGCCGAAGGCGGCGACATTGACTTCCTTCGCTAGTCCCAGCTACCTGGAGCCGCGTTCAAAATGAACGGACATTCCTCCGTGTGTGGGCAAGTTCATTCATTTCAAAAGTACGGCGGACTCCCGTCATAGTCTGGCGGACCTAGTCCGCCGGAAAAGTCCAGTTGTGTGTGGGCAGGTCCGCTCGTTCGTAAAGTCGGCGGACTTTCCGGCGGTTTGTCCGCCAGACTAAGTCAGCCGGATAGTCTGATCGTGTGTACGCGGCATTAGTGTCAAAGTCAATGATAAAGGACTTGCTTACTTCGACTAAATCCAGAGAATAGCCATTCACTGCTGGATGTTCACTCAAGTTGGATAATCCCTCTATCACAAGGCGTAGCAGCCAACAAGGTGCTTAAATCAGGAACAAGTCTCTGCCACAGACGTTGTTATAGAAAATGTAGGAAACTATAACTTGTAGAACATTCGTATGGTACCAGTATCTTTCAGCCGGTTCGGCGATACCCACGAGATTGGATTCACTTAGGTCCCTCAGCCTCACCAGGCTCTTGCTAAGAAGTCAACCCATACGTGGCCTTCTTCTGAAGAGTCCTCCCCTGTATAGCTACGAAGTTGCTGGGCCTCTCCACAACCAGAGAAAGCACCGGACCAACTCGGAATCCTTTATTTAGTTTCCCTAGTCAGCCCTGAGATATAAAGTCGGGTGGATCCGTACCCCAGGCCATAGCCTTCCTGCGGGCTGATCAGGAGGACAGAGAGTCAGAACATACTTCTGGATCGGAACCCAGAACCACGTGACATCTGCATCTTAAGTACCCTCTCCCAGAAAGCACAGCAAGAGTGACACTCCCACAGGGCTGGCTCAGAGAGAAAGTTACCTTAAAGCACATAACCAGACTGTGGTTCCATGCCTGCCAGAAGAGACAGCGCCCCCTATGGCCAGGCTGAACACCTTATAGTCCAGTCAGACTGATGCTGAGGTCCAAATTTGGAATAATTATACCCAAACCAAACTGCAGTTCAGGTGTAATATTAAATTTCAAAAAAACATAGCGCATGCTCTTCATGAGCCGGCGCTACAGAGGTTTAATGTAGAAAAATGTAAAATAATGCATTTGGGTGGCAAAAATATGAATGCAGTCTACTCGCTAGGCAGAGAACCTCTGGGGGCATCCTGCTGACTGCTGTCTTTTTTCACTGTGACAGCTCATACACTCTCCTTTACTGCAAAGCACAATCCATACATTCCTCATACACTCTTCTATATCCCATAGCACACTCCATGCGTCCCTCATACACTCTCCTATATCCCATAGCACACTCCATGCATCCCTCATACACTCTCCTATACCATATAGCACACTCCATGCATCACTCATACACTCTCCCATACCATATAGCACACTCCATGCATCCCTCATACACTCTCCCATACCATATAGCACACTCCATGCATCCCTCATACACCCTCCTATACCATATAGCACACTCCATACATCCCTCATACACTCTCCTATACTCCATAGCACACCCCATGCATCCCTCATGCACTCTTCTGTATCCCAAGGCACACTCCATGCATCCCCCATTCACTCTCCTATACCCCATAGCACACTCCACACATGCTTCATACACTCTCCTATGCCCCATAGCACACTCCATGCATACTCATACACTCTCCAATACACCATAGCACACTCCATGCATCCCTTATACACTCTCATATACCCCATAGCACACTCCATGCGTCTCCCATACACTGTCCTATAACCTATAGCACGCGCCATTCGTCTCCCACAAATTTTCCTGTATCCCATACCACACTCCATGCATGCCCCATACACTCTCCTATATCCCATAGAACACTCCATGCATCCCTCATACTCTCCTATACCGCAAAGCACACTCCATGCATCCCTCATACTCTCCTATACCGCAAAACACACTCCATGCATCCCTCATACACTCTCCTATATACCCCATAGCACACTCAATGCATCCCCTTACTCTCCCATACCACACTGCATGCATCCCTCATACACTCTCCAATACCACATAGCGCACTCAATGGATACCCCATACACTCTCCTCACTCTCCTATACCCCATATTGCACTCCATGCATGCCCGATACACTCTCCTATACCCCATAGCGCACTCCATGCATGCCCGATACACTCTCCTATACCCCATAACACACTCCATGAATGCCCCATACACTCTCCTATACCACACTCCATGTGGCTCTCACACACTCTCCTAAACCCCATAACACACTCCATGCATTCCCATATTCTCCTGTATCCCATGCACTCTTCTTTACCCCATAGAATACTCCATGTGTCTCTCATATACTCTCCTATACCCCATAGCGCACTCAGGGCATGCCCCATGCACTCTTCTATACCACATAGCACACTCCATGCATCTACCATACACTCTCCTAATATACTCCATAGCACACTCCATGTGTATCCCATACACTCTCCTATATCCCATAGCACACTCCATGTGTCCCCAATATACTATCCTATATCGCAATTAGAGCATGTCCCATGCACTCTTCTATACCACATAGCACACTCCATACGTAAGGTTGCCACCTGTCTGGTATTTACCTGGGCAGTTTAGGTTTTGAACCATGTGCCCAGGTCTCAGTCTGCCTGACACCCAGACACATTGTTCTTACCGGACTACGGCTCTAAGCTCCATCTGCTCAGCTCTGGGGGTGAGGGAAGGAACAGGACTAGGGTATCAGAGGTTTGGAGCAGTTCTAACAGATTCCTCTTCTACAGCAATCCGCCGGGGCATGTAATTCCTGGGAACCGCAGCACAAGCATTACTCTTCTTCTTCCCGAAAATCATCAAATAGTCCCGGCCCCCTCTTCTATACCACTTCACTAGGGTTTTGAAATTGCCGGAAACCGCAGCACAAGGATTACTCCGCCGGGACTATTTGATGTTTTCTGGGCAGAAGAGGAGTAATCCTTGTGCTGCGGCTCCCAGCAATTTCAAAGCCCCGGCGGAGTGGTATAGAAGAGGGGGCCGGCACTTTAGTTTAATTGGCAAAGCCACAGCAGAAGGACCACCCCGTTGGGACTATTTGATGATTTTAGGACAGAGGAGGAGTAATGACCCCACCCCGCCGTCACCGCTACGAGCGAGAGTTTCAGCAACACGGAGGACAGAGCGAGGAGTAGAAGCAGCCGTGACAGCCGCCAAGAGCTCCATCACAGCCATCTGAACTGTGCGGGGGATTTCTTCCTCCTTCTCTGCAATCCCCCCTCCCGGGAATGCTATGTGTGTACAGACCTCTGGATGTCTTCACACTACACACCATTCACCTTATTAGGGGGGAGGAGGGGCAGCTGTTTGTATTCTTCCTGACCAGTGATTTCTTTCTTCTAGAGGGGGGTGATCAAGGCCCCCCTATCATCCCTCTGCAGTCCTCCCAGCTGGTGTTTTTTTTAACTGGAGAGGGATGAGGGGGAGTCTCTATGTCCCTGGATGGGGGTCCCCCTTATCACCCCTCCTACAGTCCTCCTAGCAGGAGTAGGGATGCCACCTGTTCGGGATTCACCCGGACAGTCTGGGTTTTAAATCATGTGTCTAGGTTTCAGTCCAGCTGAAACCGAGACACATTATTAAGACAGGAATGTGGCTTGGAACAGGGCTTGACAGTAGGGTTTGGGGGCACTATGCATTACTATTCTGTTTGGAGCGCCCAAAGGTGTCCCTGGTCTCTTACAATCAAACAAAATTTTTTACTGTGCGCCACTAAAGTGTCCGGCTTGAAGAAAAGTGGCAACCCTACAGTGCCCATGAAATGCAGCCTGATCACACAGGGGCTGGGCTGGTGGTCTTGGGATCTGGCTGCTGGAGCTGGGCTGCTGGTCCTGGGGTCTGGCTGCTGGGGCCAAGAGTCTGACTGCTAGGGTCTGACTGCTGGAGCTGGGCTGCTGGTCCTGGGGTCTGGGGTTCAGCTGCTGGGGCCAAGGGTCTGGCTGCTGGAGCTGAGATGCTGGTCCTGGGGTCTGGGGTTCAGCTGCTGGGGCCAAGGGTCCGGCTGCTGGAGCTGAGCTGCTGGTCCTGGGGTCTGGCTGCTGGGGCCAAAGGTCCGGCTGCTGGAGCTGAGCTGCTGGTCCTGGGGTCTGGCTGCTAGGGCCTGGGGTCTGGCTGCTGGTGCTAAGGGTCTGGCTGCTGGTTCTGGAGCCTGGGGTCTGGCTGCAACGGGAAAAATTCAGTACAGACCCCACTCCTGCAGTGCAGACCAATCTCCCGCAGTACAGACTCCTCTCCCACACTCCTGCAGTACAGACAACCCTCCCTCAAAGCAGACCTCTCTCCTGCAGTGCAGACCTCTCTCCCGCAGTACAGGCCCCCCTCCTGCAGTACAGACCCCCCTCTGTCAGTGCAGACCCTTCCTCCCGCAGTACAGACCCCCCTCCCTCAGTGCAGACCCCCCTCCCGCAGTATAGACACCTTCCCCTTAGTAGAGACCCCCCTCAGTATAGCCACCCCGTCTATCAGTAAAGACCCTCCAGTGCAGCCACCCCGCCATCAACATAGACTACAGTGACCAGACGTCCCCGGACTGAGGGCATGGTCCCCGGACCTCATCCATCCCCGGTTTTGTCCCCGCTTTTGCCACACCGATTCTGGGCAGGCAGTTTCCCAGTGGACGGGTGCCACGCTGGCTTTGAGAGGAGCCAGGTCTGTGCTCGCTATCGAGGTAGTACTCGCAAAGTAGCTGAAGAGGAGGAGCTGGAGTGGCTCCAGCCTGACTGTGTGCTACTTGTAGCCGTCACTCCTCCTCCCCATTTGTCAGCTAGAATAACCAGTGTTCTGCCATATAGCGTCAGTCCATCGGATAGTGTCCGCCCCGGAGCAGAAGGAGATTCGGAAAATCTCCGAAGATGAACGGTGCCTGCGCCGTGAGTGGAGGTGCTAGCCCCACCATCCAAGTGGACATAGGGCTGCAAATATTAGGGTGCCCTTCACGGGCTCGCTTCGCTAGCCATGTTTTGCTCGCCACGCTTCGGGCATGGCCTCACTGCGCTCAACTTTTTTTATTCCAACTCTATGTCCACTTGCATGGTGGGGCTAGAACCTGGACTCATGGCGCAGGCGCCGTTCATCTTCGGCTATTTTTGGGATCCGTGTGTCCTGTGTACTGCGCATGTGCAGTACACATCGGACACTATCCGATGGGGGACACAATGTGATAGGACACAGGCCGTGATCCCAGAGACACATGACCGCCCCCTCTCCCAGCATCCCACCCATCTCCTCCTACCTTTGCTGCCTCCTCCAATTACTCTCCCGGCAGTGGCAATACATAGGGGAGAAAACAGAGCACAGCATTCCTCCCCCTCCCTCCTGTACTGAAAAGAATTATGGGAGTTGTAGTCCAGAGGGGCAGGATTGCCTGGAGCTACAGAGTGTAATGGCCACAAGCACAAGAAGGAGGCGAGTTTCTGTTATAACATTTTAATAAGTAATTTTTCTCCTTCACTGGTGGGCGCTGATGAGGTGGCACTGACAGGTGCCAATGATGGACACTGACAGGCAGTGGCAAAGATAGGCGGCACTGATAGGCACTCATGCGGTGGCACTGATAGATGGCACTTATGGGCACTAACAGGCAGTGTCACTGATATAGGTGGAACTGACAGGCAGTGGCACTGATAGTTAGCGCTGATGGGCACTCATGCAGTGACACTGATGGGCACTGAAAGGCAGTGGCACTGATAGGTGGCACGGATGTGAACTTATGCAATGGCACTGATGGGCACTGACAGGCGGCAGCAATGATAAGTGGCACTGATAGACACTCATGCGGTGGCACTAATAGGTGGCACTAATGGGCAGTAAAATCATTCTATAAACACATACCACATACACTTCATATATAATTTTAGGAAATGCTTGATACTTATAAAATAGTTTACTATTTGCCAAAAAAAATATATATATATAAATATATATATATATATATATATATATATATATTTTTTTTTTTTTTTTTAAAGCGTGACATGTTGGGTATCAATTTATTCAGTGTAACTTATCTTTCACAATACAAAAAAAATTGGGCTAACTTTACTGTTGTCTTATGTTTTAATTCAAAAAAGTGTATTTTTTTTTCTAAAAAATGTGCGCTTGTAAGACCGCTGCACAAATACAGTGTGACAAAGTATTGCAACGACCGCCATTTTATTCTCTAGGATGTTACAAAAAAAAGTATAATGTTTGGGGGTTCTAAGTAATTTTCTAGCAAATAAAAAGTGCTTTTAACTTGTAAACACCACATCTAATGCCCTGTACACACTGTCGGACATTTTTTCGACCAAAAAAATACATCAGATTTTTTCAGACGGATTTTGGCCGAATCTAGTCTTGCATACACACAGTCGCACAAAGTTGTAGGAATATCCGATCGTTCTGAACGAGGTGACGTACAACATGTACGATGGGTCTAAGTAGAGGCCAGTAGCCAATAGCTTTCATCCCCAAATTTATTCTGAGCATGCGTGGCACTTTGTGCATCGGAATTCTATACACGTGATTGAAAAAAGTCAGATCGGGTTTTGTTGTCTGAAAATTTTAGGTCCTGCTCTCAAATTTTTTCCGTCGGAAGTTCCAACTGAAAAAGCCTGCTAGAGCCCACACACGATCGGATTTGCCGACAACATAATCCGTCTGACTTTTCCCGCCTGAATTTCCCACCGTGTGTACGGGGCATAAAAAAGAGGCCCGGTCTTAAAGTGATTAAATGATTTGCATTTTTAATATTCTTTTTAATTTTTGTCATTACTTTCTTTATTATGTTGATTGATTTATTGTATTGCTGCCCATCACAGAAGGTTCACACATAAGGTATATAAAGTTTATTTATCATTTAGGGGAGCGCTGTACCAATCTTTACACTAAACCAAAAAGACTATTTAATTCATTATTAATATTCAAAACAAACTCCCCCATCCATCCATCCATCCACCCATGTCTCTATCTATGCTTTATTTTGTTGAGAAATCACTTTGAAAAATATCCCCCTAGCATTTCTGCCCGTCACCATCTTGACCATGGGCAATGATTCATGTAACATTTACTTCCTGGATTCCATCTGCCTTTAGCTCAGGCCTGCATGCAGGAGTGTGTGCTTAGTTGGGAAAAACCCTCCTCCCCTCCTGAAGACTCCGACATTATTTGCCTAGGCAAGAAACCAGGAAGTAACTGAAGAAATGGTAAAAAAAAAAAAAAGTTTAAAACAAGTAAATATGGTATACTTTTCTATCTATTTACTAAGACTAGCAGCATGAGGATTAAAAATAATGTTGATTGATTATGTTGATTAACTGAGACAAGTACACACTATAGACGGATGTGCTTTATTCATATTTCATATCTGAGGTTTACAATCACTTTACATGGTCTATAAATCTCACCTTGCTAGCAGTGCAGATGGAGGAATCTATCACTGCTGACCATTGCATATAAACAAATCAGGCTTAGCCCTTGTACACATGGTCGGACATTCCGACAACCAAATCCGTCGGACAAAGTTGTCAGAAAATCCAATCGTACTTAACGTGATGACGTTACTTCGTTAGGACGGGACTACGTTCAGACTAGTAGCCAATAGGTTTTGTCTAGGAATTTGATCAGAGCATACGTGGCACTTTGTCCGATCAGAATTCTCTACACATGATTGTACAAAGTCCGATCGGATCATGTTGTCAGAAAATGTTATAGCCCAGCTGGAAAACTTGGTCCGTCGGACACTCCGACGGAAACAGTCCGATGGAGCCCACACACTGTCGGATTATCGGACTCTCCCTCCTCATTGGCTGAGACAGCAGCGTGGCGCCATTGGCTCCCACTGCTGTCAATCAAAGTCAATGAGGAGATTGTGCGGGGCTGAATAGCGGCAACGTGTCTGAATGGACACACAGAGCAGCAGCTCGGGTGCCCCCATAGAAAGCTGCTTGCTGTGGGGACACTCAGCAGGAAGGAGGGGCCAGAAGAGCCTGTGGGGGACCAGAGAAGAGGAGGATGGGGCTGCTGTGTGCAAAACCATTCCACAGAACAGGTAAGTATAACAAAAAAATTAGACTTTAGTATTACTTTAAATAGTTTTATTTTCATTAAAAAAAAATCACAAAGCCGTGTTCTTTCCACACATTTTCCTGTTTCCCCACTTAAGAAAGTTGCATATCTTCATTCTTCCAGCAGTGGCAGTGAGAAGTCCTTCCATTGTACTGAAGGGGTATCCCATGAGCACCGTCCATTTCTGTAATACTAAAGAAGAGCTTATTCACATCATGTCCATTGATCTGCATTTTGCTGCACACCTCCACACATGTATAATACAGCAGGATCCATAGGAAACTATTGTATTCTATGTTCACACCATGCATGTGTGTTGTTGTGCAGTAAACGAGGGCAGTCTTTAAGGCAGGGCAAAGGGGGCAGGGTCCTGTCCTGGGTCCTGTCATTGTTGTGGGGCCCAAAGCAGCTGCCCCATACTTGCCAAATATCTCAGTTTAAATTCCCTTTCTCAGTTTAAAACTTCCCCTGAAGTTTTAGTCCTGTGTTGTGTCCCGATATCTCAGTGCAAAGTGCTGGTACTAATGCTGCCCAGCTTTGCCCTATTGTTGTGTACAGATGACTCACCTGCAGACCCTGTGTTTACATGTAAAAGTGGTGGCATTACTAAGTAAATAGCTGTGGCTAGCGGCATTGATATGTAAATAAAGGTGTCAGTCATATGTATATCATGCTCCCCTGCAGTGAGGAGATGATGTGCTGTAACCTCTAGAAACCATTCAGTGAGCAGTATTACTGTACAGTAATCTCTAGCAACCAATTAACAAGCAGAAATCATTTGTTGTAACCTCTAGCAACTAATCAGTGAGCCGTAATGTGTGCTGTAACCTCTAGCAACTAGTCATTAAGCAGTAATGATATGCTGTAACTACTGGCAACAATCAAAATTGCTGCCTGATCTGATACGGTAAACGGACTTTAAGTCTAGCTGCTATTTATTGTATGTCTCAGAGCAGGTGGAGAGTGAAATTGCAGGGGGGTAGGGGGGGCCCAAGAAAATTTTTACCCAGGGTCCAATCGATATTAAAGATATCCCTGCAGTAAACAGACACGGTGTGAAGAAGCTCTGTGCCTGTTCACACATAATATGGTGACTGGCATTTTCTGCACTAGAACACCAGTCACACAGTTGCTATCTATGTGCCCCGGGTGCTCTGCAGCCTGGAGCCGCTGTAAAATGCAGACATGCTGCACTGTATGGTACGGCACAGGAAGGCACTACATGTTACATAGTTGCCAACATTGTAAAAAAAAAATTCGGGACACTTTTTTGGCAGTTGGCAGAGTTGTATTATAATTAGGGGGCGGGGCATGTGGTTATAGGTGTGGCACAGGAAAAGGTAAAAATGTGGCGCGTGCAGCTCACGTGGCAAAATATGGGCGTGGTTTATGTAAAAATTGTGGGTGTGGCTTACATGGGGCGTGGCTCAAAGGGGTGTGGTTATTGTCAGAGATGAATGCGGGACGGAGAGGGAAAGGGAAAGGGGGGGCGGAGGGACAGCAGCCCCTGATCCTACACCACAATAGCAATGTGTTTTCCAGAGTTTGACAATCAGCAGATAAAGATACTCCAAATACCTGGTGTTAGCGCTTCAATCATCCCGGCGCCATGATTGTTATGGTGTCAGGATGATTGAAGAGCATTATTTCTATTATTACATTGTAATATGAAATTAAATCATTCAACTCACCATAATGCAGAATCAGTGGGAGCCATGAGCACGTCACTAGCCACGTTGCCTGCTACCAGATGCCATCAGGTGCCCCCAGCAGAGTTCCTCCTTACATCAGGTGCCCCATCAGAGCAGCCTTCCTTACATCTGGTGTCCCCATCAGTCCTCCTAACATCTGGTGCCCCTTTGACTCTGACTGCGCCCTCTGACATCCAGACTCTGACTGGCCCTTCTGACATCCAGACTCACTGGCGCCCCCGACATCCAGACTCACTGGCTCCCCCGACATCCAGACTCACTGGCGCCCCCGACATCCAGACTCACTGGCTCCCCCGACATCCAGACTCACTGGCGCCCCCGACATCCAGACTCACTGGCGCCCCCGACATCCAGACTCACTGGCTCCCCCAACATCCAGACTCACTGGCGCCCCCGACATCCAGACTCATTGGCGCCCCAACATCCAGACTCACTGGCGCCCCCGACATCCAGACTCACTGGCCCCCGACATACACAGACTCACTGGCCCCCGACATACACAGACTCACTGGCCCCCGACATCCACAGACTGGCCCCCGACATCCACAGACTGGCCCCCGACATCCACAGACTGGCCCCCGACATACACAGACTCACTGGCCCCCGACATACCGTCGTTGCCACGCAGAGACTTTGAACTGCGGCGCCGCCCACTGCACTTCAAACACACACTGGCAGTGGGGGTGGGTGGCGCCACAGCATCTCTATTGAATACCAGCTTCTGGTCTTCTTTAAAATGGCGGCCGGCCGCGGACCTCTTGCGGCCGGCGGCGAAAAACGGGAAATTTGAATTTCCAGGGACAAACCGAATTTCCCGAGACAAAATAAATTCAGGACAAATGTCCTAATCCCGGGAATGTCCCGGGAAATTCGGGACCGTTGGCAACTATGATGTTACTGTACAGAAGCTCATCACACTGCACTGCTCTATGGTGACATCAATGACTTGTCCCTTTGTGCGCTTCACATAAAGTTCACACAAAAAAAGAGAAAAAAAAGAGCCGTGTGATGCGGTAGAATGTGCATCGCTCCGCCTCCTACCGCTGGCTCACATCGACCGGAATGGACAGCTGCCTGCACATTAAACCGCTCCAGTTTGATGTGTGGGCAGTGTGAACAGACCCCCAATAATCAAAATAAAATATTCGGCTTCCTCAAATACCACCAAAAGAAAGCTCTATTTGTGGGAAAAAAAGGACGTTAATTTTGTTTGGGAGCCACGTCGCACGAGTTCTCAGTTAAAGCGACGCAGTGCCGAATCGCAAAAAGTGGTCTGGTCTTAAGCCAGCAAAATGGTCCGGTCTGAAAGTGGTTAAAGCACAAAACAGTTTTTTCCAAAAAAAAAAAAAAACATTTGAAAACATTTTTAAAAGTCTTTAAATGCCTTTACAGGTGACCACTTTAGATTTACGGAGGAGGTCTACTGCTAAAATTATTACCCTCGATCTCACCTTCGCGGTGATACCTCACATGCATGGTGCAATTGCTGCTTACATATGACACCAGACCAACGCTTGCGTTCGACGTTGCGCCTTACCAGGGGGGACAGGGGTGTTTTTGTTTTGTTTTTTATATATTTTGCTTTTTTATTTTATTTTTAAACTGTTCCTTTCATTTATATAGTTTTTTTTATCATTTTTATTGTTTTTTGAAAATATGAGGGTCTATCAGACCCTAGATCTCTCCTCTGTCCTCAAAGCATCTGACCACACCAAGATCGGTGTGATAAAATGCTTTCCCAATTTCCCAATGGCGTTGTTTACATCCCGCAAAATCTAAGTCATAAAAAACTCGTAGCTTTCGGTTTCTTAGGCCATAGAGATGATTGGAGCCATTCTGGTCTCTGATCAGCTCTATGGTCAGCTGGCGGAACCACCGGCTGCATTCTCAGGTTCCCTGTTGGGACAGGAGAGCCTGAGAAAACCATTGAAGATGGTGCGGGGGGGGGGGGACATTCCCTCCCACTGCTTGTAAAAGTAGTCTAGAGGCTAATTAGCTGCTAGGATTGCTTTTACATAAAAGCCGACCGCTGACTGAAAAGAATGATACCAAGATGATACCTAAACCTGCAGGCATCATTTTGGTATAAGCACTCAAAGTCCAGCAACATACCAGTATGTTGCTGGAACTGGTTGGGCATATATAATGTAATTTTTTTTTCATGCAGCCTGTGAGCTGAACGAAAAAAAAAATATTGATCGGTGGGTATGCCCACCATTAGATACCTCCCTTCATCCACCCACTTCTAATGGTGGGCATACATGCACCATTTATATATGCCGAAGCATGGGGGCATCCTCCCGCAAAAGGTAGGAGCAAATCGCTCCTCCACCCCTTATGCCCCCATGCTTCGGCATATATGCTCTTTTTTAACTGTGGTGGTGAAATCACCTCCGACAGTGCTGGAGTCATGGCCAAAAAAAAAACACGTTCGAAAAAATGCTGCACAAATACTGTGCAAGATAAAAAGTTGCAATGACCACCACTGTATTCTCTAGGGTCTTTGCTTAAAAAAACATATATATTGTTTTGGGGTTCTATGTAATTTTCTAGCAAATAAATGATGATTTTTATCATGTCAGAATTGGCCTGGGTGCTCCAGAACGCCTGATGGTGCTCCCTGCATGTTGGGCCTCTGTATTTGACCACGCTGTGTAAAAGTCTCACACATATGGTATCGCCATATTCAGGAGTAATAGCAGAATGTGTTTTGGGGTGTCATTTGTGGTATGCATATGCTCTGTGTGAGAAATAACCTGATATGACAATTTTCTGAAAAAAAAAAGGAAAAAAAAATCTTGACGTTGCAAAGAATTGTGGGAAAAAATGTCAACTTCAAAAAAGTAAAAAAGTCATGCCTCTTACTAAATACATTGGAATGTCTTCTTTACAAAAAGGGGTCATTTGGGGGGAATTTGTACTTTTCTGGCATGTTAGGGTCTCAAGAAATGAGACGCCAGTACTTCAGGTGTGATCAATTTTCAGATATTGGCACCATAGCCTGTGGACTCTATAACTTTCACAAAGACCAAATAATATGCACCAATTTGTACGTATTGTTACCAAAGATATGTAGTAGTATAAATTTTGGCCAAAATTTATGAAGAAAAATTACTAATCTGCTAAATTTTATAACAGAAACGAAGAAAAATTCATTATTTTACAGAATTTTTGGTCTTTTTTTTCTTTTATGACTGAGTAATTGTCATTCAAAATGTGAGAGCACTGAAAGCTGAAAATTGGTCTGGTTATTAAGGAGGTTTAAGTGCCCAGTGGTCAAGTGGTTAAAGTGGAGTTCAGAATTCCAAAAATGGAACTTCCACTTTTCGGAATCCTCCCCCCTTCCGGTGTCACATTTGGCACCTTTCGGGGGGAGGGGGAGGGAAGCAGATACCTGTCTAATACAGGTATTTTGCTCCCACTTCCGGGCATAGATACCCACGACACTCACTGGTATCTACGGCACTTCCCCCTTCCCACTGTCTTCTGGGAGACACGCGCATCCCAGGAGACAGCAGGGGCCAGTGGGAACTCACAGCGCGATTCGCGCATGCACAGTAGGGAACCAGGAAGTGAAGCCGCTGTAGAAGTTGTCACATCTACAAACTAAGGTACATTTTCTGGAATACTCACCATACCTCTCTGCAAATAGCTTGGGGTGTCTCCTTTCCAAAATGGGGTAACTTGGGGGGATTTTGTGCTATCTGGGCATTCCATGGCCTCCGAAACTGTGATAGGCAGTGAGGAATGAAATCAAAAATTTACACCCTTATGCCCCGTACACACGAGAGGGATTAAGTCTGACAGACCTCCAAAGGAGTTCCGCCGGAGTTCCGCCGGAGTTCCGACGGAGTTCTGGCGGACTTTTCGACCGAACGGACTTGACCACACACCATCACACCAAACTCCGACGGAGTCGAACGTGATGACGTACGACTGGATTCGACGTAGGAAGTTCCTAGACAGTAGCCAATAGCTGCCCTAGCGTCGGTTTTAGTCCGTCGGAGTAGCACACACACGAGCGGATTTTTCAAAGGGGACCGGGTCCGGCGGAGTTCCGTCGGGAAAATTTAAAGCATGCTTCATTTCTAAAGTCCGTCAGACTTTAGCTTCGCTAAAGTCCGTTGCAGCCCACACACGATCGGATAGTCCGCCGGACTCAGTCCGTCGGAGTTTGGATGTCGAAAAGTCCGCTCGTGTGTACGGGGCATTAGAAAGCCTGAAGGTGGTGCTTGGATTTTGGGGTACTGTACGCGGTTAGGCTCCCAAAAGGTCTCACACTTGTGGTATCTCCGTACTCAGGAGAAGCAACAGAATGTATTTTGGGGTGTAATTTCACATATAACCATGGCATGTTTGAGCAATATATCATTTAATGACAACTTTGTGAAAAAAAAAAAAAAAATAATAATAATAATGTCTTTTTTCCGCAACTTTTGTCAAAATATAAAATATTCCATGGACTCGACATGCCTCTCAGCAAATAGCTTGAGGTGTCTACTTTCTAAAATGGGGTCATTTGGGGGGGTTTTGAACTGTCCTGGCATTTTATGCACAACATTTAGAAGCTTATGTCACACATTATCCACTCTTCTAACCACTTGAAGAAAAAGCCCTTTCTGACACTTTTTGTTTACATGAAAAAATATTTTTTTTTGCAAGAAAATTACTTTGAACCCCCAAACATTAAGTATTTTTTTTAAAGCAAAGGCCCTACAGATTAAAATAGTGGGTGTTTCATTTTTTTTTTTCACACGGTATTTGCGCAGCGATTTTTCAAACGCATTTTTTGGGTGAAAAAACACACTTTTTTAATTTTAATGCACTAAAAATCACTATATTGCCTAAATGTTTGATGAAATAAAAAATATGATCTTAGGCCGAGTACATGGATACCAAACATGACATGCTTTAAAATTGCGCAGAAACGTGCAGCGGCCACAAACTACATACATTTTTAAAAGCCTTTAAATGCCTTTACAGGTGACCGCTTTAGATTTACGGAGGAGGTCTACTGCTAAAATTAGTACCCTCGATCTGACCTTCGCGGTGATACCTCACATGCATGGTGCAATTGCTGTTTACATATGACACCAGACAAATGCTTGCGTTCGACGTTGCGCCTTACCAGGGGGGACAGGGGTGTTTTTTTTTATTTATTTTGCTTTTTTATTTTATTTTTAAACTGTTCCTTTCATTTATATAGTTTTTTTAATCATTTTATTGTTATCTCAGGGAATGTAAATATCCCCTATGATTGCAATAGGTAGTGACAGGTACTCTTTTTTGAAAATATGAGGGTCTATCAGACCCTAGATCTCTCCTTTGTCCTCAAAGCATCTGACCACACCAAGATCGGTGTGATAAAATGCTTTCCCAATTTCCCAATGGAGCTGTTTACATCCCGCAAAATCTAAGTCATGAAATACTCGTAGCTTTCGGTTTCTTAGGCCATAGAGATGATTGGAGCCATTCTGGTCTCTGATCAGCTCTATGGTCAGCTGGCGGAACCACCGGCTGCATTCTCAGGTTCCCTGTTGGGACAGGAGAGCCTGAGAAAACCATTGAAGATGGTGCGGGGGGGGGAACATTCCCTCCCACTGCTTGTAAAAGTAGTCTAGAGGCTAATTAGCTGCTAGGATTGCTTTTACATAAAAGCCGACCGCTGACTGAAAAGAATGATACCAAGATGATACCTAAACCTGCAGGCATCATTTTGGTATAAGCACTCAAAGTCCAGCAACATACCAGTATGTTGCTGGAACTGGTTGGGCATATATAATGTAATTTTTTTTTCATGCAGCCTGTGAGCTGAACGAAAAAAAAATATTGATCGGTGGGTATGCCCACCATTAGAATACCTCCCTTCATCCACCCACTTCTAATGGTGGGCATACATGCACCATTTATATATTCCGAAGCATGGGGGCATCCTCCCGCAAAAGGTAGGAGCAAATCGCTCCTCCACCCCTTATGCCCCCATGCTTCGGCATATATGCTCTTTTTTAACTGTGGTGGTGAAATCACCTCCGACAGTGCTGGAGTCACGGCTTTATGTAGGTCAGAGTGAAGGGACTCCTTTTCGGTTGTTATTGGTCTTGGAGCCTCCACCCGCGATCTAGAAGCCGTGTCGGGGTGAAGGCTATTTTCGGTAGTAGTAGCCTGGAGCCTCCACCCGCGAGCTCAAGGCCACGTCAGAGTGAAGGGACTCCTTTTTGGTAGTAGTAGCCTGAAGCCTCCACCCGTGCTCTAGAGGCCTCATTGGGTGAAAGGACTCCTTTTTAGTTATTCGTCTTGGCGCCTCCACCCGCGATCTAGAGGCCATGTCGGGGTGAAGGGACTCCTTTTCGGTAGTAGTAGCCTGAAGCCTCCACCAGCGAGCTCAAGGCCACGTCAGAGTGAAGGGACTCCTTTTCGGTTGTTATTTGTCTTGAAGCCTCCACCCGTGAGCTCAAGGCCACGTCAGAGTGAAGTGACTCCTTTTTGGTAGTAGTAGCCTGGAGCCTCCACCCGTGATCTAGAGGCCTCATTGGGTGAAAGGACTCCTTTTTAGTTATTCGTCTTGGCGCCTCCACCCGCGATCTAGAGGCCTCATTGGGTGAAAGGACTCCTTTTTAGTTATTCGTCTTGGCGCCTCCACCCGCGATCTAGAGGCCATGTCGGGGTGAAGGGACTCCTTTTCGGTTGTTATTTGCCTTGAAGCCTCCACCCGCGAGCTCAAGGCCACGTCAGAGTGAAGGGACTCCTTTTCGGTTTTTATTTGTCTTGAAGCCTCCACCCGTGAGCTCAAGGCCACGTCAGAGTGAAGTGACTCCTTTTTGGTAGTAGTAGCCTGAAGCCTCCACCCGTGATCTAGAGGCCTCAATGGGTGAAAGGACTCCTTTTTAGTTATTCGTCTTGGCGCCTCCACCCGCGATCTAGAGGCCATGTCGGGGTGAAGGGACTCCTTTTCGCTAGTAGTAGCCTGAAGCCTCCACCAGCGAGCTCAAGGCCACGTCAGAGTGAAGGGACTCCTTTTCGGTTGTTATTTGCCTTGAAGCCTCCACCCGCGAGCTCAAGGCCACGTCAGAGTGAAGTGACTCCTTTTTGGTAGTAGTAGCCTGGAGCCTCCACCCGTGATCTAGAGGCCTCATTGGGTGAAAGGACTCCTTTTCAGTTATTCGTCTTGGCGCCTCCACCCGCAATCTAGAGGCTGCGTCAGGGTGAAGGGACTCCTTTTCGGTAGTAGTAGCCTGAAGCCTCCACCAGCGAGCTCAAGGCCACGTCACAGTGAAGGGACTCCTTTTCGGTTGTTATTTGCCTTGAAGCCTCCACCCGCGAGCTCAAGGCCACATCAGAGTGAAGGGACTCCTTTTGGTAGTGGTAGCCTGGAGCCTCCACCCGCGAGCTCAAGGCCACGTCAGAGTGAAGTGACTCCTTTTTGGTAGTAGTAGCCTGAAGCCTCCACCCGTGATCTAGAGGCCTCATTGGGTGAAAGGACTCCTTTTTAGTTATTCGTCTTAGGGCCTCCACCCGCGATCTAGAGGCCATGTCGGGGTGAAGGGACTCCTTTTCGGTAGTAGTAGCCTGAAGCCTCCACCAGCGATCTCAAGGCCACGTCAGAGTGAAGGGACTCCTTTTCGGTTGTTATTTGCCTTGAAGCCTCCACCCGCGAGCTCAAGGCCACGTCAGAGTGAAGTGACTCCTTTTTGGTAGTAGTAGCCTGGAGCCTCCACCCGTGATCTAAAGGCCTCATTGGGTGAAAGGACTCCTTTTCAGTTATTCGTCTTGACGCCTCCACCCGCGATCTAGAGGCTGCGTCGGGGTGAAGGGACTCCTTTTCGGTAGTAGTAGCCTGAAGCCTCCACCAGCGAGCTCAAGACCACATCAGAGTGAAGGGACTCCTTTTCGGTTGTTATTTGCCTTGAAGCCTCCACCCGCGAGCTCAAGGCCACGTCAGAGTGAAGGGACTCCTTTTCGGTTTTTATTTGTCTTGAAGCCTCCACCTGCGAGCTCAAGGCCACGTCAGAGTGAAGTGACTCCTTTTTGGTAGTAGTAGCCTGAAGCCTCCACCCGTGATCTAGAGGCCTCATGGGGTGAAAGGACTCCTTTTTAGTTATTCGTCTTGGCGCCTCCACCCGCGATCTAGAGGCCATGTCGGGGTGAAGGGACTCCTTTTCGGTAGTAGTAGCCTGAAGCCTCCACCAGCGAGCTCAAGGCCACGTCAGAGTGAAGGGACTCCTTTTCGGTTGTTATTTGCCTTGAAGCCTCCACCCGCGAGCTCAAGGCCACGTCAGAGTGAAGTGACTCCTTTTTGGTAGTAGTAGCCTGGAGCCTCCACCCGTGATCTAGAGGCCTCATTGGGTGAAAGGACTCCTTTTCAGTTATTCGTCTTGGCGCCTCCACCCGCGATCTAGAGGCTGCGTCGGGGTGAAGGGACTCCTTTTCGGTAGTAGTAGCCTGAAGCCTCCACCAGCGAGCTCAAGGCCACGTCAGAGTGAAGGGACTCCTTTTCGGTTGTTATTTGCCTTAAAGCCTCCACCCGCGAGCTCAAGGCCACGTCAGAGTGAAGGGACTCCTTTTTGGTAGTAGTAGCCTGGAGCCTCCACCCGCGAGCTCAAGGCCACGTCAGAGTGAAGTGACTCCTTTTTGGTAGTAGTAGCCTGAAGCCTCCACCCGTGATCTAGAGGCCTCATTGGGTGAAAGGACTCCTTTTTAGTTATTCGTCTTGGCGCCTCCACCCGCGATCTGGAGGCCATGTCGGGGTGAAGGGACTCCTTTTCGGTAGTAGTAGCCTGAAGCCCCCACCAGCGAGCTCAAGGCCACGTCAGAGTGAAGGGACTCCTTTTCGGTTGTTATTTACCTTGAAGCCTCCACCCGCGAGCTCAAGGCCACGTCAGAGTGAAGTGACTCCTTTTTGGTAGTAGTAGCCTGGAGCCTCCACCCGTGATCTAGAGGCCTCATTGGGTGAAAGGACTCCTTTTCATTTATTCGTCTTGGCGCCTCCACCCGCGATCTAGAGGCTGCGTCGGGGTGAAGGGACTCCTTTTCGGTAGTAGTAGCCTGAAGCCTCCACCAGCGAGCTCAAGGCCACGTCAGAGTGAAGGGACTCCTTTTCGGTTGTTATTTGCCTTGAAGCCTCCACCCGCGAGCTCAAGGCCACGTCAGAGTGAAGGGACTCCTTTTCGGTTTTTATTTGTCTTGAAGCCTCCACCCGCGAGCTCAAGGCCACGTCAGAGTGAAGTGACTCCTTTTTGGTAGTAGTAGCCTGGAGCCTCCACCCGTGATCTAGAGGCCTCATTGGGTGAAAGGACTCCTTTTTAGTTATTCGTCTTGGCGCCTCCACCCGCGATCTAGAGGCCATGTCGGGGTGAAGGGACTCCTTTTCGGTAGTAGTAGCCTGAAGCCTCCACCAGCGAGCTCAAGGCCACGTCACAGTGAAGGGACTCCTTTTCGGTTGTTATTTGCCTTGAAGCCTCCACCCGCGAGCTCAAGGCCACGTCAGAGTGAAGGGACTCCTTTTTGGTAGTAGTAGCCTGGAGCCTCCACCCGCGAGCTCAAGGCCACGTCAGAGTGAAGTGACTCCTTTTTGGTAGTAGTAGCCTGAAGCCTCCACCCGTGATCTAGAGGCCTCATTGGGTGAAAGGACTCCTTTTTAGTTATTCGTCTTGGCGCCTCCACCCGCGATCTGGAGGCCATGTCGGGGTGAAGGGACTCCTTTTCGGTAGTAGTAGCCTGAAGCCCCCACCAGCGAGCTCAAGGCCACGTCAGAGTGAAGGGACTCCTTTTCGGTTGTTATTTACCTTGAAGCTTCCACCCGCGAGCTCAAGGCCACGTCAGAGTGAAGTGACTCCTTTTTGGTAGTAGCCTGGAGCCTCCACCCGTGATCTAGAGTCCTCATTGGGTGAAAGGACTCCTTTTCATTTATTCGTCTTGGCGCCTCCACCCGCGATCTAGAGGCTGCGTCGGGGTGAAGGGACTCCTTTTCGGTAGTAGTAGCCTGAAGCCTCCACCAGCGAGCTCAAGGCCACGTCAGAGTGAAGGGACTCCTTTTCGGTTGTTATTTGCCTTGAAGCCTCCACCCGCGAGCTCAAGGCCACGTCAGAGTGAAGGGACTCCTTTTCGGTTGTTATTTGCCTTGAAGCCTCCACCCGCGAGCTCAAGGCCACGTCAGAGTGAAGTGACTCCTTTTTGGTAGTAGTAGCCTGGAGCCTCCACCCGTGATCTAGAGGCCTCATTGGGTGAAAGGACTCCTTTTTAGTTATTCGTCTTGGCGCCTCCACCCGCGATCTAGAGGCCATGTCGGGGTGAAGGGAGTCCTTTTCGGTAGTAGTAGCCTGAAGCCTCCACCCGCGAGCTCAAGGCCACGTCAGAGTGAAGTGACTCCTTTTTGGTAGTAGTAGCCTGGAGCCTCCACCCGTGATCTAGAGGCCTCATTGGGTGAAAGGACTCCTTTTCAGTTATTCGTCTTGGCGCCTCCACCCGCAATCTAGAGGCTGCGTCAGGGTGAAGGGACTCCTTTTCGGTAGTAGTAGCCTGAAGCCTCCACCAGCGAGCTCAAGGCCACGTCACAGTGAAGGGACTCCTTTTCGGTTGTTATTTGCCTTGAAGCCTCCACCCGCGAGCTCAAGGCCACATCAGAGTGAAGGGACTCCTTTTGGTAGTGGTAGCCTGGAGCCTCCACCCGCGAGCTCAAGGCCACGTCAGAGTGAAGTGACTCCTTTTTGGTAGTAGTAGCCTGAAGCCTCCACCCGTGATCTAGAGGCCTCATTGGGTGAAAGGACTCCTTTTTAGTTATTCGTCTTAGGGCCTCCACCCGCGATCTAGAGGCCATGTCGGGGTGAAGGGACTCCTTTTCGGTAGTAGTAGCCTGAAGCCTCCACCAGCGATCTCAAGGCCACGTCAGAGTGAAGGGACTCCTTTTCGGTTGTTATTTGCCTTGAAGCCTCCACCCGCGAGCTCAAGGCCACGTCAGAGTGAAGTGACTCCTTTTTGGTAGTAGTAGCCTGGAGCCTCCACCCGTGATCTAGAGGCCTCATTGGGTAAAAGGACTCCTTTTCAGTTATTCGTCTTGGCGCCTCCACCCGCAATCTAGAGGCTGCGTCGGGGTGAAGGGACTCCTTTTCGGTAGTAGTAGCCTGAAGCCTCCACCAGCGAGCTCAAGGCCACGTCAGAGTGAAGGGACTCCTTTTGGTTGTTATTTGCCTTAAAGCCTCCACCCGCGAGCTCAAGGCCACGTCAGAGTGAAGGGACTCCTTTTCGGTTTTAATTTGTCTTGAAGCCTCCACCCATGAGCTCAAGGCCACGTCAGGGTGAAGGGTCTCCTTTTCATTGTTAATTGTCTTTAGTATATTCTTTTTCCAGCCATTATCTAATATATAACATGAAGCGCTGTGAAAAGAAATCTTTTAGTGAAGATCTCAGGAGTCACCCCCATGGATGAAAGTAAAAGATATTGGTGGAAATCCCCGGAGTCACCTCTTGGGATGGGTGTTAAACTAGTGAATAGCAGCAGGCGTGTTCGCAAGCTCCACGTGCAGAGTCCGCCAGGAAGTCGGCGCAGCGCTAATCACAGGCAGTGAGACATTGCCCGATTTCTGCAGCCGCACATCGGGACAATGTCTCACTGCCTGTGATTAGCGCAGCACTGCGCCGACTTCCTGGCGGGCTCTGCACGTGGAGCATGCGAAGACGCCTGAGCTTATCCTTACTTACCACAGGTGGTGGGCACACATGCCGTACAGCGGTGGGTTAAACGAGCCTTTAAGCCATCCACTCCGGTGGATCTTAACTGGGAAATGATGGTGTGATGGTGAACCTCGACCACATCTACAGCAGCAACCGGTGGGAGACTGGCACCAAAAATCCCGATAGGTAGACATCCCTACATGGGAATCATGAAAAAACAATAAAAGAAAAAGGGCCTCCAGATGCAAGAATCCAAGTGAAAAAAAGATTTTGAAAAAATAAATAAAAATGTACAATCACCAATCATGATGGGTGCATAAAGTGATCACATAAAAAAATGGCGTACAATAGGCCAGCAACCTGACGTATTTCGGACAATAGTCCATCTACTGGGGCATATGCCCTTTTATTTATTTATTTAATTTTATTTTTTTCAGGTTGCTGGCCTATTGTGCTCTCGTTACCACGCCATTTTTTATGTGATCACTTTATGTACCCATCATGATTGGTGATTGTACATTTTTATTTATTTTTTAAATAAAACAAAAATCTTTTTTCACTTGGATTCATGTACTATGTGGAGGCCCTTTTCTTTTATTGTTTTTTTCATGATTTTAAACTCCGACTGGATGCTATTGTAAGTACAGCAGACCATTCCAGCTGGTGATCGCCTTCCCATGTAGGGACATCTACCTGTTGGCATTTTTGGTGCCAGTCTCCCATCGGTTTCACTAAAATTTTCTTTTCACAGTGCTGCATTTTATAGTTTTCATTGTATTACACAATCTACTATATTGTTGATGTTACCTGCTGGTCCATTATTTCACCACATTCATATGCAGGAAATATAAAAAAAAAAACATACATATTGGTATACTCTACGTTACCCCATGCTGTTTTTGAGGCCTGTAATAAGAGAAAGGTGGTACATTAGTGGATAAACATTCGGATGCCCAGATTTCGGCGAAGCCTCGCCCAATGATGAATCTGGAAGGCTGGGGCTTGGTATGGTGAAGTCAATGCTCGGCACAGAGGACAAGTTGGCATTTGTAGAAGCCATCTGTAAATACAAGAAGAATGGAAAGTGTGAGAACATGGTAATGTTCTGGTGGTCCCTGCATTACACTCACAGAGGCAAATGGAACAGTTAGGCTGCCCCACTGCCGGTGGTCTCGGTGGTGCTGGTTGGTGTTCTGCAGCTCTGTCTCTGGGAGAACGGCTTCGGTTGTTTTCTGCCTCCTCCCGTCTCCTCCGAAGTTGTCCTCTTGTCCGGTGAGCAATTGGAGACTCTCCTCCATCCTGACGGGATCGCCTTTCACGGGACAGACGGCGTGAAGCTCGTGGCATGGTGGTGGTGACTGATGCCGGTGTATCTGGAAAAAACAAAAAATGTTAAATACTAATATATACAATAATAGTACGATAGCAATATATTTGAATAAAAAAGCTAATAATCCCAGGAGACACAATCTGACGATGTGACTCGGTCAGCTCCCAGTGCAGGAATGTTTTGAAACAACTGCAGTCCGGTTTGAACCGGTTTGCAGCCCACTGTGACATCACACACCTCATACCAACTGCCACTTTTCTAGTATGAAAACTTTGACTGGGAATACCTCGGCCATGTAACACTGTAGCCAAATATATTTTATATCATTTCATAGATTTTACATATAATTAAGCTGTACTATGGTCATTCTAATGGCTGGGTATGCTGGGCATAATTCTCAGTATCTGTTCTTATTCTGTTTGTGTGGACCCTGCACAGTACCACTTCTCTTGTCCCTTATGCTGGGAGTTTTTCCCAGTATCATACTTATCTAGGTGGATGCTGCATCTGCCCCCCGGGCCCTCTACATGGAGAACTGAGCGATTGAAAACTGTCGATCCCTTGGTTCTGACAGCTCCATGAGCAGAGAGCTGCAGACTGTCAGTCACTGCTCTCTACTCTGCCCCCTCCTCACTCTCTGGAGCGCTGGGCTGTGGAGGGGGTGGAGTGGTCGGCTCAGGCTCTTAGCGGCTCACTGAGAGGCTGATCCGGGTGTTGGTCCAGGGACCTGGTGGATCCCAACTTCCATTGTTGTGATGACACAGGTTCCTGGACAGTGGCGTAACTAGAACCTTCAGGGCCCTGATGCAAGAAACCATGAAGGGCCCCCCTGAACCCAAGCTAGGGCCCTTCCCTCCGAGTCCCGCGGTGGAACTCCAGGGCGTGGTCACAGGTATGACCTTTGTGAGCCCTGTAGTTCCACCACTGGCATCAGCAGTTTATTTTTTTTATTTTTAGGTGCCCCATTGGGGGACTGTCCCTAGGCAGGATGGGGTCCCCGTCACCAGAAGAGATGAGGTCCTTTTCTCCAGGGCAGATGAAGTTACTGCCCCCAAGTGAGAAGGGGCCCCTGTCCCCAGGAGAGATGGGGGTCCCTGTCCCCAGGGGGAGATGGAGGGGGTATGTAATGGTGTGTGGGGGATGGGGTCCTCTAACTCACCATGACCAAGCTGCAGGCTGCGCACTCATCCATGTTGGCCTGGGATCCATCCAGTGTGCTGGACGGGTGATCAGCATATCTCCCAGAAAGACTTTTCATCATCTGTGTATGACGGGGGAGGAGGGGGGCTGGCAGACAAGCCTGCAGTGTCCTCCGGGGGGCTCTCATAGGGCTGCACTGCATCTGGGTGCTTAAAGTTTATTTACCCGGGAGAAATATGCAGTGCAGTGTGGACCGGACTTGGTGGGGGGCAGGACTCTGGCTGGGGAGAACAGACATCGGACTGAGCGGCAGTGCATGGAGCAGGAGAGGGGTACTCTGAGGAGCCGGCCGAGGACACAGGTCATGCGGGGAATGCACAACTAAAGAGCAGCCAGTGCGAAAGTTGAGCATGGAGCTCTGCTAGTCACCCTCCACCTTCAGCCACCCGTGTGCATGGTGCACTGGTACCCCTAGCTGCCTATGCTGCTGCCGGCCATATGTAGAGGGGGCTGCATGGGCCCCCTGCAGCACAGGGCCCAGTTGCGGTCGCGACTGGTGCACCCCCTATAGTTACGCCCCTGTTCCTGGATCAACTTCTGTGACGTGTCACAGGAGTGCAAAACGAGCTTTGGCTGTACTTCCCCTTTAACCCCTTGACACCCAGGCCAAATATGACATTTCCCTCCTAAATGTAAAAGTCATCATTTTTTTTCTAGAAAATTACATAGAATCCCCAAACATTATAGATGTTTTTTTTAGCAGAGATCATAGAGAATACAATGGTGGTCATTGCAACTTTTGCAACTTTTTATCTTACACAGTATTTATCAAACGCGCTTTTTTTGAAAAAAAAAATTGTTTCATGCTTTAAAAAAGCAAAACATTAAAGTTAGCCCATTTTGTTTTGCATAATGTGAAAGATGAAGTTACGCTGAGTAAATAGATAACTAACATGTCATGCTTCAAAATTGCACACGCTCGTGGAATGCTGCCAAACCTTGGTACTTTAAAATTCCCATAGGCGACGCTTTAAATTTTTTTACTGGTTATATGTTTTGATATGTTTTGTTTACAAAGGAGGGCTAGAATTATTGCTCTCACTCTAGCGTTCGCGGCGACACCTCACATGCGTGGTTTTAACACCGTTTTCATACGTGGGCAGGACTTGCGTATGCATTCACTTCTGCGTGCGAGCAAACGGGGACAGGGGCACTTTAACTTTTTTCTATTTTGTTAATTTTACTTTACATTTTTTAGTTTGACACTTTAAAAAAAAAAAAAAAAAACATTTTTGATCACTTTTATTCATATTACAAGGAATGTAAACATCCCTTTTAATAGGAATATGGCATGATCGGTCCTCTTTACAATGAGATATGGGGTCAATAAGACCCCACATCTCACCTCTAGGCTGGGACAGCTGAAATAAAACAACAATCTCCCAGCCGAGGCGGCGCTGTTTGAATGCAGAGGCCGGGCATGATGTCATAACATCGCGCCCCCCTCTAAACAATCATAGAAATCTCTATGGTAAAGATCCGGGCCTGTCTGGACCTGGATCCGGATCTGTTTTCCTCAGCGGTAAGTCAGTAGAAGCACCGGAGGGTGGCAGGAGGGGGGGGGGACGTCCCCTCTCACCACCCATAAGAACGATCAAGCGGCTGAGTGAGTACACTGAGGTAAATCAGGGTTCTCAGAGCACCCTCTATATCACAGTTCCCCTTTACACCAGAGGCCACAGTGTTCCCCCTTACATCAGAGTCCTCACCGTGCATCAGAGTACTGAGTGTTCCCCCTTAAATCAGGGTTCTCAGAGCATCCCTTATGTTAGAGTCCCCAGGGTTCTCCCTTACATCAGAGTCTGCAGAGTCCCCCTTACAGTGTAAGGGAACTCTGTGGATTCACATGTAAAGGGGGAACTGTGCTCCCAATGGGTAGTATGTGCCCTCCTGGCAGGGATCTCTGTGCCCCCATTGGGTAGTGTGCGCCCCCTGGTGGGGGATCTCTGTGCCCCTACTGGGTAGTGTGTGCCCCCATCAGGGATTTCTGTGCCCCCACTTGGTAGTGTGTGTTCCCCCAGGTGTGGATCTCTGTGCTCCCACTTGGTAGTGTGTGTGCCCCCAGGTAAGGATACCTGTGCCCCCTAGCAGGGATCCCTGTGCCCCATTGGGCAGTGTGTGCCAGTGTTGCCAACCTACCAGAAATTTACTGGCACGACACCCAAAGTTTACTGGCAAAGCCAAATTTTTACTGGCATTTTAAAAAAGTTACAAAATTACAGTTTTAAGTGCAAATTTCAGTATTTAGGCTACAAACAAGTACACTATCTGAATAGCAATGCAATTTAAAGCGGAGGTCCACCCTAAAGTGGACCTTCCGCTCATTGGAACCCTCCCCCCCTCCGGCGCCACAATTGGCACCTTTCAGGGGGGAGGGGGGTGCAGGTACCTGTACAGTACAGGTATCTGCACCCACTTCCGGCGTAGATTCTGCAGAAGGTATGCCCCTTTCCGCAGAATCTACGCCCCCTTTCCGAAGGTCCCCCGCTGCCTGCTGGGAAACACACGGATCCCAGAGACAGCGGGGACCATCCTTATTGCGCAGCGCAACTCGCGCATGCGCAGTAGGGAACCGGGAAATGAAGCCGAAAGGCTCCACTTCCTGATTGCCATGCCCAAGATGGCGGCGGCAGCACCCGAGAGACGATCGAGAGATCGGCTTCGGGTGCCGACATCGCGGGCGCGCTGGGCGGGTAAGTGTCATTATTTTAAAAGTCAGCAGCTGCAGTATTTGTACCTGCTGGCTTTTAAAAAAAACGGACTCTCGGCGGACTCCCGCTTTAAGGTTCAATATTAACCACTTGCCTACTGGGCACTTAAACACCCTTCCTGCCCAGACCAATTTTCAGCTTTCGGTGCTCTCACACTTTGAATGACAATTACTCAGTAATGCAACACTGTACCCAAATGAATATTTTGTCCTTTTTTTCCCCACAAATAGAGATTTCTTTTGGTGGTATTTGATCACCTCTGGGGTTTTTATTTTTTGCGCTATAAATGAAAAAAGACCGAAAATTTGGAAAAAAAACACATATTTCTTTGTTTCTGTGACAAAATTATGCAAATTATTAATTTTTCTTCATAAATTTTGGCCACAATTTATACTGCTACATATCTTTGGTAAAAATAACGCAAATTAGTGGATATTATTTGGTCTTTGTGAAAGTTAGAGAGTCTACAAGCTGTGGTGCGAATCGTACAAAATTGATCACATCTGATGTACTGGTGGCCTATCTCACTTCTTGCGACCCGAACAAGTCAGGAAAGTACAAATACCCCCAAATGACCCCTTTTTGGAAAGTAGACATTCCAAGGTATTTAGTAAGAGGCATGGTGAGCTTTTTGATGTTGTCATTTTTTCCCACAATTCTTTGCAAAATTAAGATTTTTTTATTTTTTTTTTATTTTTTCCCACAAAATTGTCATTGTAATAGGTTATTTCTCTCACATGGCATGTGTATACCACAAATGACACCCCCAAAAATTCTGATACTCCTCCTGAGTATTACAATACTACATGTGTGGGACTTTTTCACAGCCTGGCCACATAGAGAGGCCGAACATGCAGGGAGCGCCGTCACATGTTCTAGGAGCATAAATTACACATCTAACTGGTTGACTACCTATTACACTTTTGAAGGCCCTGGAGCACCAGGACAATGACACGCGACACTGATGACAGATGGCACTGATACGTGGCACTGATGACAGATGGCACTGACATGTGGCACTAATACGTGGCACTGATGACAGATGGCACTAATACGTGGCACCGATGACAGATGGCATTAATACGTGTCACCGATGACACGTCACAGTGATAACACGTGACACTGACAGGTGGCACTGATGACAATTGCCACTGATGACACGTGACACTGATGACAGATGGCACTGATGACAGATGGCACTGGGGACAGGTGGCACTAACAGGTGGCACTGGGGACAGATAGCATTAACAGGTGGCACTGGGGGCAGGTGGCTCTGGGGAGGATGGCACTGGGCGAGGATGGCACTTTTTTTCCTGTTTTCCTTTCTTTTTTTTTTAAACTTACGGCCGCTGCAGCCGTTGATCTCTCCCTTCTCACGCGCTGTCTGTGTGAGGAGGGAGAGCGGCGCTGAGAGATGATCTCATATGTTTACATATGAGATCATCTCCCATTGGACACGCCAATCGCACTGTAAACGGCCACTGTGATTGGTCGTTTACAGCGATCTGTGACTGGCTGTGTCTGAGGGACACGGCCAGCACATAACTTCCCTGATGCACGCCCGCGGCGGCGTGCAGAGGGGAAGTAAACAGGACGTCCAGGGACGGCCTCCCGGCAGTTAGCGTTCGCTTTGTAGCCGTCTTTCGGCTATAGGGCGGGCGCGAATCGGTTAAAATAGTCCATCAGATTTTGTTCACCATCTCCTCCTGCCCCCTCGCCACCTCCTTCTGCCACCACCAGCTCCTCCTGTCACCACCTGCCCCCAGCAGCTCCTGCCACCATCACCAGCTCCTGCCACCATCACCAGCTCCTGCCATAAGCTGCTCTTGCCACCGCCAGCTCCTCCTGACCCCATCAGCTGCCTCCACAAGCTCCTCCTGCCCTCTCCAGCCCTTGCCACCATCACCAGCTCCTCCTGCCACATCAGATTTTATTCATCATCACCTCCTGCCCCCTCACCACCTTCTGCCACCATCACCACCTCTTTCTGCCACCACCAGACACTACCAGTTCCTCCTGTCACCTCCTTGCCCAACCACTCAGAGTGTGACACTGTCATGTATTGTGATGTAATGTGATATTCTGTCTCACAGGCAGCACTGTACACATTGCTTGGATGCAGCCCAGGCAGATCTCTGCAGACAGCAGGCATGGGGGGGGGGGCTACACAAACACTGCATGGGGGATGCCATCCCTTTTCTATAGGAATTTTGGGGAAAGATTAGAAGGAGGAGGAGGAGGGGGCCCCTGTCAAGTGGGGTATTCGGGGCTATTGTCGGTGGTGCGTTCGGGGCCCCCCATGTCGGCGGTGCGTTCGGGGGCCCCTGTCGGCCGTGCGTTTGGGGGCCCCTGTCGGCCGTGCGTTTGGGGGCCCCTGTCGGCAGGGTGTTCGGGGGCCCCTGTCAGGTGGAGTGTTGGGGGTCCCTGTCAGTAGGGTGTTGGAGTCCCCTGTCAGTAGGGTGTTCGGGGCCCCTGTCAGTGGGGTCAGGTGTTCGGGGCCCCTGTCGGGTAAGGTGTTCGAGCCCCTATCAGGTGGGGTGTTGGGGTCCCCTGTCAGTAGGGTGTTCTGGGCCCCTGTCAGGTGGGGTGTTCATGGGCCCCTCTCAGTGGGGTCAGGTGTTTGGGGCCCCTATCAGGTGGGGTGTTGGGGGCCCCTGTCGGGTGGGGTGTTGGGCGCCCCTGTAGGTGGGGTCAGGTGTTCAGGCCCCTGTCAGGTGGGGTGTTGGGGGCCCTTGTCGGTGGGGTGTTCGGGGCCCCTGTCAGTGGCGTCAGGTGTTCAGGTCCCTGTCAGGTGGGGTGTTGGGGGACACTGTCAGTGGGGTGTTGGGGGCTCCTGTCGGGTAGGGTGTTGTGGGCCCCTGTCGTGGGGTGTTGGGGGCCCCTGTCGGCGGGGTCAGGTGTTCAGGCCCCTGTCGTGTTGGGGGCCCCTGTCAGTGGGGTCAGGTGTTCAGGCCCCTGTCAGGTGGGGTGTTGGGGGACACTGTCAGTGGGGTGTTCGGGGCCCCTGTCGGCGGGGTGTTGGGGCCCCTCTCCGTGGAGTGTTGGGGCCCCTGTCCGTGGAGTGTTGGGGCTCCTGTCCGTGGAGTGTTGGGGCTCCTGTGATCTCTATTGGCAGGAGAAAGGAGGAGAGAAAACACTGACCGATCATTACAGTACAAGCCGCGCCCCTTCTCTATTGTCCCCGCCCCCCCACACATCCCGACACTGGACCCGATCTCACTACTAAGGTGACATCACTGGTAAATGACACTTACTATAACTCCGATGAAAAAGCTGTGCCTGTAATCTCCAAAAATTCCGCTGTATGGCGCTGTTCCTCTTCTGTGACCAGAGCCTTGGAAACACAGAAGAAAATGGCGCCGGTCGGCTGGCGATTGCCTGTATAATCGTTATCCCACTGTCCCCTCCGCCAATCAGCGTAAGCGAGTCCCCGCCCCCTCCGCCAATCAGAGTAAACCAGCCCCCCCCGCCGCACAGGGCATGCGCGGGCTGTGTGCACCGCTCAGCCCCAATGTACTGACAGAAGACGGATAGCTGGAGAGAGAATTCGGCTTTCTTCTCCCTCCAGCCTGCAGGTGGAAATAGAGAGCGCCGCTGTGCAGTGAGGGAAGGCTGTGCCCGTTCTCACTCATTCTATGCCCTTGTCACATGACTGGAGGGAGGGAGAAGAATATATTTCTCAGTGGGTACGTAGAAGGAGGGAGAGGGGACAACTTACCACAGACCTTCCCTCTCTGCTCCTCACACAGCCCCCCTCTCTCCTCTCTCAGGGCTCATTATAACACATGGAGGTCACACTACTAGATTGTTCTGTGTGATAAGAGACGAATTCTATGCTCTGCACTGTCTGTCTTTCTCCAGAATAAAGCTTCTCCCATCCATGTAGATCTATACCTTATCATTACAAGAATGTCATTAAAAATGATCCTCAGTCATAGAACAGAACATGAAACCAAGATTAACCTCTTCAGCCCCAGGAGATGTACCCCCCATGACCAGGCCATTTTTTGCGATACGGCTCTGCGTTACTATAAGTTACAATTGCGCAGTTGTGTGACGTCTTCTGCCAGTATGTGCCCACAAAACAGAAGATTTTGTGTGGCATCTGGACAGCAAGCACATGGTATGTGTGATGGAGAGAGAGGAGGCAGCCAGGAAGATGTTCAGCAAGTGAGTATAGCAGATCAGCAACTTATCACATAACCTCTCAAGCTGCAAATGTTTTTATTATGGCCAAGTTGTCTCCATCTTCATTGTAATTCAAACACTGATGGAAATGTCCTGCAAAACGCACTTCTCTTCTGTACAGCAACAGTCCCGTCCCTTTTCCACATGTCCGTTCAATAAACGTGATTTTTGTGTCTCGATTTTCCTGATTTGTGCAGGTTGTTGCAATCAGTGGCTTTATTGTCTGCATAATATTTCCAGCTGTCTACTTTGCCAACAGTCACTTCCCTGCTGAGCCACAACTGATGCCAAAGACACCGTCTCAGAAGAGACACAGAAAGAAAGGAATCTCTATTGTGCCAGATGAAAATAGGGACCCGAGTGGGCGCAGGGAACTGCTGCAGCAGTGATAATACTATTGGATCATTTATACACAACTCTTTCTGTTTATCTTTGCCTCACTGTGCTACTTATAACCAGCTCTAAAGTGCCACAACAGCTTTGCTTTACAATGATATAGTGAACACTTTAGGTCCTTCTAACTAATAATACTGACACATATGCGGGCACCTTGTGGAGATGGCACTTAGATTTCACTTCAACTAGTTTTCTTAGAGCCTTGGAAGTGCCTAAATCCCAGGCTATACCTACAGCCTGGTGCTAATAATAAGCCCGGTCTCGCCAGCCTACATGTGGAAGCCTTTATAGTCAAGGTGCTTATATTGGATATTTGAACAGCAGAGAGATTATATCTGAGGTGGACGGAGCTCATCAATCACTGCACACAAAACTCAAGAATTTATGTAAGGTGTGGGCCTGGAATTGGAGGGTTGCCCAGGAGCAGAAAAAAGTACCTTATGTCTAAGCAGTGTGTGCTACTTGCTCACTTAAAGAGGAAGTAAACCCTGATGAGTTTACTTCCTCTTTCATTCCCTGCAAAGGTAAAGCATAATGGACTACTATGCATCGCATAGTAGTCCATTATGTGTCACTTACCCGACACAGGAGCCAGCGAAGTCACCGCTGTCCCCTGTAGTCCGGAGCATCCATCTTCTCAGTGGGTCTCGCCGCTGTCATTCAGCGAAGCTGCGTGACGTCACTCCTGCGAATGCGCACGGGAGCCTCCACGCGCTGCATATCGCCTTTGGCGGGCGCCGCGCTCAGTGTGCCTGCGTGCCGCTGTCTATGGCACATGCGCCGTAGACAGCGGTGCCCGTCTTTCGGCAAATATCTCCTAAACCGTGTAGGTTTAGGAGATATTTCTTGGACCTACAGGTAAGCCTTAATCTAGGCTTACCTGTAGATCAAAGTGTGTTGTAAGGGTTTACAACCACTTTAAATCTTCAGTCATGCGAGCATTATTGACACATTCGTGTGATGTATTTGTGTTATAGCAAAATGAGGCAAGGTCTGGGATGCCTTGGCATACTTTGCTTAGTGAAGGTGATATTCAGTCTCCCTTGCAGCAGCAAGAATTTAGTTCTTTAGCATAGGTAAGGGTTTACAAGCTTGTACAGTTATCCCTGGGTTTCTTTATTTTGGCACTAGAAATGCGGTCACCTGGTAAATTCACTTTTAAAGCTCTATATCCAGCTCAGAAAATAGTGTCTTAGTGAAGCTCAGTTTTTATAGAGATGCTCTGTACTATGCTTAAAGCGGAGTTCCACCTAGGGAAAAAAAATAAGTTGGCGGCTTCACTCCTGGCTCCCTACTGCGCGTGCTCGAGTCGCGTTGCACGTTCTAAATGGTCCCTGCTGTCTTATGGGACCTGTGTCTCCCAGAAGACAGTGGTGGGGGGTGGGAAAGGGCAGGACATGGCGCCGTTTGCAGCAGAAAGTGCAGCAATTTATGCCCGGAAGTGGGAGCAAATTCCTGAATTTGACAGATATCTGCTCCCTGCTTTTCTTTTTTTTTCTTTTTTTTTTTATCGCAACCTTTTTAGAATCGCTTTAATGCAGGGCTTTGGCTTTTAGTTCAGGAAGAAAAAGCCTCCACTGCTGGTTTTCCAAAGTCTTTCTGTGCAAATGATGGGTGGCGTAATGTCTTCATTTATTTTGACATAATGGTAAAAGTGCTTGCTGACCTGGGATGAGCATTGGTAGGACAAAGCACTGAGGAACCATCTCCCGTAGACTAGGACGTGCTTATTGCATTTTATTTTTTATTTTTTTTAAGAAATCGGACATATCCAAAAATGTTTTATTATAATTGAATATTTGTATCGCATGCACAGCTCAAAGCAATAGTTTTTTGCCGGATATCCAGGAGACTCGGCAGTGGCAGCTGGAGCTCATCTATGTGCAGGCTCTCCACCAAACAAATTAATAAACCACTTAAAGAATGTATTCAGGAAGATGCTGACCAGCCCAAGAGAATGACCCGGCAATGGAAACAAGCCAGCACAGCATGCATGCCAGTATTGGAGAAACCACTGCAAGATCTTGCTAATGCATCCAATGATCGCATCTTGCAGGTGAAGATCCGTGCTGAATAACGCCGTAGTGCAGAACAGCGCTGTGAAGAGATGATTGCACTGGGCTTAGTGAAAAAAGAGAATCCAGAAACTATTGTCCCAACTGTGCCAGTCCCCTCCTTCAGTGACCATCACACAACCCCTTGATTCTATCACCCCTGAAAACAATGGCCACACACAGCTAAGTTAAAGATTGCAGACAGCTTCACGCCTAAGGTTGCTTATAAAGAAATTATAGACTTGACAAGTGAAACGCCCCAGCGTGTTGAAGAAGCCGCTAAAACGCTGTCATTAGAATTGTCAAGTCACAGCACAACACCTACAGGCTCTAAGTCAGACGGACGCTCAGTGCTTCACAAGCATTGTGGGTTGCAAGTCGGTCAGCTGTCATCCTTCCTTAGCTAACCAGTTCTCCCTAGCCAAGAAGTGTGAATGCATGACTCGAGAAGCTGTTTGGCAATCCATTCGTCGCTCAATATCGAAAAAGAGAGCTACAGAGAATTCTGCTTCTAGCTACAAGAGTTGTAAGTACTCCTCTTTGCCCCCCCCCCAATTTCAAGGTAATAAAGCCCCACTTATCTTTCCAACTATGTTGTATTGATAGTTTATAATGCACCCAAGATTGGGCTGGCACCAGCACCATCTTGTTGTGCTCACTTTGGTCTTGATAAAAGAGAAAATGCTTGAGTGATTGGAGCATGAAGGATTCCAAATATTTATTACATACAGAAATTGCCACAGGTTTTCTGAATTTACATGTGGTGTGTTCCTTGTTTTCTAATCCTGGTACATTATTGCCGAAGCTGTGGCTCCAACTCTGACTCCAAACGTTTTCCTCCACCCTACAACCACTGTTCACATTTTAACTGAACTGTAGGGTGAGGTCTGATCTCACCTCACTGTTACCAGTCTCAATTGCTATATGAAGAGGCAAGAAACATTGCAGAGGCACTGTGTTTGTGTCCTAAGAGAATATGAAGTAGCTTATTATATTATATATATATATTTTTTGTTTTCTCTTTGGAATACTACAAGCACCCCACCTAATCTTGGGACTGCTGCTGAAAACAACAATAAACACAAGGTTTATTTTCCTCTTCATGCATGAAGGTTAAAAACCTTGAGCCTTTAAAACCACTTTAAAGTGGAACTTTACCCATAAAAACTTGATGGCGGGGGATGTTGTTTAGCCAGGAACATACTTTCTGCATTATTAATTATGCTACCAAAATTGGTGTATGCTGTAAATTGCCTCCAGCATTGATTCTTTTTGCCATAGGTTGCCATTTTGCTGAAGCCCAGAGCCCCTGAAGAACAGTAAATCATAGAGCATAATTAATCTTTCAATTTAATGGTTTTAAAAAAAAAAAAGGTTACATTCCTGGAATGCCGGGATTGCTATCACATTTGTCAAATTATCAAATGGCTGGTGCCATAGCTGATCACATGTGCAGCACAATGGCAGTTGCTGATCAAATAGAAGCAGCTTCCTTGGCTGTAAAGGATAGGATGGTTTAAGCTTTAAGGCTGTCAGATCGGCCTTTACAAACTCGTAGTGCCTAAAAATGGGGAGCAACTGAGCATGTGCAGAGCAGGGTGAGACAGTGTATTATTGGATTTTAAACAGTAAAGACACTTAATTTTAATGTTTGTTTTTATATAGCTATACATGCAAAAGGGACCAGCCTGAAGTCATCTAGGACTTCATTTTTTGATTAAAGTTCCATTTTAATTCTTCTTCCTTTTTTTTGCAGACCAGAGCTCCATTGAAATAGTGAATGAAGAGGTCACTGTTCAAGTTAGATGAGGATGATTGTGAGATTAGTTTGAATAGCTGACAGTTTTCTTGGGTAAAGTTTTCTTATGTTATATATTTCAACCAGCCAGCGGGCTGATTGAAATAAGTAAGATTCCTCCATCCACACATGAGGTGTGGCTTGCTGCTTTCCTAGTTATTGAAGATCACTGAGCTGAATGGAGGTGAACTGGGCCACCATGCCTCTGTCGGCGTCCGCATGAGCTCCTTTCTTATCTCTGTGCTACAAGCCAGAACTCCAAAGGGCATATGCGTTTTGGGGCTTTGCCACTTTTTCAAAGCCCCCAACATATTCTCACCCACTACTTACTGTGGTTCTGGCTTGCAGTGCAGAGACGGAGGGAGCTCACAAAGATGCCAGTAGTGGCATGGTGAGTGGCAGGCCCGGCTCACCTCCATTCAGCTGAGTGATCATCGATACCCTGTATCCTAGTTAGTGATCTCCCTGTCTAAGGAGCTGCTTCCTCAGTACCTTAGTGAAAGTTTGGATATGTTTTTTTTTTTTTTTAAAGTGTTACAAGTTTATTAGACCAGTGCCTTAGCTATTGTTTCTCTTAATTACTCTTTTTATTATATGCTTATCACCAGTTGTACTTGAATCCGCTGCTCCTCTGGGTGATTTCATTGGTTGTGTGACCATGTTAAGAATTGTACTTGCAACTAGTCTTGTATATAATGGTTGCATTTAAAAATGAACGGAAATCCTAAGTGGTATAATGACTGGTGCTAGATTTTCCAGACTTAAATTTGTTTGTTAAATCTGCAGGGCCGAAGCTGCAGAACCTGCTGAGGAGATGAGAAACAAATTGCTTATGTTTGTCCTTTTAACTAGAATTGAATATTTGTAGTAATATGTGGTGTTTTTGTCTACTCATTCTGTGCCCCTTTAGAACTTGATCAGGCTGCTGTTATTCCTGCAGACTGTACTGCATGTGAAGCAGAGGTCAACTTGAGTGGCTTGCAGAATGCAATTAGGTGGTTCCAGAATGCCAGGTTGGCAGCCATTGGTGTATACAGTGCCTTGAGTGTTCGTACCCCTTGAAATTTTCCACATTTTGTTATGTTACAACCAAAAACGTAAATGTATTTTATTGTGTGATAAAACATCACAAAGTGGCACATAATTGTGAAGTAGAAGGAAAATGATAAATGGTGGTCAACTTTTTTTAATTCAGCCCTCTTGAGTTAATACTTTGTAGAACCACCTTTCGCTGCAAGTCTTTGCGTATGTCTCTACCAGCTTTGCACATCTAGAGTGACCTTTTTGCCAATTGTTTGCAAAATAGCTCAAGCTCTATCAGATTGGCTGGAGAGCATCTGTGAACAGCAATGTTCAAGTCTTGCCACAGATTCTCAATTGGATTTAGGTCTGGACTTTGGACCATTCTAACACATGTATATGCTTTGATCTAAACCATTCTATTGTAACTCTGGCTGTAGGTTTAGGGCCGTTGTCCTACTGGAAGGCAGGCATGGACTGGCCATCGGGACTACCGGGAGTTTCCCGGTGGGCCGATGGCTCAGTGGGCTGGCTCCAGTGACAGCCTGTCACCTAGGGCACACTGCTGCCTAGCCTAGCTGGGAGGGTGCAGGCCAGCCCGGATCAGTTTGCCAGGCTGAGCAGCCGGCGCGGTTCTGTGGAAATGGTGGGGAGTGACTCTGATGCCCTGGAATGTCACTCACTGTGTGCTGTAAGCCTAAGCATAATGTGCTCAGCCTCAGTGTTCAGTGTGCAGCTCCACGGCCCATGCAGGCAGCGCTGTCTGTATGCACTATTCAGATTGGTGGTGAGTTACTGCCGCCCACCAATCACTGCAGCCTCGCTGGCACTGTGTGCCCAGGACAGGTGCCATGCCAACCAATGAGGTGCTGAGCGCAGGCACGGCGCTCCGCCCACCTCAACATGACGTCATCCCCTCCTCCAGGCTCAGTCCAGTCCCACCCACGACAGATCAGAGGAGCCCATGCAGTCCCTGGCTATTTGGACTGTCCCACACGGTGTGTGATTGCTGAAGAGTCTGAAAGAGGCTGCAGCATTTAAAAAGGAGAGAAAGGGGAAAGCACAGGGCTCTGGAGAAGTAAGCACACAACCTATACTTTTGAAGGGACATGTTCTGCCCAAATAATAGGGTGGGTGACTGATCCTATATTTCAACCCCAACAGGCTACCTTTAAAGATGTCCTAATAGCTATTCTACACAGATTTTGTCTGTCATCTTCATCCCCCATATCAGCTTCCTACTACTCCGCCCCGTCATCTTCATCCCCCATGTCAGCTTCCTACTACTCTGCCCCGTCATCTTCATTCCCCATGTCAGCTTCCTACTACTCCGCCCCGTCATCTTCATCCCTCATGTCAGCTTTCTACTACTCTGCCTTGTCATCTTCATCCCCCATGTCAGCTTCCTACTACTTCGCCCCGTCATCTTTATCCCCCATGTCAGCTTCCTACTACTCCGCCCCGTCATCTTCATCCCTCATGTCAGCTTTCTACTACTCCGCCTTGTCATCTTCATCCCCCATGTCAGCTTCCTACTACTTCGCCCCGTCATCTTCATCCCCATGTCACCTTCAGACCACTCCGTCCCATCATCTTCATCCCCCTGTCATCTTCATCCCCATGTCAGTTTTCTACTACTCTGCCCCCATCATCTTCATCCCCCCTGTCATTGTCATCCCCCTGTCATCTTCCTACTACTCCACTCTCATCATCTTCATCCCCATTGCCAGCTTTCTATCACCCCACCAGAGGCAGCTCTAGGCTTTGTGAGGCCTTAGGCATAAGCTAGACATGAGGCCCCACTCACATCTATAATGGGGGAAAAAAATAATTCAAGCAATAAAAATGAATTGCATATATTAAGAGTACTGGTGTCAGTGCTATCTCTGATAGAGTGCACTGACACCAGCGCTGAGATAGAGCGCACTGCTGACTGACACCAGTGCTGAGATAGAGCACACGGACACCAGCGCTGAGATAGTGTGTCAGCCAGTATTGTCACAGGAGTTTTCTTGACAGGAGTGGAGACTGGGCAGTGCCCTGGTGGGGCAGGGTGTTACAGAGCAGAGAGGAGGCGAACTGACTGCCCTGTACTCTGAACGAGGCGGCACAAACCTCTGCTGATTGGACCTTGGACTGATGTATGAGGATAGCCAAATGTGGCTCTTTAGGCAAAGTAGGAGGTCTGTGAGGCCTTAGGCCACCACCTACTTTGCCTAATTAGAGAGCCGGCCCTGCACCCCACCTCCTTAAATTTACTGGTGTCACATATGATGGATGCAGGAACAATTTTTTTTTCTTCCAGTGACAACACTTCCAGAAGGACATTTGTCCTTCCAGTGAAACCACCAATGCAGGGACTTTTTTTTTTCTTTCAGTGACACCACAGATACCCAAGTCCCTGCTCACCCATAGTGCAGTGACCTGTGCTTTTTTACTTATAGTGGAATGTTTTTATCAATATATATTTTTTGTGCAATTGCATATAGTTTGTATACTGTTTTTGTGTGTGCTTGCAAAATTAAAGTGGGTCGGTCTGGATGAAGTCCAGGGCCAAATTTTTTGTCCCAGTCCAGCCCTGCTGGAAGGTGAACCACCACCTCAGTCAAGTCTTTTGTAGACTCTTAACAGGTTTTCTTGTAAGGTTACCCTGTATCTGGCTCTGACCAGCGTCCCTGCTGAAGAAAAGCATTCCCACAACATGATGCTGCCACCACCATGTTTCACGGTGGGGATGGTATTTTCAGGGTGATGTGCAGTGTTTAGTTTTCCGCCACACATAGCGTTTTGCTTTTAGGCCAAAAAGTTCAATTTTAGTCTCCTGACCAGAGCACCTTCTTCCACATGTTTGCTGCGTCCCCCACATGGCTTCTTGCAAACTGCAAACGGGACTTCTTATGGCTTTCTTTCAACAGTGGCTTTCCTCTTGCCACTTGTCCATAAAGGCCAGATTTGGGGAGGACACGACTAATAGTTCTCATGTGGACAGATTCTCCCACCTGAGCTGTGGATCTCTGCAGCTTCTCCAGAGTTACCATGGGCCTCTTGGCTGCTTCTCTGATTAATGCTCTCCTTGCCCGGCCTGTCAGTTTAGGTGAACGGCCATGTCTTGGTAGGTTTGCAGTTGTGCCATTCTCTTTCCATTTTCAGATGGATTGAACAGTGCTCTGAGAGATGTACCAAGCTTGGGATATTCTTTTATAACACACATTTATCGCTTACATGCCTGGTGTGTTCCTTGGCCTTCATGATGCTGTTTGTTCACTGAGATTCTCTAACAAACCTGTGAGGTCTTCACAGAACAGCTGTATTTATACTGAGATTAAATTGCACACAGGTGGACTGTTTATTAATTAGGTGACTTCTGAAGGCAATTGGTTCCACCAGATTTTAGTTGGGGTATCAGTAAAAAAAAGTTAAAACCATTTTTTTCATTTTCCTTCTACTTCACAATTATGTGCCACTTTGTGTTGGTTTATCACATAAAATCCCAATTTAAGTTGTTGGTTGTAACATGACAAAGTGAAAATTTCAAGCGGTTTAAATACCTTTTTCAAGGCACTGTATATAATTGATGACAAGATTTGATCTAAAGTAGAATAACTTTCTATTGTGTATCCCTATAAATTGTCTATAACAAATGTGTCTATTCTTTAGGCTCCTTCTGCTGAGAGTCCCAGGCCTTCTCTTCGGTTGCGCACTTGTAAAATGATTCCTACTAGCAACCCACCAGACTCTGAGCCACAGAGGATGCCGACGCAACAGTCATCAACAAATGGTGGTTGGATTACTATTTCCTTTTTAAATCTTGGTGACATTCTTGTCCGGTGATCTCCATATAAATTGGAATGAAAATAGCTAATCTCTGACACTATAACCTCTAACCACTTGCCGACCGTGCTGTAGCAGAATGACGGCTACAGTGCTGTAGTTTAGTTCTAGGAGGGCTTCTGTTGACGACCTGAAGATCTGTGCCAGCTGCGGTGCTCACCCAGCGTGCTCTGTGATTGCCAATCACAGTGGCCCTTTACCACATGATCAGCTGTGTCCATACACGACTGATCAAGACGTAAGCACACTTCCCAGTTATCAGCATTCATGTTTTTAAGGAGAGCCGGTGACCGACAAGTGTGAAAGGGGACAGCTACACTAATCAAGGAACTGATCATTGATTTTCAAAAGTTTTACTCTTTCATTTGTTCAGCAAAACATAAAACCTAGTGGTGACTAAATACCATCAAAAGAAAGCTCTAGTGTGGGGGGGGGGGGGGGGGGGGGGGGAGATAAAAATGTCATATGGGTATAATGATGCATACCTGTGCAGTTGTCAAAGTGTGACAGTGTTTAAAGCTTAAAATTTTGGCCTGGTCAGGAAGTGGGTGAAAGTGCCCGTTTAAACAAGTGGTTACGCTGAACTCGGCTACTGAAGACATATACGCTATAGAGGTAGTACTCGCAAAGTAGCTGAAGAGGAGGAGCTGGAGTGGCTCCAGCCTGACTGTGTGCTACTTGCAGCCGCCACTCCTCCTCCCCATTTGTCAGCTAGAATAACCGGTGTTCTGCCATATAGCATCCGTCCATCGGATAGTGTCCGCCCCGGAGCAGAAGGAGATTCGGAAAACACCACCATCCAAGTGGACATAGGGCTGCAAATATTTGAGGGCCCTTTGCGGGCTCGCTTCGCTCGCCATGTTTCGCTCGCCACGCTTTGGGCACGGCCTCACTGCGCTCAACTCTTTTTATTCCAACTTTATGTCCACTTGGATGGTGGGGCTAGAACCTGTACACATCGGACACTATCCGATGGGGGACACAATGTTATAGGACACAGGCCGTGATCCCAGAGACACATGACCGCCCCTCTCCCAGCATCCCACCCATCTCCTCCTACCTTTGCTGCCTCCTCCAATTACTCTCCCGGCAGTGGCAATACATAGGAGAGAGAACAGAGCACAGCATTCCTCCCCCTCCCTCCTGTACTGAAAAGAATTATGAATGAATGAATGAAATACTTATATAGCGCACAATGCGAACTGAATCGCCTCTAGGCGCTGTGGCGAGCTTTGATCATCAGCTAAAAGAGGAAGGTCTTACGTTTTTTCCTAAAAGCCAGGTGATTTTCTTCCAGACGGATGTCGATTGGTAGAGCATTCCATAGCCGGGGCCCTTGGATTTATACCGGGCTTTGGGCACGAGGAGGAGGTTTTTGTTAGCTGATCGAAGACTGCGGTTTGGTGTGTAATGATTTATTTTCTCCATTAGGTATTGCGGAGCTTCTCTATGCACGCATTTATGGGTGAGGCAAAGGGTCTTGAACGTGATCCGATTTTTTACAGTTAGCCAATGTAAGCTCCTCAGGGAAGGAGAGATGGATTCCCAGGGTTTTTTTCCTGTTATCAGCCTTGCCGCCGTGTTTTGGATAAGTTGTAATTGCGCAAGTTGATATTGAGGTAGTCCTATGTAAAGCGAGTTTGCGTAGTCCAGTCGCGAATTGATGATTGTTCCAACTACCACTGCCTTGTCATTCTTTGGGGTAAAAGGGACGAGTCTGCGAAGCATGCGCAGCAGATGGTGAGATCCCTTGACTACTGCTCCTATTTGCACATCCATTGACATTTGCGCGTCCAAAATAACCCCGAGACTCTTGGCTTTGGTTTTTGGGGAGATAACCTGCACAAAGACAGTTATTGGAGACCAGGGGGTTTTGGTTGCGGGTTTATGATTTGGGTGTAAGATAAGCAGCTCTGTTTTTGATTCGTTCAGTTGGAGGGAGTTGGTGGTCATCCAAGCCTCTATTGATTTGAGGCAATTTTCAAGTTGTTGTTGGTGATCTTTTTTCCCATTGATCCTTAAATAAAGTTGTGTGTCGTCAGAGTAAGAGTGGAAGCAGAGGTCTGAGCATCTGATGATTTGGAGCAGTGGACGGATGTAAATGTTAAAGAGAACGAGTGACAAAGGAGAGCCTTGAGGTGACTGCCCGAGATTCGGAAAAGTATTTTCCTAGTTTCACTGTCTGTGACCGATTTCCTAGGAAGGACGCGAACCATTGGAGATCTATGTCTTGGACTCCGGCTACTTTTGTGAGGCGGACGAGTAGAGTATTGCGATCTACTGTATCAAATGCTGCACTTAGGTCTAGCAGTGCGAGGAGACACGGCTCTCCGTCATCTGCTGCTTCGAGGGCGTCATCCCAGATCTTCAGGAGTGCTGTTTCTGTTCCATGACCCGGGCGGAAGCCTGATTGCAGCGGGTCCAGGAGTTTGTTAGTATCCAGGTGGAGTTGTAGCTGATGTACTACAGCTTTCTCCATGATCTTAGAAATGTTACTGAGGCTTGAATTGGCCTGCGGTTGTTTGGGTCCTGAGGGTCCATGTTTGGTTTTTTGAGTAGAGGTTTGAAAATGCCTTGTTTGAGGATGCTGGGAACAATCCCTTCGATGAATGATCGGTTTATGAGGTGGGTTATGGTTGGAGCCACGATGTCGGAGCATTCTTTCAGTAGTTTAGTGGGGATGATGTCAATAGGTGAGGTACTGTCACGCAGTTTATTTATGATTAGTGATGGCCGAACGGTTCGCCCGGCGGTCGTTTCGCGGCGAATTTCCGACTTTCGCCGTCCGCGGGTTCGAACGCCTTTTTCCGTCGTTCGCCCCGGCGGACTTACGTGTTTAATGTATACAAGAACTTTAACCTTTCGTGACACGTTTATCATGTGTTACAGGACAACCAATTGAGACATGACAGCTCATGGACACTTGGACATTCCCCCTAACCTATAAATACACCCGATCCGGTGGCCATTTTACATTCTTTCTTCTGTCACTGTAGGGAAAGGATCCTGTGTGGAGTAGGGACAGAGAAAACGCTAGCTATTTGGTACACAAAAGTTCTTTTCAGGACTGGTATAGGTGTTAGGTCAGCAGCCTGAGTTTCTTTTGTCAGTTTAGATAAAGGGACAGAGCGCTGTATGCTGCTATTTTAGGGACAGCTCAGCCAGATTAGTCTTTCTTCATCATCATCATCATCATCATCATTAGCTGTTACTATCAGGTCCACAAAAGAGCTATTCCAGCTAATCGTTCCAGCCTACTCTTTTTTGCCAATTTGTATAGGGACAGGCAGGAAGCAGTGTGTCAGGCAGTGAGGATAATTTTAAAGACTTGCTGTTACTATTAGTTCCACAAAGGTTCTTTTCAGGACTGGTATCAGTGGTACGGTAATAGGCTTGTACACGTATAATATTCTTTCTTCCAAATATAGAAAGAATATTATACTTGACTGCTGCCCTTCTGCTGCAGTCTGCTAATCATTCACAACTCACTTGTTCCACAAAGCTCTTTATCAGGACTGGTAACTTGGTCTGTCTAGGGTGCTACGGTACATAGGCTTGGGTGCGGTACAGTCTGCTGTTCTGTAAGGACCGCTATCGGTCCACAATACATAGGGTTGCCGTGCACTACTGCTGACCGCTGCCCTATACTGCAGCAGTCCTTCAGCGGTATAGGGACTGACGCACAGTCTGCTAAACACTAATACACAACCTGCTTGGTCCACAAAAGTTCTTATAAGGACTGGTAACTTGGTATAGGGTGCTACGGTACATAGGCCTGAGTGCGTTACAGTCTGCTGTTCTGTAAGGACCGCTATCGGTCCACAATACATAGGGTTGACGTGCACTACTGCTGACCGCTGCCCTATACTGCAGCAGTCCTTCAGCGGTATAGGGACTGACGCACAGTCTGCTAAACACTAATACACAACCTGCTTGGTCCACAAAAGTTCTTATAAGGACTGGTAACTTGGTATAGGGTGCTACGGTACATAGGCCTGAGTGCGTTACAGTCTGCTGTTCTGTAAGGACCGCTATCGGTCCACAATACATAGGGTTGACGTGCACTACTGCTGACCGCTGCCCTATACTGCAGCAGTCCTTCAGCGGTATAGGGACTGACGCACAGTCTGCTAAACACTAATACACAACCTGCTTGGTCCACAAAAGTTCTTATAAGGACTGGTAACTTGGTATAGGGTGCTACGGTACATAGGCCTGAGTGCGTTACAGTCTGCTGTTCTGTAAGGACCGCTATCGGTCCACAATACATAGGGTTGACGTGCACTACTGCTGACCGCTGCCCTATACTGCAGCAGTCCTTCAGCGGTATAGGGACTGACGCACAGTCTGCTAAACACTAATACACAACCTGCTTGGTCCACAAAAGTTCTTATAAGGACTGGTAACTTGGTATAGGGTGCTACGGTACATAGGCCTGAGTGCGTTACAGTCTGCTGTTCTGTAAGGACCGCTATCGGTCCACAATACATAGGGTTGACGTGCACTACTGCTGACCGCTGCCCTATACTGCAGCAGTCCTTCAGCGGTATAGGGACTGACGCACAGTCTGCTAAACACTAACACACAACCTGCTTGGTCCACAAAAGTTTTTATAAGGACTGGTAACTTGGTATAGGGTGCTACGGTACATAGGCCTGAGTGCGTTACAGTCTGCTGTTCTGTAAGGACCGCTATCGGTCCACAATACATAGGGTTGACGTGCACTACTGCTGACCGCTGCCCTATACTGCAGCAGTCCTTCAGCGGTATAGGGACTGACGCACAGTCTGCTAAACACTAATACACAACCTGCTTGGTCCACAAAAGTTCTTATAAGGACTGGTAACTTGGTATAGGGTGCTACGGTACATAGGCCTGAGTGCGTTACAGTCTGCTGTTCTGTAAGGACCGCTATCGGTCCACAATAGATAGGGTTGACGTGCACCACTGCTGACCGCTGCCCTATACTGCAGCAGTCCTTCAGCGGTATAGGGACTGAAGTACAGTCTGCTAAACACTAATACACAACCTGCTTGGTCCACAAAAGTTCTTATAAGGACTGGTAACTTGGTATAGGGTGCTACGGTACATAGGCTTGAGTGCGATACAGTCTGCTGTTCTGTAAGGACCGCTATCGGTCCACAATAGATAGGGTTGACGTGCACCACTGCTGACCGCTGCCCTATACTGCAGCAGTCCTTCAGCGGTATAGGGACTGACGTACAGTCTGCTAAACACTAATACACAACCTGCTTGGTCCACAAAAGTTCTTATAAGGACTGGTAACTTGGTATAGGGTGCTACGGTACATAGGCTTGAGTGCGGTACAGTCTGCTGTTCTGTAAGGACCGCTATCGGTCCACAATAGATAGGGTTGACGTGCACCACTGCTGACCGCTGCCCTATACTGCAGCAGTCCTTCAGCGGTATAGGGACTGACGTACAGTCTGCTAAACACTAATACACAACCTGCTTGGTCCACAAAAGTTCTTATAAGGACTGGTAACTTGGTATAGGGTGCTACGGTACATAGGCTTGAGTGCGGTACAGTCTGCTGTTCTGTAAGGACCGCTATAGGTCCACAATAGATAGGGTTGACGTGCACCACTGCTGACCGCTCACCTATACTGCAGCAGTCCTTCAGCGGTATAGGGACTAAGAGTTTTGTCACAGGGTCATTTAAAAAATGACAGGCAGAGGAAGAGGCAGGCCCTTCCGCAGGGGTGGTAGGGGTAGGGCAGGAGCAACAGGCTTGAGCCAAAGTGGGAAGTTGCAGAAGGTGCGTTCAATTACTTTAAAGGATGCACCAGACTTGGTTGAGTGGCTCGCTCAGCCTTACTCTTCTGCACCCTCCTCATCCTCTCGATCTGCACCCTCTTCTTCACTCTCTGCTATGTGCACCCCCAAAGACACTACCACCAACAACACGACCACCACCACCACCACCACATACCTTCCGCTTGAGTCACTGGAATTATTTTCCGATCCATATCAAGAGGACATTTCTGATGCGCAGCCACTCTTGGTATTGGATCAGGAAGAGGAGGTAGCAACAAGCGCTACTCAGCAGTCTGACGCCAGTACCCAGATCAGCCCAAGGAGGAGGTTGGTCCCCGGTGTTGCTGCCTACTCTACTTATAGCGGTGGGGAAGGTGACGTTGATGATGACGTGTCTAGTGATGTCACGTGGGTGCCCACAAGAGAGGAAGAGGAGGGGAGTTCAGAGGGAGATATGGACCAGCAGATAGGGAGGAGAAGCAGCAATGACTTACATTGCACAGCAGGGACAAAGCAGACTGCAAATGTATCAGGAGCGAGTCATCGACCATGTACGGTCACATCTGGCGCTCCCAGGACACCGGCACATGGCTCCGCAGTGTGGGCTTTTTTTAACGTGTCCGCTGCTGACAATAGCGTTGCCATCTGCAATCTTTGCAGTCAACGCGTTAGTCGCGGTAAGCCCAATACTCACCTAGGGACGACCGCCTTAAGAAGGCACATGAGCAGCCATCACCGACCCCAGTGGGAGCAACGGAACACACAAAGCCACACTGCAGGCTCTCACCGTCCAGCCTCGTCTTCTACTTCTCCTTCTCCTCTCTCCTCACAATTGTCCTCCACTCCACCTTCCATCACGCCAAGCTCACATTTTTCTGCAAAAAGGCAGGCTTCCGTGGGCCTAATGTTTGAGCGTAAAAAAATGATGACGCCGGATAACCCTCTTGCCCAACGGTTGGCGGCTGGCTTGTCAGAACTCATAGCCCGCCAACTACTGCCATATAAACTGGTGGACTCGGAGGCCTTTCGCAAATTTGTGGCCATTGGAACACCACAATGGAAGGTCCCAGGAAGGAAGTATTTCTCAGAGAAGGGCATCCCAGAGCTATATGGCCATGTTCAGCGGCAAGTGAATGTATCTCTGGCACACAGTGTCGGTGCCAAGATACATCTGACCACAGACACGTGGTCTAGCAAACACGGGCAGGGAAGGTATATCAGTTTTACTGCCCACTGGGTGAACCTTCTGACGGCCGTCAAGCATGTAACCCGTGGCACCCGTGTAGATTTGGTTTTACCGCCACGGATTGCATGCAGGCCTGACTCTTCTTCTCCTCCTCCTACTCCATCCTCCTCCCTCTCCTCCTCAGCTGCCTCCTCCTTTTCCGCTGCTAGCGTCTCTTCCACTGCACCGCCCAAGCTCCCCAGAACCTATTCCACATGCCAGGTGAGACGTTGCCATGCCGTGCTGCGTCTGTTGTGCCTGGAAGCAAAGAGCCACACTGGCCCGGCACTCCTTTCAGCTTTGCGTTCACAGGCAGATGAGTGGCTAACACCGCTCAATTTGACAGTTGGTAAAGTGGTGTGTGACAACGGTGCCAATCTGCTTAGCGCATTGAAACAGGGCAAAATCACGCACGTGCCGTGCATGGCACACGTCTTAAACTTGGTCGTGCAGCGATTCCTTGTCAAATACCCTGGGGTCCAGGACATCTTGCGGCAGGCAAGGAAAATCTCGGCCCATTTCAGAAGATCTTACACGGCCATGGCTCGCCTTGCTGACATTCAGCGGCGACACCATCTGCCGGTCAGACGTCTTATTTGCGATTGCCCGACGCGATGGAACTCAACCTTCTATATGCTTGATAGGCTGCTCCAGCAGAAACGTGCAGTTAACGTCTACCTGTATGAACTCTGCGAAAGAAACGGTTCTGGGGAGCTGGGTTTTTTTTCACCGCGCCAGTGGCTGCTCATGCGCGACACATGCAGACTTCTGCGGCCATTTGAGGAGATCACCAAACTGGTCAGTCGCAGCCATGGCGCCATCAGTGACATGGTACCTTATGCCTTCTTTCTGGAGCGTGCATTGCGTCGTGTCATTGATCAGGCTGTGGAGGAGCAGGAGCGGGAAGATGAGGAAGTCGCAATGCTGGATGAATTCCCAGGGGGGGCTACTCTATCTGAGACAAGTCAACAACAGGAGTCTGATGAGGAGTCAGAGGAGGATGGTGCCGGGGCGGATGAGCAGGAGCAAGAAGAGCATGCTTTAAACCTTTCTGGGATCCCTGTTGTGCGAGGATGGGGAGAGGAGAATGAAGAGGACGACATTATCCTGGATGATGAGCAGGAGCCAGGCCACCACACCGCTTCCACTTTAGTGCAAATGGGGGCCTTCATGCTCCAGTGTTTTAATAGGGACCCCCGTATAAAAAGCATGAGGGTCAAGGACCAGTACTGGGTGGCAACGTACTTAGACCCCCGGTACAAACACAAAATGGCGGAAATGTTACCGCCGTCGCAGAGGGCTGTCAGAATGCAGCACTTCCAGGCCTTGCTTCGAGAAATGCTGCATTCTGCTTTTGCGTGCGCTGGCAGAGGAGCAATTCCCACTCCCAGAGAAGGATTTGCGGGTACCAATCCAACAGCGCCTGCAAGAAGAGGCCGGTTTGAAGATGTGTTGGTGACTTCGGATATGAGGTCATTCTTTCAGCCGACCCATCGACAGGTGTCATCCGGATCCAGCATCAGGGAACGCCTAGACCGTCAGGTGTCCGACTACATTGGGTTAACGGCCGATGTGGACGCTCTGAGGAGTGATGAACCCCTAGACTACTGGGTGGGCAGGCTTGACCTCTGGCCAGAGCTTGCCCAATTTGCAATCGAACTGTTGGCTTGCCCCTCATCCAGTGTCCTGTCCGAAAGGACGTTCAGCGCAGCAGGGGGGATTGTGACCGATAAGCGTACTCGCCTAGCTCACCACAGTGTTAACTACCTCACATTTCTAAAAATGAATGAGGCATGGATCTCGGAGGAATTCAACACATGTGATCAGTAGACCATGTATATGTCTATAAACAATTTTTGGAATCAAGCACACAGACCTTCTTAATTCATTTGGCTCACTTCCCTGACCCAAAAAAGCACACCGTACTATATGCCCCTACCCTCCTCTTTGAAGAGGTTGAGCGGTGTCATATTTCTACTGGGGCTGCTTATTATGAGGGGTTCCCACCATCCCTGTGCTGTGCTGACTTCCTCCTGGGTGTTCTTATTATGAGGGGCTCCCACCATCCCTGTGCTGTGCTGACTTCCTCCTGGGGGTTCTTATTATGAGGGGATCACACCATCCCTGTGCTGTGCTGACTTCCTCCTGGGGCTGCTTACGGTGCTGCTGTCAGCGCTGTATGTCACGGAGCTGCTGTCAGCGCTGTATGTCACGGAGCTGCTGTCAGCGCTGTATGTCACGGAGCTGCTGTCAGCGCTGTATGTCACGGAGCTGCTGTCAGCGCTGTATGTCACGGAGCTGCTGTCAGCGCTGTATGTCACGGAGCTGCTGTCAGCGCTGTATGTCACGGAGCTGCTGTCAGCGCTGTATGTCACGGAGCTGCTGTCAGCGCTGTATGTCACGGAGCTGCTGTCAGCGCTGTATGTCACGGAGCTGCTGTCAGCGCTGTATGTCACGGAGCTGCTGTCAGCGCTGTATGTCACGGTGCTGCTGTCAGCGCTGTATGTCACGGAGCTGCTGTCAGCGCTGTATGTCACGGAGCTGCTGTCAGCGCTGTATGTCACGGAGCTGCTGTCAGCGCTGTATGTCACGGTGCTGCTGTCAGCGCTGTATGTCACGGAGCTGCTGTCAGCGCTGTATGTCACGGAGCTGCTGTCAGCGCTGTATGTCACGGAGCTGCTGTCAGCGCTGTATGTCACGGAGCTGCTGTCAGCGCTGTATGTCACGGAGCTGCTGTCAGCGCTGTATGTCACGGTGCTGCTGTCAGCGCTGTATGTCACGGAGCTGCTGTCAGCGCTGTATGTCACGGAGCTGCTGTCAGCGCTGTATGTCACGGAGCTGCTGTCAGCGCTGTATGTCACGGAGCTGCTGTCAGCGCTGTATGTCACGGAGCTGCTGTCAGCGCTGTATGTCACGGTGCTGATGTCAGTGCTCTGTATTACGGTGCTGCTGTCAGTGCTCTGTATCTCCTGCACCCTCTTGTTTGCCTACCCTGGTCCCTGACCTTCCCTCTCCTCCATTGCCTTCATTAGCTCCATAGTCCTGAATTGTCAGAACAATTTCCCAAATAAAAAAAAAATGCTTGTAGTTATCGATCCCAAATTCACCTCATACATGTATTATGCTATTGTCCAGGTGGTGGGACTACGTGCTACCCCCTAATAATTACCCCGTGGCCGCAAATTCGACCTAAAGGTTTGCGAAATTCGCCTCCCATTGAAGTCAATGGAGCCCGCGGCGAACGGTCGTTTTCGCGAACGTTTGTGTCCGTTCGCGTTTCGCGTTCGCGAAACGTCCCGTCGGAAGTTCGTCCATCACTATTTATGATGTTTTTTGCGGTGTCTGTGGTAGGGGAGTTGTAGTCCAGAGGGGTGGGATTGCCTGGAGCTACAGAGTGTAATGGCCACAAGCACAAGAAGGAGGTGAGTTTCTGTTATAACATTTTAATAAGTAATTTTTCTCCTTCACTGGTGGGCACTGATGAGGTGGCACTGACAGGTGCCAATGATGGACACTGACAGTCAGTGGCAATGATAGGCGGCACTGATAGGCACTCATGCGGTAGCACTGACAGACGGTACTTATGGGCACTAACAGGCAGTGTCCCTGATAGGCGGAACTGACAGGCAGTGGCTCTGATAGTTGGCGCTGATGGGCACTCATGCAGTGGCACTGAAAGGCAGTGGCTCTGATAGGTGACACTGACAGGCAGTGGCACTGATAGGTGGCACAGATGTGCACTTATGCAATGGCACTGACAGATGGCACTGATGGGCACTGACAGGCGGCAGCAATGATAAGTGGCACTGATAGACACTCATGAGGTGGCACTAATAGGTGGCACTGATGGGCAGTAAAATCATTCTATAAACACATACACTTCATATATAATGAAATGCTTGATGCTTATAAAATAGTTTACTATTTGCCAAATATATATATAAGAGGGCCAGTATGGTGGCCCGTAATTATGGGAGGAGCCCGGAGGGTATATAACCAGACCTCGCACACCGTTCAGTGTCGATTCCAGTGCGCGGTAATACGTCACCAGGCCGACCGTTTGCTTCTTACTTCGTCTTAGTAAGCGCGTACATACACCATCGCTATCCCGTCTCCACTCGCAAAACCTTGCCGATCGTTACGCCTCGTCGTCACAGGTAGGACTATTCTCGTTATTCCTTACTCAAGTTGATATCAGTTCGCTAGCTTGTTTTCTTGGCTAAAGTTGTCTTCGGCTAGTATCTCTTTACGCTATCTTTCACGTACATTTTCTTCTACCTGCCGTATTTCACCCGTACGTTCTCATTCTGTACTTGTTCACAGCTTCGTTAAAATCGTACGTTCTCATTCTGTACTCATTCACAGCTTTCGTTAAAATCGCACGTTTATTCTGTACTCGTTCACAGCTTTCGTTAAAATCGTACGTTCTCATTCTGTACTCGTTACCATGTTTTCTTTCGAAATCGCTCGGCCTGTAAATAAACCGAAACCAGTGCTACCCTTGCACGGTTTCAAACATGCACCCCGCCTCAAGTTGGCCATCTACCCGCTCGTTCAGATCACAGACGCACTCCAGGCGGTCGTCAGGGGGGGAAATATTAATATATATATACACAATACCGCACCGGGTCTTATCACGTCATCGACAAACGGGCCAAATCTGTCATCAACCGTTCTTTCAGGGCTCACATCCAGCCCGGTTCTAATAGTCACGGCACAAGCTCTACGATACTTTCACCTTTCTCGAACCTAATTGCACGTTTATTCACAACTTCTACACCAAACCGCTCGTAGTTACACACGGTCAACCCCATATAAATCATTTTCTTACCTTCTATCCTTCTAAACTAAACTGTCTTGCAACCACGGCAAGTCTTTCTGCATTTGGCTCACAAAACAGCCGAACGTCTCCAGTAGCAACACGGCTACTCATACGTTTTCTCTATCCCTGTTCCTCTTTTTAGGTCAGTAAATTTGCCACTTGGTCCATCCTGCAACAGGCTCAGACCACCCATTCCAGGTAAAAAAAAAAAAAAAAAAAAAAAAAAAAAAAAATAAAAAAAGAAGGGGGGGGGGGGGATGGGGGTAGAATACAAGGTAACCTGGTTAGAGTTTTGCATTTCTTCACCAGGGGGTCGCCTATGGCCCCGAAACAGCTTGTAAACCCACCTTATTACTACTCCTGTATCACCCCGCTGTAGGTTTCACACAAATTCAGCCCTTGACCCAACAGAGTCGCCAGCACCAGGGCTTCAAGGCAGGTGCATCGTTAGAAGGTATGGAAAAAAAAAAAAAAAAAAAAAGTTCCTTTCTCTTACACACTTTCACGACATATTTTACCTCACACGCATAATTTTAAATTTTGGGTCCGAGGCGTTAGCAACTGTCACATACTTCTACGCATCTCACTCTGTTTTCGGAGCACAAGCCTCCACTACGCAGACAAGGTCGCCTAAACCCCCATTCTTGCTGGCAGTGCAAGCAGTTAGCCGACCGAACACACGTCAATTTCTACAGACCGCAACATTCCTACTTAGCACACCAGACTTCCGTTACCTTCCCCGGTTCGCCCCGGGGATTCTGGTGCACTAGTCTGTGCCGAGCACAGTCGGACACCCGAGCTATCGGTTACCTAGCCAGTCACCTCCTGGCTCACCTCGGTGTCACGCATTCTTATGAGTTATAATAAATTGTTTCACTCAAACAGCGCTCAAGCGCAAACCAACTGTCGCTATGGCTGTCACTCCCCCTGATTTTCCTACTTTATGCTTTCCTCGAAGTACCTTTCTGTCCCCTCCGGTATCCCCAACCTTTTCTTAAAACATATGCATTTCCCCTCTCGTTTAGCGGACACCATGTCGTTGGCCGGCAGCGACATCTCTTCCCCCGACCCGTCATCACCTGGGGCGGGTTCAACCAACGGTGACGGACAGCTCTACAGAGCCTGGACCATCCCGAAACTCACGGCAGAACTACGACGCAGGGATATCCCCTTCCCGGCTACAGCAAGAAAAGCCGAACTCTTCAAATTGCTATTCCCACCATCTACGCCAGCCCCATCAGATTCCCAGGCGTCCCTACACTCCATTGCATCAGCAGTTGCTCAGCTGCACTCCTTAGTGGCTTCACTGTCTTCAACAGTCTCCGATGTCCAGACCAGAGTAGTGTCTCTAGAAGAACGACAAGTGCTCCCCACATCACCCACCACTACCACCCCCATGCCAATACCGTTAGGTACGCCCCAGTACAGCTCCACCATCTTCCCGGCACATCTCGTCCCAGCTAACATTAGGAAGGACATTTTAGATGGCCGGGACGTCAATCTCGCGTCCCTCCTTATTTCGGTTCACGATGCAGCGGAGAACAAAGCCTATACATGGGGGGATGTCTCCGTCGTTCTAAAAGCGAAAGACCGTAGGCTCGCACGTAAGCTCACAGTCACTGAGTTCGTGCTCGCCTTTGGTATGGTTAGAGACATAATTTGCTCCCTCAACCCCAACAAAAGGGAAGAACTTGATCTGTATCTACACGCAGTGACGGATCTAGGTTATAGGTATGGAGGGAGCGCGTTCTACGACTACCACCGCTCCTTTTCGGCCAAAGCTGCTGCCAGGCTCAGTCAGTTTCAGTTGGCTACCGACTGGAGCGCAGTCGATACAGAACTATTCTGTCGCCATTTTGCGGGTCTACGCTCCCCACTGTGCACCAACTGCCAGTCGGCCACCCACACAACTAGCTGGTGTTCGGAAAACGAGGGCAGACGCCCCCCGTACTTTCCCCCCTTCTCAAACACAGCTCAGAGCGCAGGTACATCCACACAGCGCCCACAAGAGGACAAGTTAGGTCGACCCATTAAAACGCTAGGAGGAGCTCAAATTTGCAACAACTTCAATATCGGGGGTTGCCATTTCCCTCAATGCAGACTCCTCCACGTCTGCCTCACTTGCCACCAAGCTCACCCCAGAATCGCCTGCGGGATCAAAAAACCTAACCACACATGACTGAGCCGCATACACATCGGATGGCTGCACTTCTACCTCCTTTCACACCCATCACCCTCACTAGCAGCCTTCCTACTACAGGGTTTCACTGTAGGTTTCCACACGGGGTTTATCACTCTCCCAGACACCACCCACGAATGCAGAAATCTTCGGTCAGCAGCCACAGACGAAGAAGCGATCAACACCTTGCTACAAAATGAACTTGATCGGGGATACATGATCGGCCCCTTCTCACACCCACCTTTTTCTGTTTGGAGAGTCAGCCCTATCGGGCTCGTGAAAGGGAAATTCTCAAATAAACTTCGTTTAGTCTATGATTTGTCCGCGCCTCATTTTTCTCACGTACCTAGTTTAAATTCCCTTATACCCTCAGAGGAATTCGGTCTCAAATACTCCTCCGTAGACCTTGCCATCCAAACCATCCTCCGCTTAGGAGCTGGCGCCTGGCTGTCCAAAGCCGACATCGCGGACGCTTTTAAATTATTACCGATCCATCCATGCCTATGGCAATGGCACGGTGTCAAATGGAAGGACCAGTACTATTTCGCCACGAAATTGACCTTCGGCTCCAAAAGCAGTCCATGGCTCTTCGACACGTTCGCCCAGTGCCTGTCCTGGATCCTTTCACACCACGCGTCCTGTCAGAAAGTGATCCACTACTTGGACGACTTTCTGCTTATTGAGGAACCCGGGGAATCTCCAGTAGATCTTAATAGCCTTAGAGAAGTTTTTGCCAAACTCAATGTACCCATAGCGGAGAAGAAGGTGGAAGGCCCCGCACAACGCCTCACCTTCTTGGGTATCATCCTCGATACTCAAACCATGCAGGCCAGCTTACCTCTCGACAAACTAACCCGCATCAGGGAGGTCATCCATACCTTTACGATTACACAAGGGTGCACCAAGAGACAACTCCAGTCTTTGCTCGGGATGCTCAACTTCGCGGTAAGGATCATCCCCCAGGGTCGATCTTTTGTCTCCCGCCTCTTGGTATTTCTTTCCCAAGTACAAGACCCCGACCGTGTCTTCAGGCTAGATCAAGCAGCAACAGCCGATCTCAACATGTGGGACAATTTCTTAGCAAACTGGAACGGCATCTCAATGTTTATCCCATCAGTATCCTCCTCTTCACCCCAGATAGTCACTGATGCTGCAGCCTCCACAGGCTTTGCAGCGATCTTTGACCGTCACTGGTTCGCAGGCCCATGGCCGCCAGAGATTCTCGCAATCCCCGGCTTCAATCTATCATCCTCGCTATTCGAGCTATATCCTATAGTGGCTGCAGCACAAGCCTGGGGCAGTAGCTGGACAGGACAGACAGTTACGGTTGTCACAGACAATCAAGCCACAGCCAACATCATAAACAAAGGCCGTTCTAAGTCACTGGCCATAATGGCATTTCTTCGCAGGTTGGTACAATTGTCCCTTCAGCACCAGTTTAATCTTCTCTGCATCCACATCCCAGGCAAGTGTAATACCTTAGCTGATGCCCTGTCCCGCCTTAATTTCGAATCATTCTTTTCACAGGAACCTGGAGCCGACCCAACCATGACTACTATCCCACACTGGTCTCAGCTAACTCTTCATTGAATCCGTACCTATGCAATGCTACCAAGCTCATTAACCTTTCGTTATCTCACAACACGATCAAGGCCTATCGTGCTGCCTGGAAAATGTACAACAGATTCCTAGCAGCCTTTCCCGGGGCGAGCCCAGGCGATCTCCATCATATCCTCGCTTTCATTTCATACTGCCACACGCAGATGACTTTGGCTCACAACACTATCAGACTCTATCTGGCAGGCATCCAACATTTTATTTCTTTGCAAGACCCCGCCAAACCGTCCTTATTCGCCGCTCATGCAGTCAAGACAATTCTGCGTGGTATTCTCAAACAGCAGCCGCCAGTCAGCAGCAAACGTCTTCCTGTGACCGGCACCATCTTTCGTGAGATATCACTCTTCCTCTCTCGTTCCCCTTTTGGCCCTTTTCCTAGCCTGGTCATTAAAGCAGCCATTTACCTAGCCTTCTATGGTTTTCTGCGCCCCAGCGAATTTACAGTCACCAGCTCTAGCGGTAAGAAGCTATGCAGACGGCACCTCACTCGCCACCAAACCTTCTTCACTTTACATTTAGAGGTATCTAAAACACAACAGGTGGGCCCAGGGACGGACATCAAGTTTTTTAAAACCTCCAATGCCTGGTGCCCCGTGGCCGTCTTGGACCAATTACTAGAGCACTTATCCGATCCATCACCCGACAGCCCGTTACTACCATTCCCGGTTAAACCGCTTAGCTGTAATCAGTTTATCAGCCATGTCAAGATCCTCCTACGCAATATAGGCCTCGACCCAGCTCGTTATTCAGGACACTCTTTTCGTATCGGAGCAGCATCAGCAGCCTCACGCAACGGAGTTCCAGCACACGTAATCAGGAAGTTGGGAAGATGGAAATCCACTTGCTTCGCTCAGTACATTCCCGACCCACAGTCAGAAATGGCTCAAGCCTTCCGCGGCCTTGCTCTCTAAAACCTATTGTCTTACTATAATAAACTACTTTGTCCCTAAACCAAGTCTTTTGCGCCCTTCTCTTAGCATACCGCCCAGTAGCACAGGGCTCACTGCCCAGCTCAACTGGGTTTACCTTACTGCAGACCAGGGCACACTTCAGGTCTATTTTATGTTGTTCGTCATGTGGCGTGTTTATGTTTTTCCTTCCATACCTTCAGGACGAAGGGTTTTGACCATAAATATATATATATATATATATATATATATATCCCCCGATTTCATTTTGAAAATCTGGCCACCTTAACATAGACCCCCCTAAGTGCAGACCCCCCTCCATCAGCATAGACCCCCCTAAGTGCAGACCCCCCCCTCCATCAGCATAGACCCCCCTAAGTGCAGACTCCCCCTCCATCAGCATAGACCCCCCTAAGTGCAGACTTCCCCTCCATCAGCATAGATCCCCTAAGTGCAGACCCCCCTCCATCAGTATAGACCCCCCTTCCAGCAGCATAGACTCCCCTCAGCATATACACCCCCCTCCATCAGTATAGACCCCCCAGTTCAGATCTCCTTCCCTCAGCATAGACCCCCCTAAGTGCATACTCCCCCCTCCATCAGTATAAACCCCCTCAGTGCAGACCCCCTCCACTTGTGCTAGTAGTCCCCCCTCCCATAGCACCCCCAGCATTTTTCCATGTACAAATACAATACACTGTTCAGACCTCAGAACACGCGGGATATGCACAGCGCCGTGTCCCTCCACGGACTCCCTCACCCATCCTGTGTACAGTAGTGTGGGAGGAGCTGCAGTGCAGAGGGCTGGAGGGGCGGTGTACCGATCTGAGCCAAGAGCCAGGGGAAACGTTTCGGAGAGGGAGGACACAGATCAGTGGGGGGTGTGGATCGTGCGATGCCGCTGCCCACAGGTGTCACCAGGATGCAGCCCACACCCCCCACCCCTTCATAAGAATGCCACTGCCTCCGCCCACCCCCCTCCTTCCCTGCTGAATTGACCGGACGAAAAAAAGTACCCGTGCCCATGCAGCAGTCAAAGCAGACTGGGGACAGCAGTATGGGCTGTCCCCCCCCTCTGCCTCAGCTCACAGCACCTTACATCCACCTGTCACTCAGCCACAGACAGAGCGGCCGTACTCCATTCAGCCAATCGGGCTGCTCTGCCTGTCTGTGGCTGAGTGACAGGAACAGCCGGGAGATTGCCCTGCACTCGCGGGTATCCGGGAGCCCTGCAGCCAAATGCGGGAGGCTCCTGCGGCTCGCGGGAGACTTGAGATGTCTGCTTTATATGGTTCGTGGCCTCTATCATCACAGTGGTGTTCTATTGTAATGTTATTAGGAGTATTTTTTATTCAAAGTGACAGTTTGAGTGACTTCACTTAACCACTTCTGGACCACTGCATGCTGATGTACGTCCCTACTTTGGGGACGGATAGAGTTGTTATGGCAACATCTAGCCGCCATAACCCCGGTATCCCTGTGTTCGGCCGGTGGTCCGGTACAAGATAAAAGTGCTCTCTGTGGCGGATTCGCTGCAAGATTACTTTTATCTATGGTGGGAGAGGGAACTCCTTCCTCCCGCCATGATTCGGTGCCCTCCGCCGCTTTCAGGAGCCGTCGGGAGCGGCAGAGGCGATCGCGCCTGTCCCCTGGGCTGACATGGAGACGAGAGGAAGATGGCCACCCCACCCATCTCCATGACACTGCAGGGAGCGGAAGTGACATCATAACTCCACTTCCGCCCATAGTTCTTAAAGGACCATTTTATTTAAAAAAAAAAATTAAATGACAAAATTATTATTTTTTCTTATTGCATTTTAGTGTAAATTTGAGATCTGAGGTCTTTTTGACCCCAGATTTGATATTTAATAGGACCTGTCATGCTTTTTTCTATTACAAGGGATGTTTACATTTCTAGTAATAGCAATAAAAGTGACACATTTTTTATTTTTTTTTAAAACAGTGTAAAAAAAAAAAGTAAAAGGTAAAATAAATAAGATTTTTTTTTTTTAAACGCGCCCCGTTCCGACGAAACAAACGCGTACGTGAGTAGTGCCCGCATATGATAACGGTGTTCAAACCACACGTCAGGTATTGCCACGATCAGTAGAGTGAGAGCAATAATTCTAGCCCTAGAACCCATCTGTAACACAAAACATACAACCAGTAGCATTTTTTAAATGTCGCCTATGGAGATTTTTAAGCGTAACATTATCTTTCACAATAAAAAAAAAAAATTGGGCTAACTTTACTGGTGTCTTATGTTTTAATTCAAAAAAGTGTATTTTTTGTCCAAAAAAAGTGCACTTGTAAGACCGCTGCACATATACAGTGTGCCAAAGTATTGCAATGACTACCATTTTATTCTCTAGGATGTTATAAAAAAAAAAAACTATAATGTTTGGGGGTTCTAAGTAATTTTCTAGCAAATAAAAAGTGCTTTTAACTTGTAAACACCACATCTAATGCCCTGTACACACGGTCGGACATTTTTTAGACCAAAAAAATCCATCAGATTTTTTTAGACGGATTTTGGCCGAATCTAGTCTTGCATACACACGGTCGCACAAAGTTGTAGGAAAATCCGATCGTTCTGAACGAGGTGACGTACAACGTGTACGATGGGTCTACGTAGAGGCCAGTGCCCAATAGCTTTCATCCCCAAATTTATTCTGAGCATGCGTGGCACTTTGTGCATCGGAATTCTATACACATGATCGGAAAAGTCCGATCGGATTTTGTTGTCTGAAAATTTTAGGTCCTGCTCTCAAATGTTTTCCGTCGGAAGTTCCAACTGAAAAAGCCTGCTAGAGCCCACACACGATCGGATTTGCCGACAACATAATCCGTCTGACTTTTCCCGTCTGAATTTCCCACCGTGTGTACGGGGCATAAAAAAGAGTCCCGGTCTTAAGGTGATTAAATGATTTGCATTTTTAATATTCTTTTTAATTTTTGTCATTACTTTCTTTATTATGTTGATTGATTTATTGAATTGCTGCCCATCACAGAAGGTTCACACATAAGGTATATAAAGTTTATTTATCATTTAGGGGAGCGCTGTACCAATCTTTACACTAAACCAAAAAGACTATTTAATTCATTATTAATATTCAAAACAAACTCCCCCATCCATCCATCCATCCATCCATGTCTCTATCTATGCTTTATTTTGTTGAGAAATCACTTTGAAAAATATCCCCCTAGCATTTCTGCCCGTCACCATCTTGACCATGGGCAATGATTCATGTAACATTTACTTCCTGGATTCCATCTGCCTTTAGCTCAGGCCTGCATGCAGGAGTGTGTGCTTAGTTGAGAAAAACCCTCCTCCCCTCCTGAAGACTCCGACATTATTTGCCTAGGCAAGAAACCAGGAAGTAACTGAAGAAATGGCAAAAAATAAAAAGTTTAAAACAAGTAAATATGGTATACTTTTCTATCTATTTACTAAGACTAGCAGCATGAGGATTAAAAATAATGTTGATTGATTATGTTGATTAACTGAGACAAGTACACACTATAGACGGATGTGCTTTATTCATATTTCATATCTGAGGTTTACAATCACTTTACATGGTCTATAAATCTCACCTTGCTAGCAGTGCAGATGGAGGAATCTATCACTTCTGACCATTGCATATAAACAAATCAGGCTTAGCCCTTGTACACATGGTCGGAAATTCCGACAACCAAATCCGTCGGACAAAGTTGTCAGAAAATCCAATCGTACTTAACGTGATGACGTTATTTCGTTAGGACGGGACTACGTTCAGACTAGTAGCCAATAGCTTTTGTCTAGGAATTTGATCTGAGCATACGTGGCACTTTGTCCGATCAGAATTCTCTACACATGATTGTACAAAGTCCGATCGGATCATGTTGTCAGAAAATGTTATAGCCCAGCTGGAAAACTTGGTCCGCCGGACACTCCGACGGAAACAGTCCGATGGAGCCCACACACTGTCGGATTATCGGACTCTCCCTCCTCATTGGCTGAGACAGCAGCGTGGCACCATTGGCTCCCACTGCTGTCAATCAAAGTCAATGAGGAGATTGTGCGGGGCTGAATAGCGGCAACGTGTCTGAATGGACACACAGAGCAGCAGCTCGGGTGCCCCCATAGAAAGCTGCTTGCTGTGGGGACACTCAGCAGGAAGGAGGGGCCAGGAGAGCCTGTGGGGGACCAGAGAAGAGGAGGATGGGGCTGCTGTGTGCAAAACCATTCCACAGAACAGGTAAGTATAACAAAAAAATTAGACTTTAGTATTACTTTAAATAGTTTTATTTTCATTAAAAAAAAAAATCACAAAGCCGTGTTCTTTCCACACATTTTTCCTGTTTCCCCACTTAAGAAAGTTGCATATCTTCATTCTTCCAGCAGTGGCAGTGAGAAGTCCTTCCATTGTACTGAAGGGGTATCCCATGAGCACCGTCCATTTCTGTAATACTAAAGAAGAGCTTATTCACATCATGTCCATTGATCTGCATTTTGCTGCACACCTCCACACATGTATAATACAGCGGGATCCATAGGAAACTATTGTATTCTATGTTCACACCATGCATGTGTGTTGTTGTGCAGTAAACGAGGGCCGTCTTTAAGGCAGGGCAAAAGGGGCAGGGTCCTGTCCTGGGTCCTGTCATTGTTGTGGGGCCCAAAGCAGCTGCCCCATACTTGCCAAATATCTCAGTTTAAATTCCCTTTCTCAGTTTAAAACTTCCCCTGAAGTTTTAGTCCTGTGTTGTGTCCTGATATCTCAGTGCGAAGTGCTGGTACTAATGCTGCCCAGCTTTGCCCTATTGTTGTGTACAGATGACTCACCTGCAGACCCTGTGTTTACATGTAAAAGTGGTGGCATTACTAAGTAAATAGCTGTGGCTAGCGGCATTGATATGTAAACAAAGGTGTCAGTCATATGTATATCATGCTCCCCTGCAGTGAGGAGATGATGTGCTGTAACCTCTAGCAACCATTCAGTGAGCAGTATTACTGTACAGTAATCTCTAGCAACCAATTAACAAGCAGAAATCATTTGTTGTAACCTCTAGCAACTAATCAGTGAGCCGTAATGTGTGCTGTAACCTCTAGCAACCAGTCATTAAGCAGTATTGATATGCTGTAACCACTGGCAACAATCAAAATTGCTGCCTGATCTGATACGGTAAACTGACTTTAAGTCTAGCTGCTATTTATTGTATGTCTCAGAGCAGGTGGAGAGTGAAATTGCAGGGGGGTAGGGGGGGGCCCAAGAAAATTTTTACCCAGGGTCCAATCAATATTAAAGATATCCCTGCAGTAAACGGACACGGTGTGAAGAAGCTCTGTGCCTGTTCACACATAATATGGTGACTGGCATTTTCTGCACTAGAACACCAGTCACACAGTTGCTATCTATGTGCCCCGGGTGCTCTGCAGCCTGGAGCCGCTGTAAAATGCAGACATGCTGCACTGTATGGTACGGCACAGGAAGGCATTACATGTTACATAGTTGCCAACGTAAAAAAAAAAATTCGGGACACTTTTTTTGGCAGTTGGCAGAGTTGTATTATAATTAGGGGGCGGGGAATGTGGTTATAGGTGTGGCACAGGAAAAGGTGAAAATGTGGCGCGTGCAGTTCGCATGGCAAAATATGGGCGTGGTTTACGTAAAATCATGGGCGTGGCTTACATGGGGCGTGGCTCAAAGGGGTGTGGTTAGTGACAGAGATGAATGCGGGATGGAGAGGGAAAGGGAAAGGGGGGGGGCAGAGAGATGGAGGGACAGCAGCCCCCCGATCCTACACCACAATAGCAATGTGTTTTCCAGAGTTTGACAATCAGCAGATAAAGATACTCCAAATACCTGGTGTTAGCGCTTCAATCATCCCGGCACCATGATTGTTATGGTGTCAGGATGATTGAAGCGCATTATTTCTATTATTACATTGTAATATGAAATTAAATCATTCAACTCACCATAATGCAGAATCAGTGGGAGCCATGAGCACGTCACTAGCCACGTTGCCTGCTACCAGATGCCATCAGGTGCCCCCAGCAGATTTCCTCCTTACATCAGGTGCCCCATCAGAGCAGCCTTCCTTACATCTGGTGTCCCCATCAGTCCTCCTAACATCTGGTGCCCCTTTGACTCTGACTGCGCCCTCTGACATCCAGACTCTGACTGGCCCTTCTGACATCCAGACTCACTGGCGCCCCCGACATCCAGACTCACTGGCGCCCCCGACATCCAGACTCACTGGCTCCCCCGACATCCAGACTCACTGGCGCCCCCGACATCCAGACTCACTGGCGCCCCCGACATCCAGACTCACTGGCGCCCCCGACATCCAGACTCACTGGCGCCCCCGACATCCAGACTCACTGGCGCCCCCGACATCCAGACTCACTGGCGCCCCCGACATCCAGACTCACTGGCTCCCCCGACATCCAGACTCACTGGCTCCCCCGACATCCAGACTCACTGGCTCCCCCGACATCCAGACTCACTTGCGCCCCCGACATCCAGACTCACTTGCGCCCCCGACATCCAGACTCATTGGCGCCCCGACATCCAGACTCACTGGTCCCCGACATCCAGACTCACTGGCCCCCGACATACACAGACTCACTGGCCCCCGACATACACAGACTCACGGGCCCCCGACATACACAGACTGGCCCCCCGACATCCACAGACTGGCCCCCCGACATCCACAGACTGGCCTCCGACATACTGACCCCCGACATCCACAGACTGGCCCCCGACATACACAGACTCACTGGCCCCCGACATCCCATCGTTGCCACGCAGAGACTTTGAACTGCGGCGCCGCCCACTGCACTTCAAACACACACTGGCAGTGGGGGTGGGTGGCGCCACAGCATCTCTATTGAATACCAGCTTCTGGTCTTCTTTAAAATAGCGGCCGGCCGCGGACCTCTTGCAGCCGGCGGCGAAAAACGGGAAATTTGAATTTCCAGGGACAAACCGAATTTCCCGGGACAAAATAAATTCAGGACAAATGTCCTAATCCCGGGAATGTCCCGGGAAATTCGGGACCGTTGGCAATTATGATGTTACTGTACAGAAGCTCATCACACTGCACTGCTCTATGGTGACATCAATGACTTGTCCCTTTGTGCGCTTCACATAAAGTTCACACAAAAAAAGAGAAAAAAAGAGCCGTGTGATGCGGTAGAATGTGCATCGCTCCGCCTCCTACCGCTGGCTCACATCGACCGGAATGGACAGCTGCCTGCACATTAAACCGCCCCAGTTTGATGTGTGGGCAGTGTGAACAGACCCCCAATAATCAAAATAAAATATCCGGCTTCCTCTTCCTAATTATAGTTGGACAATCACACTCTTTTTTGCAAGACGATGAAAAATAAATAAAATGAATCCGGCCTCTTCCTCGCTTTATAGCCGGCCAAATCACGCTCCTTTATTGCAAAAAGTGACACTAAACTCTGGTTTACAAAAAAGAAATGTTCTGTTCAGGTATGTGTTGTTAAAGCGTTTGTTACCTCAGCACTTCATATTCCTGATATGTGCCCGCTGTACCATCTACTTGTATGAGAAAGTCTCCTGTTCTTTTTGTATTGCCTCCTTTTTGTGAAATCCCTGGTGTTCCTGCCAGTCCCCCTGCTTTCCTATTAAATAAATGACCACTGTAAAGAGGACCTGTCATGCCATATTCCTATTACAAGGGATGTTTACATTCCTTGTAATAGGAATAAAAGTGATCAAAAAATTTATTTTTGGGGAAAAAAGTGTCAAATAAAGTAAAATGAATAATAAAACAAATTTTTTTTTTTTTAAAGCGCTCCTGTCCCCATGTGCTCGCATGCAGAAGCGGACGCATACGCATACGTAAGTCCTGCTCACATATGAAAACGGTGTTCAAACCACACATGTGAGATATCGCTGCGAATGTTAGAGCGAGAGAAATAATTTTGGCCCTAGACCTCCTCTGTAACTCAAAACATGTAACTAGTAAAAAAAATGAAAGTGTCGCCTATGGGGATTTTTAAGTAGCGACGTTTGGTGCCATTCCACGAGCGTGTGCAATTTTGATCGCCGCGGGCATACCTGCGATCGTCTCACGGGGCGGCTGAATGAGGAGATGTCATTGTAAACAGCATCTCCCCGTTCTGCCTAGCAACAAGTGACGCTGATCTCTGCTCCATGTAATTGGAGCAGAGATCAGTGTTCACTAAAACAAAGCCCAGCCCCCCACAGTTAGTAACACGCCCCTAGGAACACTTAACCCCTACACTGCCACCCCCTGGTTAACCCCTTCACTGCCAGTGTAATTTACACAGGAATCACTGCATTTGTATAGCAGTGATTGCTGTATAAATGACAATGGTCCCAAAAATGTGTCAAAAATGTCCGATGTGTCCGCCATAATGTCGTAGTCACAATAAAAATTGCTGATCGCTGCCATTACTAGTAAAAAAAAAATATTAATAAAAATGCCATAAAACTATCCCCTATTTTTAAATGCTATAACTTATTTTTTTTTACCAAAAATATGTAGAAGAATACGTATCGGCCTAAACTGAGCGAAAAAAAAAATATTTATATATTTTTGGGGGATATTTATTATAACAGAAAGTAAAAAATAATACGTTTTTTTCAAAATTGCCACTCTATTTTTGCTTATAGTGCAAAAAATAAAAACCGCAGGGGTGATCAAATACCACCAAAAGAAAGCTCTATTTGTGGGAAAAAAAGGACGTTAATTTTGTTTGGGAGCCACGCCGCACGAGTTTTCAGTTAAAGCGACGCAGTGCCGAATCGCAAAAAGTGGTCTGGTCTTAAGCCAGCAAAATTGTCCGGTCTGAAAGTGGTTAAAGCACAAAACTGTTTTTTCCAAAAAAAAAAAAACATTTGAAAACATTTTTAAAAGCCTTTAAATGCCTTTACAGGTGACCACTTTAGATTTACGGAGGAGGTCTACTGCTAAAATTAGTACCCTCGATCTGACCTTCGGGGTGATACCTCACATGCATGGTGCAATTGCTGTTTACATATGACACCAGACCAACGCTTGCGTTCGACGTTGCGCCTTACCAGGGGGGACAGGGGTGTTTTTGTTTTGTTTTTTATTTATTTTGCTTTTTTATTTTATTTTTAAACTGTTCCTTTCATTTATATAGTTTTTTTAATCATTTTTATTGTTATCAGACCCTAGATCTCTCCTCTGTCCTCAAAGCATCTGACCACACCAAGATCGGTGTGATAAAATGCTTTCCCAATTTCCCAATGGCGCTGTTTACATCCCGCAAAATCTAAGTCATGAAATACTCATAGCTTCCGGTGTCTTAGGCCATAGAAATGATTGGAGCCATTCTGGTCTCTGATCAGCTCTATGGTCAGCTGGCGGAACCACCGGCTGCATTCTCAGGTTCCCTGTTGGGACAGGAGAGCCTGAGAAAACCATTGAAGATGGTGCGGGGGGGGGGACATTCCCTCCCACTGCTTGTAAAAGCAGTCTAGAGGCTAATTAGCTGCTAGGATTGCTTTTACATCAAAGCCAACCACTGGCTGAAAATAATGATACCAAGATGATACCTAAACCTGCAGGCATCATTCTGGTATAAGCACTCAGTATGTTGCTGGAACTAGTTGGGCATATATTGTAATTTTTTTTTCATGCAGCCTGTGGGCTGAACGAAAAAAAAGTATTGATCGGTGGGTATGCCCACCATTAGATACCTCCCTTCATCCACCCACTTCTAATGGTGGGCATACATGCACCATTTATATATGCCGAAGCATGGGGGCATCCTCCCGCAAAAGGTAGGAGCAAATCGCTCCTCCACCCCGTATGCCCCCATGCTTCGGCATATATGCTCTTTTTTAACTGTGGTGGTGAAATCACCTCCGACAGTGCTGGAGTCACAGCCAAAAAAAAAAACACGTTCGAAAAATTGCTGCACAAATACTGTGCAAGATAAAAAGTTGCACCATAGTTGGACCACCATTGTATTCTCTAGGGTCTTTGCTTAAAAAAACATATATATTGTTTTGGGGTTCTATGTAATTTTCTAGCAAATAAATGATGATTTTTATCATGTCAGAATTGGCCTGGGTGCTTCAGAACGCCTGATGGTGCTCCCTGCATGTTGGGCCTCTGTATGTGGCCACGCTGTGTAAAAGTCTCACACATATGGTATCGCCATATTCAGGAGTAATAGCAGAATGTGTTTTGGGGTGTAATTTGTGGTATGCATATGCTCTGTGTGAGAAATAACCTGATAATATGACAATTTTCTGAAAAAAAAAAAGGAAAAATAAATCTTGACGTTGCAAAGAATTGTGGGAAAAAATGTCAACTTCAAAAAAGTAAAAAAGTCATGCCTCTTACTAAATACATTGGAATGTCTTCTTTACAAAAAGGGGTCATTTGGGGGGAATTTGTACTTTTCTGGCATGTTAGGGTCTCAAGAAATGAGACGCCAGTACTTCAGTTGTGATCAATTTTCAGATATTGGCACCATAGCCTGTGGACTCTATAACTTTCACAAAGACCAAATAATATGCACCAATTTGTACGTATTGTTACCAAAGATATGTAGTAGTATAAATTTTGGCCAAAATTTATGAAGAAAAATTACTAATCTGCTAAATTTTATAACAGAAACGAAGAAAAATTCATTATTTTACAGAATTTTTGGTCTTTTTTTTTCTTTTATGACTGAGTAATTGTCATTCAAAATGTGAGAGCACTGAAAGCTGAAAATTGGTCTGGTTATTAAGGAGGTTTAAGTGCCCAGTGGTCAAGTGGTTAAAGTGGAGTTTCCAAAATTCCAAAAATGGAACTTCCACTTTTCGGAATCCTCCCCCCTTCCGGTGTCACATTTGGCACCTTCGGGGGGAGGGGGAGGGAAGCAGATACCTGTCTAATACAGGTATTTTGCTCCCACTTCCGGGCATAGATACCCACGACACTCACTGTAATCTACGGCACTTCCCCCCTTCCCACTGTCTTCTGGGAGACACGCGCATCCCAGGAGACAGCAGGGGCCAGTGGGAACTCACAGCGCGATTCGCGCATGCACAGTAGGGAACCAGGAAGTGAAGCCGCTGTAGAAGTTGTCGCATCTACAAACTAAGGTACATTTTCTGGAATACTCACCATACCTCTCTGCAAATAGCTTGGGGTGTCTCCTTTCCAAAATGGGGTCACTTGGGGGGATTTTGTGCTATCTGGGCATTCCATGGCCTCCGAAACTGTGATAGGCAGTGAGGAATGAAATCAAAAATTTACACCCTTAGAAAGCCTGAAGGTGGTGCTTGGATTTTGGGATACTGTACGCGGTTAGGCTCCCAAAAGGTCTCACACTTGTGGTATCTCCAGACTCAGGAGAAGCAACAGAATGTATTTTGGGGTGTAATTTCACATATAACCATGGCATGTTTGAGCAATATATCATTTAATGACAACTTTGTGCAAAAAAAATAAATAAATAATAATAATGTCTTTTTTACGCAACTTTTGTCAAAATATAAAATATTCCATGGACTCGACATGCCTCTCAGCAAATAGCTTGGGGTGTCTACTTTCTAAAATGGGGTCATTTGGGGAGGTTTTGAACTGTCCTGGCATTTTATGCACAACATTTAGAAGCTTATGTCACACATTATCCACTCTTCTAACCACTTGAAGAAAAAGCCCTTTCTGACACTTTTTGTTTACATGAAAAAATATTTTTTAGGGCAAGAAAATTACTTTGAACCCCCAAACATTAAGTATTTTTTTTAAAGCAAAGGCCCTACAGATTCAAATGGTGGGTGTTTCATTTTTTTTTTCACACGGTATTTGCGCAGCGATTTTTCAAACGCACTTTTTGGGCGAAAAAACACACTTTTTTTAATTTTAATGCACTAAACATCACTATATTGCCCAAATGTTTGATGAAATAAAAAATATGATCTTAGGCCGAGTACATGGATACCAAACATGACATGCTTTAAAATTGCGCAGAAACGTGCAGCGGCCACAAACTACATACATTTTTAAAAGCCTTTAAATGCCTTTACAGGTGACCACTTTAGATTTACGGAGGAGGTCTACTGCTAAAATTAGTACCCTCGATCTGACCTTCGCGGTGATACCTCACATGCATGGTGCACTTGTTTACATATGACACCAGACCAACGCTTGCGTTCGATGTTGCGGCAGGGGGGGCAGGGGTGTTATTTTTTTTTTTTTTGCTTTTTTATTTTTTTTTTATACTGTTCCTTTCATTTATATAGTTTTTTTTATCATTTTTATTGTTATCTCAGGGAATGTAAATATCCCCTATGATTGCAATAGGTAGTGACAGGTACTCTTTTTTTGAAAATATGAGGGTCTATCAGCCCTAGATCTCGCCTCTGTCCTCAAAGCATCTGACCACACCAAGATCGGTGTGATAAAATGCTTTCCCAATTTCCCAATGGCGCTGTTTACATCCCGCAAAATCTAAGTCATGAAATACTCGTAGCTTCCGGTTTCTTAGGCCATAGAGATGATTGGAGCCATTCTGGTCTCTGATCAGCTCTATGGTCAGCTGGCGGAACCACCGGCTGCATTCTCAGGTTCCCTGTTGGGACAGGAGAGCCTGAGAAAACCATTGAAGATGGTGCAGGGGGGACAGTCCCTCCCAGTGCTTGTAAAAGTAGTCTAGAGGCTAATTAGCCGCTAGGATTGCTTTTACATAAAAGCTGACCGCTGGCTGAAAAGAATGATACCAAGATGATACCTAAACCTGCAGGCATCATTCTGGTATAAGCACTTAAAGTCCAGCAACATACCAGTATGTTGCTGGAACTGGTTGGGCATATATTGTCATTTTTTTTTTCATGCAGCCTGTGGGCTGAACGAAAAAAAAATATTGATCGGTGGGTATGCCCACCATTAGATACCTCCCTTCATCCACCCACTTCTAATGGTGGGCATACATGCACCATTTATATATGCCGAAGCATGGGGGCATCCTCCCGCAAAAGGTAGGAGCAAATCGCTCCTCCACCCCTTATGCCCCCATGCTTCGGCATATATGCTCTTTTTTAACTGTGGTGGTGAAATCACCTCCGACAGTGCTGGAGTCACGGCTTTATGTAGGTCAGAGTGATGGGACTCCTTTTCGGTTGTTATTCGTCTTGGAGCCTCCACCCGCGATCTAGAAGCCGTGTCGGGGTGAAGGCTATTTTCGGTAGTAGTAGCCTGGAGCCTCCACACGCGAGCTCAAGGCCACGTCAGAGTGAAGTGACTCCTTTTGGTAGTAGTAGCCTGGAGCCTCCACCCGTGATCTAGAGGCCTCATTGGGTGAAAGTACTCCTTTTCAGTTATTCGTCTTGGCGCCTCCACCCGCGATCTAGAGGCTGCATCGGGGTGAAGGGACTCCTTTTCGGTAGTAGTAGCCTGAAGCCTCCACCAGCAAGCTCAAGGCCACGTCAGAGTGAAGGGACTCCTTTTCGGTTGTTATTTGCCTTGAAGCCTCCACCCGCAAGCTCAAGGCCACGTCAGAGTGAAGTGACTCCTTTTTGGTAGTAGTAGCCTGAAGTCTCCACCCGTGATCTAGAGGCCTCATTGGGTGAAAGGACTCCTTTTCAGTTATTCGTCTTGGCGCCTCCACCCGCGATCTAGAGGCCATGTCGGGGTGAAGGGACTCCTTTTCGGTAGTAGTAGCCTGAAGCCTCCACCAGCGAGCTCAAGGCCACGTCAGAGTGAAGGGACTCCTTTTCGGTTGTTATTTGCCTTGAAGCCTCCACCCGCGAGCTCAAGGCCACGTCAGAGTGAAGTGACTCCTTTTTGGTAGTAGTAGCCTGGAGCCTCCACCCGTGATCTAGAGGCCTCATTGGGTGAAAGGACTCCTTTTCAGTTATTCGTCTTGGCGCCTCCACCCGCGATCTAGAGGCCATGTCGGGGTGAAGGGACTCCTTTTCAGTAGTAGTAGCCTGAAGCCTCCACCAGCGAGCTCAAGGCCACGTCAGAGTGAAGGGACTCCTTTTCAGTTATTATTTGCCTTGAAGCCTCCACCCGCGAGCTCAAGGCCACGTCAGAGTGAAGTGACTCCTTTTTGGTAGTAGTAGCCTGGAGCCTCCCCCCGTGATCTAGAGGCCTCATTGGGTGAAAGAACTCCTTTTTAGTTATTCGTCTTGGCGCCTCCACCCGCGACCTAGAGGCCATGTCGGGGTGAAGGGACTCCTTTTCGGTAGTAGTAGCCTGAAGCCTCCACCACCAAGCTCAAGGCCACGTCAGAGTGAAGGGACTCCTTTTCGGTTGTTATTTGCCTTGAAGCCTCCACCCGCGAGCTCAAGGCCACGTCAGAGTGAAGTGACTCCTTTTTGTTAGTAGTAGCCTGGAGCCTCCACCCGTGATCTAGAGGCCTCATTGGGTGAAAGGACTCCTTTTCAGTTATTCGTCTTGGCGCCTCCACCCGCGATCTAGAGGCCATGTCGGGGTGAAGGGACTCCTTTTCGGTAGTAGTAGCCTGAAGCCTCCACCAGCGAGCTCAAGGCCACGTCAGAGTGAAGAGACTCCTTTTCGGTTGTTATTTGCCTTGAAGCCTCCGCCCGCAAGCTCAAGGCCACGTCAGAGTGAAGGGACTCCTTTTCGGTTGTTATTTGCCTTGAAGCCTCCGCCCGCGAGCTCAAGGCCACGTCAGAGTGAAGTGACTCCTTTTTGGTAGTAGTAGCCTGGAGCCTCCACCCGTGATCTAGAGGCCTCATTGGGTGAAAGAACTCCTTTTTAGTTAATCGTCTTGGCGCCTCCACCCGCGACCTAGAGGCCATGTCGGGGTGAAGGGACTCCTTTTTGGTAGTAGTAGCCTGAAGCCTCCACCAGCGAGCTCAAGGCCACGTCAGAGTGAAGGGACTCCTTTTCGGTTGTTATTTGCCTTGAAGCCTCCACCCGCGAGCTCAAGGCCACGTCAGAGTGAAGGGACTGGTTGGGCATATATTGTCATTTTTTTTTTCATGCAGCCTGTGGGCTGAACGAAAAAAAAATATTGATCGGTGGGTATGCCCACCATTAGATACCTCCCTTCATCCACCCACTTCTAATGGTGGGCATACATGCACCATTTATATATGCCGAAGCATGGGGGCATCCTCCCGCAAAAGGTAGGAGCAAATCGCTCCTCCACCCCTTATGCCCCTATGCTTCGGCATATATGCTCTTTTTTAACTGTGGTGGTGAAATCACCTCCGACAGTGCTGGAGTCACGGCTTTATGTAGGTCAGAGTGAAGGGACTCCTTTTCGGTTGTTATTCGTCTTGGAGCCTCCACCCGCGATCTAGAAGCCGTGTCGGGGTGAAGGCTATTTTCGGTAGTAGTAGCCTGGAGCCTCCACCCGCGAGCTCAAGGCCACGTCAGAGTGAAGTGACTCCTTTTGGTAGTAGTAGCCTGGAGCCTCCACCCGTGATCTAGAGGCCTCATTGGGTGAAAGTACTCCTTTTCAGTTATTCGTCTTGGCGCCTCCACCCGCGATCTAGAGGCTGCGTCGGGGTGAAGGGACTCCTTTTCGGTAGTAGTAGCCTGAAGCCTCCACCAGCGAGCTCAAGGCCACGTCAGAGTGAAGGGACTCCTTTTCGGTTGTTATTTGCCTTGAAGCCTCCACCCGCAAGCTCAAGGCCACGTCAGAGTGAGGTGACTCCTTTTTGGTAGTAGTAGCCTGGAACCTCCACCCGTGATCTAGAGTCCTCATTGGGTGAAAGAACTCCTTTTTAGTTATTCGTCTTGGCGCCTCCACCCGCGACCTAGAGGCCATGTCGGGGTGAAGGGACTCCTTTTCGGTAGTAGTAGCCTGAAGCCTCCACCAGCGAGCTCAAGGCCACGTCAGAGTGAAGGGACTCCTTTTCGGTTGTTATTTGCCTTGAAGCCTCCACCCGCAAGCTCAAGGCCACGTCAGAGTGAAGTGACTCCTTTTTGGTAGTAGTAGCCTGAAGTCTCCACCCGTGATCTAGAGGCCTCATTGGGTGAAAGGACTCCTTTTCAGTTATTCGTCTTGGCGCCTCCACCCGCGATCTAGAGGTCATGTCGGGGTGAAGGGACTCCTTTTCGGTAGTAGTAGCCTGAAGCCTCCACCAGCGAGCTCAAGGCCACGTCAGAGTGAAGGGACTCCTTTTCGGTTGTTATTTGCCTTGAAGCCTCCACCCGCGAGCTCAAGGCCACGTCAGAGTGAAGTGACTCCTTTTTGGTAGTAGTAGCCTGGAGCCTCCACCCGTGATCTAGAGGCCTCATTGGGTGAAAGGACTCCTTTTCAGTTATTCGTCTTGGCGCCTCCACCCGCGATCTAGAGGCCATATCGGGGTGAAGGGACTCCTTTTCAGTAGTAGTAGCCTGAAGCCTCCACCAGCGAGCTCAAGGCCACGTCAGAGTGAAGGGACTCCTTTTCAGTTGTTATTTGCCTTGAAGCCTCCACCCGCGAGCTCAAGGCCACGTCAGAGTGAAGTGACTCCTTTTTGGTAGTAGTAGCCTGGAGCCTCCCCCCGTGATCTAGAGGCCTCATTGGGTGAAAGAACTCCTTTTTAGTTATTCGTCTTGGCGCCTCCACCCGCGACCTAGAGGCCATGTCGGGGTGAAGGGACTCCTTTTCGGTAGTAGTAGCCTGAAGCCTCCACCAGCGAGCTCAAGGCCACGTCAGAGTGAAGGGACTCCTTTTCGGTTGTTATTTGCCTTGAAGCCTCCACCCGCGAGCTCAAGGCCACGTCAGAGTGAAGTGACTCCTTTTTGTTAGTAGTAGCCTGGAGCCTCCACCCGTGATCTAGAGGCCTCATTGGGTGAAAGGACTCCTTTTCAGTTATTCATCTTGGCGCCTCCACCCGCGATCTAGAGGCCATGTCGGGGTGAAGGGACTCCTTTTCGGTAGTAGTAGCCTGAAGCCTCCACCAGCGAGCTCAAGGCCACGTCAGAGTGAAGAGACTCCTTTTCGGTTGTTATTTGCCTTGAAGCCTCCGCCCGCGAGCTCAAGGCCACGTCAGAGTGAAGTGACTCCTTTTCGGTTGTTATTTGCCTTGAAGCCTCCGCCCGCGAGCTCAAGGCCACGTCAGAGTGAAGTGACTCCTTTTTGGTAGTAGTAGCCTGGAGCCTCCACCCGTGATCTAGAGGCCTCATTGGGTGAAAGAACTCCTTTTTAGTTAATCGTCTTGGCGCTTCCACCCGCGACCTAGAGGCCATGTCGGGGTGAAGGGACTCCTTTTTGGTAGTAGTAGCCTGAAGCCTCCACCAGCGAGCTCAAGGCCACGTCAGAGTGAAGGGACTCCTTTTCGGTTGTTATTTGCCTTGAAGCCTCCACCCGCGAGCTCAAGGCCACGTCAGAGTGAAGTGACTCCTTTTTGGTAGTAGTAGCCTGGAGCCTCCACCCGTGATCTAGAGGCCTCATTGGGTGAAAGGACTCCTTTTCAGTTATTCGTCTTGGCTCCTCCACCCGCGATCTAGAGGCCATGTCGGGGTGAAGGGACTCCTTTTCGGTAGTAGTAGCCTGAAGCCTCCACCACCAAGCTCAAGGCCACGTCAGAGTGAAGGGACTCCTTTTCGGTTGTTATTTGCCTTGAAGCCTCCACCCGCGAGCTCAAGGCCACGTCAGAGTGAAGTGACTCCTTTTTGGTAGTAGTAGCCTGGAGCCTCCACCCGTGATCTAGAGGCCTCATTGGGTGAAAGAACTCCTTTTCAGTTATTCGTCTTGGCGCCTCCACCCGCGACCTAGAGGCCATGTCGGGGTGAAGGGACTCCTTTTCGGTAGTAGTAGCCTGAAGCCTCCACCAGCGAGCTCAAGGCCACGTCAGAGTGAAGGGACTCCTTTTCGGTTGTTATTTGCCTTGAAGCCTCCACCCGCAAGCTCAAGGCCACGTCAGAGTGAAGTGACTCCTTTTTGGTAGTAGTAGCCTGGAGCCTCCACCCGTGATCTAGAGGCCTCATTGGGTGAAAGGACTCCTTTTCAGTTATTCGTCTTGGCTCCTCCACCCGCGATCTAGAGGCCATGTCGGGGTGAAGGGACTCCTTTTCGGTAGTAGTAGCCTGAAGCCTCCACCACCAAGCTCAAGGCCACGTCAGAGTGAAGTGACTCCTTTTCGGTTGTTATTTGCCTTGAAGCCTCCGCCCGCGAGCTCAAGGCCACGTCAGAGTGAAGTGACTCCTTTTTGGTAGTAGTAGCCTGGAGCCTCCACCCGTGATCTAGAGGCCTCATTGGGTGAAAGAACTCCTTTTTAGTTAATCGTCTTGGCGCTTCCACCCGCGACCTAGAGGCCATGTCGGGGTGAAGGGACTCCTTTTTGGTAGTAGTAGCCTGGAGCCTCCACCCGTGATCTAGAGGCCTCATTGGGTGAAAGGACTCCTTTTCAGTTATTCGTCTTGGCTCCTCCACCCGCGATCTAGAGGCCATGTCGGGGTGAAGGGACTCCTTTTCGGTAGTAGTAGCCTGAAGCCTCCACCACCAAGCTCAAGGCCACGTCAGAGTGAAGGGACTCCTTTTCGGTTGTTATTTGCCTTGAAGCCTCCACCCGCGAGCTCAAGGCCACGTCAGAGTGAAGTGACTCCTTTTTGGTAGTAGTAGCCTGGAGCCTCCACCCGTGATCTAGAGGCCTCATTGGGTGAAAGAACTCCTTTTCAGTTATTCGTCTTGGCGCCTCCACCCGCGACCTAGAGGCCATGTCGGGGTGAAGGGACTCCTTTTCGGTAGTAGTAGCCTGAAGCCTCCACCAGCGAGCTCAAGGCCACGTCAGAGTGAAGGGACTCCTTTTCGGTTGTTATTTGCCTTGAAGCCTCCACCCGCAAGCTCAAGGCCACGTCAGAGTGAAGTGACTCCTTTTTGGTAGTAGTAGCCTGGAGCCTCCACCCGTGATCTAGAGGCCTCATTGGGTGAAAGGACTCCTTTTCAGTTATTCGTCTTGGCTGCTCCACCCGCGATCTAGAGGCTGCGTCGGGGTGAAGGGACTCCTTTTCGGTAGTAGTAGCCTGAAGCCTCCACCCACGAGCTCAAGGCCACGTCAGAGTGAAGGGACTCCTTTTCGGTTTTTATTTGTCTTGAAGCCTCCACCCGCAAGCTCAAGGCCACGTCAGGGTGAAGGGTCTCCTTTTCATTGTTAATTGTCTTTAGTATATTCTTTTTCCAGCCATTATCTAATATATAACATGCAGCGCTGTGAAAAGAAATCTTTTAGTGAAGATCTCAGGAGTCACCCCCATGGATGAAAGTAAAAGATATTGGTGGAAATCCCCGGAGTCACCTCTTGGGATGGGTGTTAAACTAGTGAATAGCAGCAGGCGCGTTCCCAAGCTCCACGTGCAGAGTCCGCCAGGAGGTCGGCGCAGCGCTAATCACAGGCAGTGAGACATTGCCCGATTTCTGCAGCCACACATCGGGACAATGTCTCACTGCCTGTGATTAGCGCAGCACTGCGCCGACTTCCTGGCGGGCTCTGCACGTGGAGCATGCAAAGACGCCTGAGCTTATCCTTACTTACCACAGGTGGTGGGAACACATGCCGTACAGCGGTGGGTTAAACGAGCCTTTAAGCCATCCACTCCGGTGGATCTTAACTGGGAAATGATGGTGTGATGGTGAACCTCGACCACATCTACAGCAGCAACCGGTGGGAAACTTGCACCAAAAATCCCGATAGGTAGACATCCCTACATGGGAATCATGAAAAAACAATAAAAGAAAAAGGGCCTCCAGATGCAAGAATCCAAGTGAAAAAAAGATTTTGAAAAAATAAATAAATATGTACAATCACCAATCATGATGGGTACATAAAGTGATCACATAAAAAAATGGCGTACAATAGGCCAGCAACCTGACGTATTTCGGACAATAGTCCATCTACTGGGGCATATGCCCTTTTATTTATTTATTTAATTTTTTTTTTTTTTCAGGTTGCTGGCCTATTGTGCTCTCGTTACCACGCCATTTTTTATGTGATCACTTTATGTACCCATCATGATTGGTGATTGTACATTTTTATTTATTTTTTAAATAAAACAAAAATCTTTTTTCACTTGGATTCATGTACTATGTGGAGGCCCTTTTCTTTTATTGTTTCTTTCATGATTTTAAACTCCGACTGGATGCTATTGTAAGTACAGCAGACCATTCCAGCTGGTGATCGCCTTCCCATGTAGGGACATCTACCTGTCGGCATTTTTGGTGCCAGTCTCCCATCGGTTTCACTAAAATTTTCTTTTCACAGTGCTGCATTTTATAGTTTTCATTGTATTACACAATCTACTATATTGTTGATGTTACCTGCTGGTCCATTATTTCACCACATTCATATGCAGGAAATATAAAAAAAACATACATATTGGTATACTCTACGTTACCCCATGCTGTTTTTGAGGCCTGTAATAAGAGAAAGGTGGTACATTAGTGGATAAACATTCGGATGCCCAGATTTCGGCGAAGCCTCGCCCAATGATGAATCTGGAAGGCAGGGACTTGGTATGGTGAAGTCAATGCTCGGCACAGAGGACAAGTTGGCATTTGTAGAAGCCATCTGTAAATACAAGAAGAATGGAAAGTGTGAGAACATGGTAATGTTCTGGTGGTCCCTGCATTACACTCACAGAGGCAAATGGAACAGGTAGGCTGCCCCACTGCCGGTGGTCTCGGTGGTGCTGGGTGGTGTTCTGCAGCTCTGTCTCTGGGAGAACGGCTTCGGTTGTTTTCTGCCTCCTCCCGTCTCCTCCGAAGTTGTCCTCTTGTCCGGTGAGCAACTGGAGACTCTCCTCCCTCCTGACGGGATCGCCTTCCACGGGACTGACGGCGTGAAGCTCGTGGCATGGTGGTGGTGACTTATGCCGGTGTATCTGGAAAAAACTAAAAATGTTAAATACTAATAGTACTAATATATACAATAATAGTACGATAGCAATATATTTGAATAAAAAAGCTAATAATCCCAGGAGACACAATCTGACGATGTGACTCGGTCAGCTCCCAGTGCAGGAATGTTTTGAAACAACTGCAGTCCGGGCAGCCCACTGTGACATCACACACCTCATACCAACTGCCACTTTTCTAGTATGAAAACTTTGACTGGGAATACCTCGGCCATGTAACACTGTAGCCAAATATATTTTATATCATTTCATAGATTTTACATATAATTAAACTGTACTATGGTCATTCTAATGGCTGGGTATGCTGGGCATAATTCTCAGTATCTGTTCTTATTCTGTTTGTGTGGACCCTGCACAATACCACTTCTCTTGTCCCTTATGCTGGGAGTTTTTCCCAGTATCATACTTTACCTCTAGGTGGATGCTGCATCTGCCCCCCGGCCCCTCTACATGGAGAACTGAGCGATTGAAAACTGTTGATCCCTTGGTTCTGACAGCTCCATGAGCAGAGAGCTGCAGACTGTCAGTCACTGCTCTCTACTCTGCCCCCTCCTCACTCTCTGGAGCGCTGGGCTGTGGAGGGGGTGGAGTGGTCGGCTCAGGCTCTCAGCGGCTCACTGAGAGGCTGATTCGGGTGTTGGTCCAGGGACCTGGTGGATCCCAACTTCCATTGTTGTGATGACACAGGTTCCTGGACAGTGGCGTAACTAGAACCTTCAGGGCCCCGATGCAAGAAACCATGAAGGGCCCCCCTGAACCCAAGCTAGGGCCCTTCCCTCCGAGTCCCGCGGTGGAACTCCAGGGCGTGGTCACAGGTATGACCTTTGTGAGCCCTGTAGTTCCACCACTGGCATCAGCAGTTTTTTTTAATTATTTTTTTTTATTTTTAGGTGCCCCATTGGGGGACTGTCCCTAGGCAGGATGGGGTCCCCGTCACCAGAAGAGATGAGGTCCTTTTCTCCAGGGCAGATGAAGTTACTGCCCCCAGGTGAGAAAGGGCCCCTGTCCACAGGAGAGATGGGGCTCCCTGTCCCCAGGGGTAGATGGAGGGGGTATGTAATGGTGTGTGGGGGATGGGGTCCTCTCACTCACCATGACCAAGCTGCAGGCTGCGCACTCATCCATGTTGGCCTGGGATCCATCCAGTGTGCTGGACGGGTGATCAGCATATCTCCCAGAAAGACTTTTCATCATCTGTGTATGACAGGGGAGGAGGGGGGCTGGCAGACAAGCCTGCAGTGTCCTCCGGGGGGCTCTCATAGGGCTGCACTGCATCTGGGTGCTTAAAGTTTATTTCCCCGGGAGAAGTATGCAGTGCAGTGTGGACCGGACTTGGTGGGGGGCGGGACTCTGGCTGGGGAGAACAGACATCGGACTGAGCGGCAGTGCATGGAGCAGGAGAGGGGTACTCTGAGGAGCCGGCCGAGGACACAGGTCATGCGGGGAATGCACAACTAAAGAGCAGCCAGTGCGAAAGTTGAGCATGGAGCTCTGCTAGTCACCCTCCACCTCCAGCCACCCATGTGCATGGTGCACTGGTACCCCTAGCTGCCTATGCTGCTGCCGGCCATATGTAGAGGGGGCTGCATGGGCCCCCTGCAGCACAGGGCCCAGTTGCGGTCGCGACTGGTGCACCCCCTATAGTTACGCCCCTGTTCCTGGATCGACTTCTGTGACGTGTCACAGGAGTGCAAAACGAGCTTTGGCTGTACTTCCCCTTTAACCCCTTGACACCCAGGCCAATTATGACATTTCTCTCCTAAATGTAAAAGTCATCATTTTTTTTCTAGAAAATTACATAGAATCCCCAAACATTATAGATGTTTTTTTAGCAGAGATCATAGAGAATACAATGGTGGTCATTGCAACTTTTGCAACTTTTTATCTTACACAGTATTTATCAAACGCGCTTTTTTTGAAAAAAAAAAATAGTTTCATGCTTTAAAAAAGCAAAACATTAAAGTTAGCCCATTTTGTTTTGCATAATGTGAAAGATGAAGTTACGCTGAGCAAATAGATAACTAACATGTCATGCTTCAAAATTGCACACGCTCGTGGAATGCTGCCAAACCTTGGTACTTTAAAATTCCCATAGGCGACGCTTTAAATTTTTTTACTGGTTATATGTTTTGATATGTTTTGTTTACAAAGGAGGGCTAGAATTATTGCTCTCACTCTAGCGTTCGCAGCGACACCTCACGTGGGTGGTTTTAACACCGTTTTCATATGTGGGCGGGACTTGGGTATGCATTCACTTCTGCGTGCGAGCAAACGGGGACAGGGGCACTTTAACTTTTTTCTATTTTGTTAATTTTACTTTACATTTTTTAGTTTGACACTTTAAAAAAAAAAAAAAAAATTTTTTGATCACCTTTATTCATATTACAAGGAATGTAAACATCCCTTTTAATAGGAATATGGCATGATCGGTCCTCTTTACAATGAGATATGGGGTCAATAAGACCCCACATCTCACCTCTAGGCTGGGACAGCTGAAATAAAACAACAATCTCCCAGCCGAGGTGGCGCTGTTTGAATGCAGAGGCCGGGCATGATGTCATAACATCGCGCCCCCCTCTAAACAATCATAGAAATCTCTATGGTAAAGGTCCGGGCCTGTCTGGACCTGGATCTGGATCTGTTTTCCTCAGCGGTAAGTCAGTAGAAGCACCGGAGGGTGGCAGGAGGGGGGGGGGGGGAGTCCTCTCTCACCACCCATAAGAACGATCAAGCGGCTGAGTGAGTACACTGAGGTAAATCAGGGTTCTCAGAGCACCCTCTATATCACAGTTCCCCTTTACACCAGAGGCCATAGTGTTCCCCCTTACATCAGAGTCCTCACCGTGCATCAGAGTACTGAGTGTTCCCCCTTAAATCAGGGTTCTCAGAGCATCCCTTATGTTAGAGTCCCCAGGGTTCTCCCTTACATCAGAGTCTGCAGAGTCCCCCCTTACAGTGTAAGGGAACTCTGTGGATTCACATGTAAAGGGGGAACTGTGCTGCCAATGGGTAGTATGTGCCCTCCTGGCAGGGATCTCTGTGCCCCCATTGGGTAGTGTGCGCCCCCTGGTGGGGGATCTCTGTGCCCCTACTGGGTAGTGTGTGCCCCCATCAGGGATTTCTGTGCCCCCACTTGGTAGTGTGTGTTCCCCCAGGTGTGGATCTCTGTGATCCCACTTGGTAGTGTGTGTGCCCCCAGGTAAGGATACCTGTGCCCCCTAGCAGGGATCCCTGTGCCCCATTGGGCAGTGTGTGCCAGTGTTGCCAACCTACCAAAAATTTACTGGCACGACACCCAAAGTTTACTGGCAAAGCCAAATTTTTACTGGCATTTTAAAAAAGTTACAAAATTACAGTTTTAAGTGCAAATTTCAGTATTTAGGCTACAAACAAGTACACTATCTGAATAGCAATGCAATTTAAAGCGGAGGTCCACCCTAAAGTGGACCTTCCGCTCATTGGAACCCTCCCCCCCTCCGGCGCCACAATTGGCACCTTTCAGGGGGGAGGGGGGTGCAGGTACCTGTACAGTACAGGTATCTGCACCCACTTCCGGCATAGATTCTGCAGAAGGTACGCCCCTTTCCGCAGAATCTACGCCCCTTTCCGAAGGTCCCCTGCTGCCTGCTGGGAAACACACGGATCCCAGAGACAGCGGGGACCATCCTTATTGCGCAGCGCAACTCGCGCATGCGCAGTAGGGAACCGGGAAATGAAGCCGAAAGGCTCCACTTCCTGATTCCCATACGCAAGATGGCGGCGGCAGCACCCGAGAGACGATCGAGAGACCCGCTCCCCTGGGTGCCGACATCGCGGGCGCGCTGGGCGGGTAAGTGTCATTATTTTAAAAGTCAGCAGCTGCAGTATTTGTAGCTGCTGGCTTTTAAAAAAAATGGACTCTCGGCGGTGTCCCGCTTTAAGGTTCAATATTAACCACTTGCCTACTGGGCACTTAAACACCCTTCCTGCCCAGACCAATTTTCAGCTTTCGGTGCTCTCACACTTTGAATGACAATTACTCAGTAATGCTGTACCCAAATGAATATTTTGTCCTTTTTTTCCCACAAATAGAGATTTCTTTTGGTGGTATTTGATCACCTCTGGGGTTTTTATTTTTTGCGCTATAAATGAAAAAAGACCGAAAATTTTGAAAAAAAACGCATATTTCTTTGTTTCTGTGACAAAATTATGCAAATTATTAATTTTTCTTCATAAATTTTGGCCACAATTTATACTGCTACATATCTTTGGTAAAAATAACGCAAATTAGTGGATATTATTTGGTCTTTGTGAAAGTTAGAGAGTCTACAAGCTGTGGTGCGAATCGTACAAAATTGATCACATCTGATGTACTGGTGGCCTATCTCGCTTCTTGTGACCCGAACAAGTCAGGAAAGTACAAATACCCCCAAATGACCCCTTTTTGGAAAGTAGACATTCCAAGGTATTTAGTAAGAGGCATGGTGAGCTTTTTGATGTTGTCATTTTTTCCCACAATTCTTTGCAAAATTAAGATTTTTTTTTTTTTTTTCCCACAAAATTGTCATTGTAATAGGTTATTTCTCTCACATGGCATGTGTATACCACAAATGACACCCCCAAAAAAATTCTGATACTCCTCCTGAGTATTACAATACCACATGTGTGGAACTTTTTCACAGCCTGGCCACATAGAGAGGGCGAACATGCAGGGAGCGCCGTCACATGTTCTAGGAGCATAAATTACACATCTAACTGGTTGACTACCTATTACACTTTTGAAGGCCCTGGAGCACCAGGACAATGACACGTGACACCGATGACAGATGGCACTGATACGTGGCACTGATGACAGATGGCACTGACATGTGGCACTAATACGTGGCACTGATGACAGATGGCACTAATACGTGCCACCGATGACAGATGGCATTAATACGTGTCACCGATGACACGTGACACTGATAACACGTGACACTGACAACAGATGGCACGTGACACTGACAGGTGGCACTGATGACAATTGGCACTGATAGGTGGCACTGATGACATGTGACACTGATGACAGATGGCGCTGATGACAGGTGGCACTAACAGGTGGCACTGGGGACAGATAGCATTAACAGGTGGCACTGGGGGCAGGTGGCTCTGGGGAGGATGGCACTGGGCGAGGATGGCACTTTTTTTCCTGTTTTCCTTCTTTTTTTTTTTTTTACTTACGGCCGCTGCAGCCGTTGATCTCTCCCTTCTCACGTGCTGTCTGTGTGAGGAGGGAGAGCAGCGCTGAGAGATGATCTCATATGTTTACATATGAGATCATCTCCCATTGGACACGCCAATCGCACTGTAAACGGCCGCTGTGATTGGTCGTTTACAGCGATCTGTGACTGGCTGTGTCCGAGGGACACGGCCAGCACATAACTTCTCCGATGCACGCCCGCGGCGGCGTGCAGAGGGGAAGTAAACAGGACGTCCAGGGACGGCCTCCCGGCAGTTAGCGTTCGCTTTGTAGCTGTCTTTCGGCTATAGGGCGGGCGCGAAGCGGTTAAAATAGTCCATCAGATTTTGTTCACCATCTCCTCCTGCCCCCTCGCCACCTCCTTCTGCCACCACCAGCTCCTCCTGTCACCACCTGCCCCCAGCAGCTCCTGCCACCATCACCAGCTCCTGCCATAAGCTGCTCTTGCCACCGCCAGCTCCTCCTGATCCCACCAGCTGCCTCCACAAGCTCCTCCTGCCCCCTCCAGCCCTTGCCACCATCACCAGCTCCTCCTGCCACATCAGATTTTATTCATCATCACCTCCTGCCCCCTCACCACCTCCTGCCACCATCACCACCTCTTTCTGCCACCACTAGACACTACCAGTTCCTCCTGTCACCTCCTTGCCCAACCACTCAGAGTGTGACACTGTCATGTATTGTGATGTAATGTGATATTCTGTCATGTATTGTAATGTAATGTGATATTCTGTCTCACAGGCAGCACTGTACACATTGCTTGGATGCAGCCCAGGCAGATCTCTGCAGACAGCAGGCATGGGGGTAGGGTTGCCACCTTTTCGCCAAGCCAAACCCGAACACTTTAGCTGTGCACTGCAATTTGTTTTGTAGTACACGCTATAGGATTGTAGGAGACTTGGGATACCTTTGAGTTACCCTAGGAGAGTAGTAAGGTGCAGTAAGGAGGCGCGCATAGCTGCAGCGAACAGTGGCTGTGGCCAAATTGTGTTAACAGTGGAGAGGGGGGTGGACTTAAATGGGTATGGTTAAATAAAAAAAACTCATTTGTGTGACCATAAAACATGATTAGATTAATAAAAGAGATGTCACAGTTAAAATATGAACCTAGCCTACCTTAAAAGTGGACACTGCCAGTCAGTGGGGCAGAGGATGGTGTCAGTGGGGCAGAGTGCGGTGTCAGTGGGCAGAGTGCGGTGTCACTGGATGGTGTCAGTGGATGGTGTCAGTGGGGCAGAGTGCAGTGGCAGTGGATGGTGTCAGTGGGGCAGAGTGCGGTGTCAGTGGACGGTGTCAGTGGGGCAGAGTGCGGTGTCAGTGGGGCAGAGTGCGGTGTCAGTGGGGCAGAGTGCGGTGTCAGTGGACGGTGTCAGTGGGGCAGAGTGCGGTGTCAGTGGGGCAGAATGCGGTGTCAGTGGGGCAGAGTGCGGTATCAGTGGGGCAGAGTGCGGTGTCAGTGGGGCAGAGTGCGGTGTCAGTGGGGCAGAGTGCGGTGTCAGTGGGGCAGAGTGCGGTGTCACTGGATGGTGTTAGTGGGGCAGAGTGCAGTGGCAGTGGATGGTGTCAGTGGGACACAGTGCGGTGTCAGTGGGGCACAGTGCGGTGTCAGTGGACAGTGTCAGTGGGGCAAAGTGCGGTGTCAGTGGGGCAGAGTGCGGTGTCAGTGGACGGTGTCAGTGGGGCAGAGTGCGGTGTCAGTGGGGCAGAGTGCGGTGTCAGTGGACGGTGTCAGTGGGGCAGAGTGCGGTGTCAGTGGGGCAGAGTGCGGTGTCAGTGGGGCAGAGTGCGGTGTCAGTGGACGGTGTCAGTGGGGCAAAGTGCGGTGTCAGTGGGGCAGAGTGTGGTGTCAGTGGACGGTGTCAGTGTGGCAGAGTGTGGTGTCAGTGGGGCAGAGTGCGGTGTCAGTGTATGATGTCAGCTGGGCAAAGTGCAGTGTCAGTGGGGCAAAGTGCGGTGTCAGTGGGGCAAAGTGCGGTGTCAGTGGGGCAGAGTGCGGTGTCAGTGGGGCAGAGTGCGGTGTCAGTGGGGCAGAGTGCGGTGTCAGTGGGGCAGAGTGCGGTGTCAGTGGGGCAGAGTGCGGTGTCAGTGGGGCAGAGTGCGGTGTCAGTGGACGGTGTCAGTGGGGCAGAGTGCGGTGTCAGTGGGGCAGAGTGCGGTGTCAGTGGACGGTGTCAGTGGGGCAGAGTGCGGTGTCAGTGGGGCAGAGTGCGGTGTCAGTGGGGCAGAGTGCGGTGTCAGTGGGGCAGTGGATTTTTAATTACCAAAAAAAAAAATCAAAGATATGCACAAATAGAGAAGAAAAGATATTAGATAAAGGCTACTGAGTGGGCACTGCACAATGAAGTAATTATGCCAGGATGAGATGGTACTGCAGGGAGAACTAGACTGCAATCTTCAACCAGCAGCCCTGGAATGTCCCTGGAAAGACCAGCAGGACAGTCCCACACTGGAGAGCTTGTGGACTGAACTGCAGGAAAGTGAAGACCCTCAGCTCTGCACTCATCCAGCGGTCTGTCTGTGTCCCCTTAGCTCGCTCGGCAGGCTCTCTGTGTGTGTTCCTCTCGTTTTCTGGACAGGTCACATGATCGGCTGGCAGAGGGGAAGAGCCGAGGCTGTGTGTCTGCAGGGCGGCTGTGAGGGGGGAGAGACGCGCCAGTGCCCACTCCGTGCAATGTGTCACAACTTAAGTTACACAGTGCCGGAGACTCGGCCAGAGCGCCGGGCAGTGCAGGCAGGGAGACACCTGCACGGGGAACCCCATTACAGAGTAATAATAGGATTCTCCTCAGCACTGTGTCCGGGGCTCAGGCGGACTGATCCCCGGACACAGGTTTCAAAACCCGTACTGTCCGGGTGAATCCCGGACGGGTGGCAACCCTACATGGGGGGGGGGGGGCTACACAAACACTGCATGGGGGATGCCATCCCTTTTCTATAGGAATTTTGGGGAACAATTAGAAGGAGGAGGAGGAGGGGGCCCCTGTCAAGTGGGGTGTTCGGGGCTATTGTCGGCGGTGCGTTCGGGGCCCCATGTCGGCGGTGCGTTCGGAGGCCCCTGTCGGCCGTGCGTTTGGGGGCCCCTGTCGGCCGTGCGTTTGGGGGCCCCTGTTGGCAGGGTGTTCGGGGGCCCCTGTCAGGTGGAGTGTTGGGGGTCCCTGTCAGTAGGGTGTTGGAGTCCCCTGTCAGTAGGGTGTTCGGGGCCCCTGTCAGTGGGGTCAGGTGTTCGGGGCCCCTGTCGGGTAAGGTGTTCGAGCCCCTATCAGGTGGGGTGTTGGGGTCCCCTGTCAGTAGGGTGTTCTGGGCCCCTGTCAGGTGGGGTGTTCATGGGCCCCTCTCAGTGGGGTCAGGTGTTTGGGGCCCCTATCAGGTGGGGTGTTGGGGGCCCCTGTCGGGTGGGGTGTTGGGGGCCCCTGTCGGTGGGGTCAGGTGTTCAGGCCCCTGTCAGGTGGGGTGTTGGGGGCCCTTGTCGGTGGGGTGTTCAGGGGCCCCTGTCAGTGGCGTCAGGTGTTCAGGTCCCTGTCAGGTGGGGTGTTGGGGGACACTGTCAGTGGGGTGTTGGGGGCTCCTGTCGGGTAGGGTGTTGGGGGCCCCTGTCGGTGGGGTGTTGGGGGCCCCTGTCGGCGGGGTCAGGTGTTCAGGCCCCTGTCGTGTGGGGTGTTGGGGGCCCCTGTCAGTGGGGTCAGGTGTTCAGGCCCCTGTCAGGTGGGGTATTGGGGGACACTGTCGGTGGGGTGTTGGGGGCCCCTGCGTCGGTGGGGTGTTGGGGGCCCCTGCGTCGGTGGGGTGTTGGGGGCCCACTGCGTCGGTGCAGTCGGGGGCCCCTGTCGGCGGGGCTTGCGGGGGCCCCTGTCGGTGGGATGTGCAGGGGGCCCCTGTCGGTGGGGTCAGGTGTTCGAGCCCCTATCAGGTGGGGTGTTGGGGTCCCCTGTCAGTAGGGTGTTCTGGGCCCCCGTCAGGTGGGGTGTTGGGCGCCCCTATCGGGTGGGGTGTTCGGGGGCCCCTGTCGATGGGGCCAGGTGTTCAGGCCCCTGTCGGGTGCGGTGTTGGGGGCCCCTGTCAGTGGGGTCAGGTGTTTGGGGCCCCTATCAGGTGGGGTGTTGGGGTCCCCTGTCAGTGGGGTCAGGTGTTCAGGCCCCTGTCAGGTGGGGTGTTGGGGGACATTGTCAGTGGGGCGTGCCGGGCCCCTGTCGGCGGGGTGTTGGGGCCCCTGTCCGTGGAGTGTTGGGGCCCCTGTCCGTGGAGTGTTGGGGCTCCTGTGATCTCCATTGGCAGGAGAAAGGAGGAGAGAAAACACTGACCGATCATTACAGTACAAGCCGCTCCCCTTCTCTATTGTCCCCGCCCCCCCACACATCCCGACACTGGACCCGATCTCACTACTGTAAGGAGATTCCATAATACATTGCGTTATTGATTGTTGATTCTGATTATTGCTTTTACCCTGGAGATATATTGCTAATATCAATACAATACAAATCAATACAGGATTGCTAATCTGCTTAAGTAATTTAGAAAAACTTTAACTTGATACAATTTAGAAAATCTATCTCATGATAGTATTGCTTAATACTGAATTATCTCATGATCATGTCTATCTATTTCTGTAAAAATGTCTTTGTTTCAGGACGCATCTGTTTGTGGTTTTCCTCTCTGTACACTGTTACTGGGTATGGAAAGGCTAGACTTGGTTTTTAGGAAGTTGTGGCTGGCACGTCATGGTCAGCAGACGGTAACAGAAAGTATGAAGTCATTGAACTGGAATAAGCTTTGAAATACAGAGGTTAAGATTGAGGTCACAAGACATTAATAATGTGCTAATGAATATTAATGTGTATAATTTTGATTGGTCCCCAAAATTGGGGCAGAGTCTTGTAAAAATAGTATAAAACGGCAAAACCAGAATTAAAGATTGTAACCATTTCAGCATCACAATTGTGTATGAGTCATTGGTTATCTCGCCGGCGAGGACTTCCACTGAGCCATCTCCAAGAGCCTAGGCCACAAGGAGAAGTCGGGCGACCTAACAGTTTTGGTACCAGGAAAGTGGGGTCTGGCGTTTGTTTGAACAGGTAAGACACATTCTGCTCCTTTTTACCTATTTTTGGTGAACTGGTGTTGGTGCTTGCCTTGTTCAAATAACCTTGTATATCCACCCACTTACATAACTGTGCCTTCGCAACGGGCTAGGCTGGCCCCTTGGAAGGTTAGAGGGGCTCGCAGGTATTTTGGTTTTTTTTAGAGTAGTCTGACTAGGCTGGTCTGACTGTATTGAGTATGTTAGGTAGAGGTAGAGGTATATATAATAAGTGTGTTTAAAACTCGGGAAGTATAGGATACGCCCGCAGTATAAGGAGTGGCTGAGTGGACGCCCAATCTTTTTGGGGGAAATATAGTGCACTTATAATAACATGTTGATATAATGTAAATTTGTTTGGCCATTGTATATATATATATGATTTTGCTTGTTTTTCTTTTAGGTACCACCGTAAGTATTTAGGGTGTATAGAGAATTAGAGATAAGTGTATGGTATATATATATGTATGACAACTGAATGTAAAGTATTGCATTGATTTGAAGGGTTTTATTAAGGCATTACACATATATGCACTAAATGAACAACATAAATCAGGAACCCGATTGTAGTGAGATAGCGCCCGCCTGCCCACGTTGCACCTTTGGTTTACTGTTCCTTAGTGTTGACAGGACGTGGATCCTGCTAACTACTAGACCAACTGGGTTCTCATACCGACTTGGTGCAAGGGGAGTATATCCTACCACGAGGAGGGGTTTCCTATACCGAGTACTGAGGGTTAACCTTCATAGCTATATCAGCCCCACAGCAATAACAGACGAGGGGACATATTCACAAGTCAGGGAACAGATTATAGCACAAACAGGTTGCTTTCATCTCTGTCCCTGTACTAGACACACCCTACCAAGGTTATTGGATGGGGAATTCTGTAGCAACCCAGACCACGGCCAACCCATCCCCCTATGAGTATGTTAAAAACACACTACCGGGGCCACAGGTAGAACCTTTTTGGACACAGGTCAGAGAACGGTGCCAACAGCTGGGAATACATGACCCAGGACCACTAGGTCCCTGTTCAGAGGATGAATGGAAAGAGGTGGGCAAGGTGTGTCAGGTGCACAAGCACTCTTATCCACCTGGGAAATGGGAAGACACCCAGTACATGAAAGATTGTTACAAAACATGGAATAAATGCTTAGCTAAGTACAAAACAAAGTATGTAACTAAAGTCCCCACAGTAAAGCCTGTAAACTCACCCGCCCTATCTCAGCAACCTGAGGCACCACCACCCCCCCTTATGTGATGGTTAAACAGGAAGATGGTACATTGGGTCCATGTCTTCAGCTGTATCCATCCTTAGACCCAGCAGTGTTGGCCACCATAGTGTATGGGGCAGCTGATCAGGCACAAGTTACACGATGGGAAAACGAAAGTAGAAGCAGGAAAGAGGAAGTCCGGACAGAAGGTATAGAAAGTAGGGAAGAAGAGAGGATTAGAAAAATGGAAAGGGAATTAGAAGAGAAGTTAAAAGAGCTTAGAGAAAGAAAGGAGGAAATAGAGCGGAAAATGTCTAAAAGGGAGGAAGAGCTGGAAGAGTACAAAAGAGAGCTGGATAAAAGGGAAGGTGAGATGAGAGAATATTCTGCGATAACTAAGGGAGAAAGGGATGGAAAGACCCTGAAAGAGGGGGAAGAGGAAGGAGTCGGGAAGTTGAGCCCCAGGGAAAAGGAATGGGAGGAGAAACAGAAAGAATTTAATAAGAGACAGCAGGAAGAGGAGGAAAGGATACAGAGGAAAATGGAAGATTTAGAGGCATACGAAAGGAAACTAGAGAAAGAGGCAAGAAGGATTGAGGAGGCCAAGGAAAAGATAATTTCACAGCCATCCACCACACTCAGAAGCCAAACGAAATCGGCCATAAGCCAGAAACCCCCACAGGAGGAAAGGGAGCAGGGTGAGAAAGAAATAGACGTGGAACAGGAAAGTCTGGGTGCCACCTTTAAAGCACCGCTTATGCATATAGGGGAGACGGAAGTCCATATTCCCCTACCTTTAGGCACACTGTCAAAAATAAAGGAATTATGCCCCAGCCCAAAGAAAAGCCCAAGGGAGGCTGGCGCTTTCCTTGCAAAATACAGTGCAGGGACAAGCTTGGATAAGGAAGATATAAAAGGGATCCTTAGTATAATTGACCCTGACAGTCCAGAAGGGCATCCCGTAGAGGCCTTATGGACAGCCCACATAAAGGAAGATAAAGATTGGGTATCTTTTTGGAAAGGCATGGGGAATCACTGGTCTACTATATACAAGGGTTCATCCGCACTCCAGGAACTTATCCTAGCAAAACAGGGACCAAAGGAAAAATTCTATGAATTTTGTACCCGGGTATATGGCTTGTGGAAAGCAGCAGATAACGCCGACCCCCAATTGTTCACCTCCACCATTATGGCTGGTGGCGATACGAAGGTGACACAGCTGCTTAAATTCACTAATCCAAAGTGGGCAGAACAAGCCCCAGATGAATTTATGAAGGATACTAGGTCACGAGAAACATCAGGGGTATTTGAGCAGAAGGGTGGCATTTTTCCCTCCCTGACACCAACCCAGACTCCGCCCACCCACATAATGACAATGCAACCTTATCCACCAATGCAATCTTATCCCCCAGATCAGGCTTACCCACCAGACCAGGGATGCTTTAACTGTGGGGAACTGGGACACTGGAAGTCCCAATGTCCCTACAGAATTAGAACAAACGCTCAGAGAGGAAGAGGTAGGAATCCAAACACCACCCCACATCGCCTTCAGGATATCAGGTATCCTCACCCACCACAACCCCAATACCAGCCTCAGCCTCATAGACCACCCCCACGCATCCCGATGCAGTGGCCATCCGCTCGGCGGACCCCACAATAGGGATGCCAAGAGAATGTCCCGTCCCTCAGCCTTGTGTGTTATAATCCATCGTGGAAAAGTCTTCCGCAGGTACTATTGCGGGTAGACAAACACCTGATATGTCTATTATTGGACTCAGGGGCTACATTCAGTAGTTTGAATGATGCCATATATGACACACCGCACTGTACTGAGGGAAACTCTATTGGTATAAATGGGACATCAATTACCCACCCCATCACTCCACCATTGCCCGTGGCTACTCCAGAAGGGCAGGAACTATGTACCCAGAGTTTTGCTATCCTAGTGGATTGTCCAGTATCTTTAATGGGGAGGGACCTACTCTCAAAACTGAATATCACCATTAAATTTGACAGAGGGGGCTCCCTCACTGCCAGCTCACCATTTTGCGATTTACATGCTCCAAAGAGACACACTTACAGGGGACTCTTTGCATCATTACCACCCACTCTAGAAACACATGCCATATGGGCAGAAAACAAAGGGAGTGTGGGTTTTATTAACTGTACACCTTACACACCACAAATGCGTCCAGACGCCAAAGTACAATATCATAAGCAATACCCCCTGCCACTCGAAAAAATTGAAGGCATCACACCATTAATTGATGATTACATAGCAAAAGGGATTCTGAAACACATTATAAGCCCCTGGAATACACCAATCTACCCTGTGAAAAAGGCGAATGGGGAGTGGAGGCTTGTACAGGACCTAAGGGCCGTCAACAAGCAGGTTATACCTCTGCCACCTTTGGTGGCAGATATTTCTTTCATTTTTTTGAAAATACCTGCTGATTCCCTTTGCTACACAGTAGTGGACCTGGCAAATGCATTTTTTAGCATCCCGATCGATGAAGGGGTATTGCCCATGTTCTCGTTCTCATGGGGGTGGGGAAAAAAGGCTCAGCAGTTGACCTGGTCAAGATTACCGCAGGGGTATGTGGACAGTCCGGCAGCCTTCTCCATGGTCCTTAATGAGACAGTTAAGTCATGGACTGCTGAGCGCGGGTCGGTACTAATACAGTATGTGGACGACTTGCTCCTGTGCAGTCGATCTGCTGAAGATTGTGCGGTCGATTCCACATCTCTGTTACATCACCTGGCCAGGTCTGGCCACCTAGCATCGCGGAAGAAGATACAATGGTGTCAAAGTCAGGTAGAATACCTGGGATGCATTTTGAAGGAGGGAACCAGGCTAGTATCCCCCAAACGTGCCGCAGCCCTGCAGGCTCTCAGTCCTCCGAGAGACAAAGCAACCTTGCTGTCATTCTTGGGCGCAATCGTATATTGCCGCCAATGGATCCCAGATTGTTCATATTATGATGGCATTCTGAGGGAGGCTACCTTATCCACCGCCCCAAAGACAATAGATTGGACAACAGAAAGGCTCCATGCTTTTCAGGCCTTGTTAAAAAGTCTGACTCAGGCCCCCGCCCTGGGATTGGTAGAATATGGCAAACCTTTTCAATTATACTGTGTGGTGTCGAGAAATTCTTTTGCTGCGGTTTTGACACAGCAACATGGAACCGGGTACCGGCCAGTCTCCTATCTCTCAAAAAAGTTGCCTACCCAAGTACAAGGGATGCCATCTTGTTTACAAAACCTTGCTGCTTGTGCAATGGCAGTTCAAGAAGCTAACAAATCAGTATTAGGCCATGAGCTGACTCTCTACACTACTCATTCAGTGACTCACCTCCTGCAAAACATGAACACGCAGCATATGACAGCACAAAGGCTTAGTGGGTATGAGATCACACTTCTGAATACTGATAACCTCACCCTCAAACACGCACCACCAAGTAATCCCACTGTCCGCCTTTTGCATTCTTTGCTCAGGCTGCCACGAGACCCTGATCAGAAACACAATTGTGTTGAACAGGTTGCAGCAATAACCAGCCCTCGCCCAGATCTCACTGATATTCCCCTGCCAGGAGTACAGGACGTCTTCATAGATGGCAGCTGCTCCCGCCCCTCTGATGCAACATTCCTGACAGGGTACGCCATTGTCCAACTCCCTGATGTGGTGTTGGAAGCAAAAGCTTTACCACCCTCCTCGGCACAGGTAGCAGAATTGGAGGCGCTCACAAGAGCTTGCATACTTTTCTCAGATCAGGAGGTAAACATCTACACAGATAGTAGGTACGCTTTTGGGGTCACGCATGACTATGGCGTAATATGGGCAAATAGAGGATTTAGAACTGCTGACAACAAGCCAATTGCTAACTCTACGCAAATTAAAGCACTCTTGCAGGCGATTCTTCTCCCAAAGCGGATAGCGGTCATCAAGGTAAAGGCACATTCATCAAATAACAGCAGAATTTCCAAAGGAAACGCGCTGGCAGACAGGGAAGCAAAAAAGGCCGCTGCCCAATACATTGGTCAGCCAGCCCCCACAACAATGTTCTTCAAAGAACATTTTACATCACCCAATTTTAAAACCATTGTGGCACAAATACAGGGATTAGCTACAGGGGAGGATGTTTCTTTTTGGGTCAAGGATGGCTTGACCAAGGACCAAGAAGGTCTTTGGTCAAAAGAGGGGAAGATATTGGGCATACCAGAAGCAAGCAGTGTTCTCATACTTTCCTATCTCCATGGTCCAGGACATATAGGTACCACCGCCCTAACGAACATATACACAAAGTCTTTCTGTACAAACAACTTAAATAAACAGGCAAAACTCCTCACCAGTAGTTGTATGACCTGTGCACAAAACAATGTCCAAGGGAAACATCATGGATTACATGGCCACCTGCCCCCACCCCTAGGTCCCCTAACAGATTTACAAATAGACTTCACACACATGCCCAAACAAAGAGGCAATTTGAGATACCTTTGCATAATCGTATGTAAATGGTCATCCTGGGTTGAAGCTATTCCGTGTGCAGGTGAGACTGCTAAAATTGCTGCCAAATGCATACTGAACCATTGGGTTTGTAGGTTTGGAATACCAACGGCCATATGGTCAGACAGAGGACCTGCCTTCAGCTCCTCTGTTACACAGACTTTAGCTAAGCTACTAGGCTTACAGTGGAAACTGCACATCCCTTACCACCCACAAAGTGCAGGGGTAGTGGAAAGAATGAACAGGAACATTAAAGACAAGTTAAAAAAGGCTACGGGGGGCACCATGAAAGGATGGTTGGATTACCTTCCTTCTGTCCTATTTCAGATCAGAACAACACCACATGCCAGAACAAAACTCTCGCCCTTTGAGATTTTGATGGGAGTTCCTGCAAACATAGAGCTGCCCCTCTTAGATCAAAACACTGACATTAACATCTATTCCCAACAGGAAATGTACGTGAAAAATCTGGTAAGTATGCTACAGGAAATGAACGAACATGTCTCTGTCACTTTTTCTCCTCTTCCCACAGAGCCGACACACCCCTTCATCCCAGGAGATCAAGTGCTAGTCAAGCAACTGGCCCACAAAAAGAGGATCGGACCAATCTACTCTGGACCTTGGAAGATAGAGAAGGTTTCCAGAACTGCTGTACTGACCGATCTAGGAAACACCTGGATCCACGCCAGCCGGCTAAAGAAGTGTCCACAGCAACCCCAGACCCCAGACCCGCCTCCAGCACCCCAGGACTCCTCTGACCAGGAACAGCAACCAGACTTGAAGGACATTCAAGAAGGCATAAAGCAAATCTCTCTGAACGACGAGACAAATCCCTCACCCACAGGAAGAAACGAGTAGCAGAACTTTGTACACAATACCTGACAAAAATGATTTCCACTTTTGTGTCAGGAAAAACATTATGCTTCTGGACATGTCTGATTCTGATAGTATTCATACCTGTTTGGTTAATAGCAAATTGTGTGTACCATCCAGAAGATTCAGGGCTATTAGAAGGCATATGTGGGAAAGCACAGACAGCCAATGCACCACCTAGTTTAAAATATAAAAGAAGTATACACCCCACTGAACCCCCTTCAGGTTTCACCGACAGAATGTTGTTGTTAAAGTTTAAGTACAGTTATGCACAAAAGTCTGGTTTTGAGAAATGTTGGATATGCAGCAAACTCCACCCTAGTACAGCCAGAATCCCATTAATGGCCATTCCCTTAAACATCACTCCTTTCCTGAATGGAACACCCCCTATTGTTCTTGCCAATGTCATAAGAAAAAAGTCCCAACAAGCCCCTCAGTTTTCAAATCGTGGGTAGAAGCCATGCTCCAGAAGCTGACTTCCATTTCCAGAGATCCCACTGTATGGTACGAGAGTCAGGAACATGAGGCCGGAGGATATGAATCCATGAGGCCTAACGAAATGGGTAGAGAATGACCATTTCGATAATATCGAATGGTCAAAGGGAGGATTGTAAGGAGATTCCATAATACATTGCGTTATTGATTGTTGATTCTGATTATTGCTTTTACCCTGGAGATATATTGCTAATATCAATACAATACAAATCAATACAGGATTGCTAATCTGCTTAAGTAATTTAGAAAAACTTTAACTTGATACAATTTAGAAAATCTATCTCATGATAGTATTGCTTAATACTGAATTATCTCATGATCATGTCTATCTATTTCTGTAAAAATGTCTTTGTTTCAGGACGCATCTGTTTGTGGTTTTCCTCTCTGTACACTGTTACTGGGTATGGAAAGGCTAGACTTGGTTTTTAGGAAGTTGTGGCTGGCACGTCATGGTCAGCAGACGGTAACAGAAAGTATGAAGTCATTGAACTGGAATAAGCTTTGAAATACAGAGGTTAAGATTGAGGTCACAAGACATTAATAATGTGCTAATGAATATTAATGTGTATAATTTTGATTGGTCCCCAAAATTGGGGCAGAGTCTTGTAAAAATAGTATAAAACGGCAAAACCAGAATTAAAGATTGTAACCATTTCAGCATCACAATTGTGTATGAGTCATTGGTTATCTCGCCGGCGAGGACTTCCACTGAGCCATCTCCAAGAGCCTAGGCCACAAGGAGAAGTCGGGCGACCTAACAACTACTAAGGTGACATCACTGGTAAATGACACTTACTATAACTCCGATGAAAAAGCTGTGCCTGTAATCTCCAAAAATTCCGCTGTATGGCGCTGTTCCTCTTCTGTGACCAGAGCCTTGGAAACACAGAAGAAAATGGCGCCGGTCGGCTGGCGATTGCCTGGTATAATCGTTATCCCACTGTCCCCTCCGCCAATCAGCGAGTCCCCGCCCCCTCCGCCAATCAGAGTAAACCAGCCCCCTCGCCGCACAGGGCATGCGCAGGCTGTGTGCACCGCTCAGCCCCAATGTACTGACAGAAGACAGATAGCTGGAGAGAGAATTCGGCTTTCTTCTCCCTCCAGCCTGCAGGTGGAAATAGAGAGCGCCGCTGTGCAGTGAGGGAAGGCTGTGCCCGTTCTCACTCATTCTATGCCCTTGTCACATGACTGGAGGGAGGAAGAAGAATATATTTCTCAGTGGGTACGTAGAAGGAGGGAGAGGGGACAACTTACCACAGACCTTCCCTCTGTGCTCCTCACACAGCCCCCCTCTCTCCTCTCTCAGGGCTCATTATAACACATGGAGGTCACACTACTAGATTGTTCTGTGTGATAAGAGACGAATTCTATGCTCTGCACTGTCTGTCTTTCTCCAGAATAAAGCTTCTCCCATCCATGTAGATCTATACCTTATCATTACAAGAATGTCATTAAAAATGATCCTCAGTCATAGAACAGAACATGAAACCAAGATTAACCTCTTCAGCCCCAGGAGATTTACCCCCCATGACCAGGCCATTTTTTGCGATACGGCTCTGCGTTACTATAAGTTACAATTGCGCAGTTGTGTGACGTCTTCTGCCAGTATGTGCCCACAAAACAGAAGATTTTGTGTGGCATCTGGACAGCAAGCACATGGTATGTGTGATGGAGAGAGAGGAGGCAGCCAGGAAGATGTTCAGCAAGTGAGTATAGCAGATCAGCAACTTATCACATAACCTCTCAAGCTGCAAATGTTTTTATTATGGCCAAGTTGTCTCCATCTTCATTGTAATTCAAACACTGATGGAAATGTCCTGCAAAACGCACTTCTCTTCTGTACAGCAACAGTCCCGTCCCTTTTCCACATGTCCGTTCAATAAACGTGATTTTTGTGTCTCGATTTTCCTGATTTGTGCAGGTTGTTGCAATCAGTGGCTTTATTGTCTGCATAATATTTCCAGCTGTCTACTTTGCCAACAGTCACTTCCCTGCTGAGCCACAACTGATGCCAAAGACACCGTCTCAGAAGAGACACAGAAAGAAAGGAATCTCTATTGTGCCAGATGAAAATAGGGACCCGAGTGGGCGCAGGGAACTGCTGCAGCAGTGATAATACTATTGGATCATTTATACACAACTCTTTCTGTTTATCTTTGCCTCACTGTGCTACTTATAACCAGCTCTAAAGTGCCACAACAGCTTTGCTTTACAATGATATAGTGAACACTTTAGGTCCTTCTAACTAATAATACTGACACATATGCGGGCACCTTGTGGAGATGGCACTTAGATTTCACTTCAACTAGTTTTCTTAGAGCCTTGGAAGTGCCTAAATCCCAGGCTATACCTACAGCCTGGTGCTAATAATAAGCCCGGTCTCGCCAGCCTACATGTGGAAGCCTTTATAGTCAAGGTGCTTATATTGGATATTTGAACAGCAGAGAGATTATATCTGAGGTGGACGGAGCTCATCAATCACTACAGACAAAACACAAGAATTTATGTAAGGTGTGGGCCTGGAATTGGAGGGTTGCCCAGGAGCAGAAAAAAGTACCTTATGTCTAAGCAGTGTGTGCTACTTGCTCACTTAAAGAGGAAGTAAACCCTGATGAGTTTACTTCCTCTTTCATTCCCTGCAAAGGTAAAGCATAATGGACTACTATGCATCGCATAGTAGTCCATTATGTGTCACTTACCTCACACAGGAGCCAGCGAAGTCACCGCTGTCCCCTGTAGTCCGGAGCATCCATCTTCTCGGTGGGTCTCGCCACTGTCATTCAGTGAAGCTGCGTGACTTCACTCCCGCGAATGCGCACGGGAGCCTCCACGCGCTGCAAATCGCCTTTGGCGGGCGCTGCGCGCCGCTGTCTATGGCACATGCGCCGTAGACAGCGGTGCCCGTCTTTCGGCAAATATCTCCTAAACCGTGTAGGTTTAGGAGATATTTCTTGGACCTACAGGTAAGCCTTAATCTAGGCTTACCTGTAGGTCAAAGTGTGTTGTAAGGGTTACAACCACTTTAAACCTTCAGTTATGCGAGCATTATTGACACATTCGTGTGATGTAGTTGTGTTGTAGCAAGAAGAGGCAAGGGCTGGGGTGCCTTGGCATACTTTGCTTAGTGAAGGTGATATTCAGTCTCCCTTACAGCAGCAAGAATTTAGTTCTTTAGCATAGGTAAGGGTTTACAAGCTTTTACAGTTATCCCTGGGTTTCTTTATTTTGGCACTAGAAATGCGGTCACCTGGTAAATTCACTTTTAAAGCTCTATACCCAGCTCAGAAAATAGTGTCTTAGTGAAGCTCAGTTTTTATAGAGATCCTCTGTACTATGCTTAAAGCGGAGTTCCACCTAGGGAAAAAAAATAAGTTGGCGGCTTCACTCCTGGCTCCCTACTGCGCGTGCTTGAGTCGCGTTGCACGTTCTAAATGGTCCCTGCTGTCTTCTGGGACCTGTGTCTCCCAGAAGACAGTGGTGGGGGGTGGGAAAGGGCAGGACATGGCGCAGTTTGCAGCAGAAAGTGCAGCAATTTATGCCCGGAAGTGGGAGCAAATTCCTGAATTTGACAGATATCTGCTCCCTGCTTTTCTTTTTTTTTTTTTTATCGCAACCTTTTTAGAATCGCTTTAATGCAGGGCTTTGGCTTTTAGTTCAGGAAGAAAAAGCCTCCACTGCTGGTTTTCCAAAGTCTTTCTGTGCAAATGATGGGTGGCGTAATGTCTTCATTTATTTTGACATAATGGTAAAAGTGCTTGCTGACCTGGGATGAGCATTGGTAGGACAAAGCACTGAGGAACCATCTCCCGCAGACTAGGACGTGCTTATTGCATTTTTTTTTTTAAATCGGACATATCTAAAAATGTTTTATTATAATTGAATATTTGTATCGCATGCACAGATCAAAGCAATAGTTGTTTTTTGCAGGATATGCAGGAGACTAGGCAATGGCAGCTGGAGCTCATCTATGTGCAGGCTCTCCACCAAACAAATTAATAAACCACTTAATGAATCTATTCAGGAAGATGCTGACCAGCCCAAGAGAATGACCCGGCAATGGAAACAAGCCAGCACAGCATGCATGCCAGTATTGGAGAAACCACTGCAAGATCTTGCTAATGCATCCAATGATCGCATCTTGCAGGTGAAGATCTGTGCTGTAGAACGCCGTAGTGCAGAACAGCGATGTGAAGAGATGATTGCACTGGGCTTAGTGAAAAAAGAGAATCCAGAAACTATTGTCCCAACTGTGCCAGTCTCCTCCTTCAGTGACCATCACACAACCTCTTGATTCTATCACCCCTGAAAACAATGGCCACACACAGCTAAGTTAAAGATTGCAGACAGCTCCACGCCTAAGGTTGCTTATAAAGAAATTATAGACTTGACAAGTGAAACGCCCCAGCGTGTTGAAGAAGCCGCTAAAACGCTGTCATTAGAATTGTCAAGTCACAGCACAACACCTACAGGCTCTAAGTCAGACGGACGCTCAGTGCGTCACAAGCAATGTGGGTTGCAAATCGGTCAGCTGTCATCCTTCCTTAGCTAACCAGTTCTCCCTAGCCAAGAAGTGTGAATGCATGACTCGAGAAGCTGTTTGGCAATCCATTCGTCACTCAATATCGAAAAAGAGAGCTACAGAGAATTCTGCTTCTAGCTACAAGAGTTGTAAGTACTCCTCTTTGCCCCCCCTCCCCCCAATTTCAAGGTAACGAAACCCCACTTATCTTTCCAACTATGTTGTATTGATAATTTATAATGCACCCAAGATTGGGCTGGCACCAGCATCATCTTGTTGTGCTAACGGACAGATGGAGATGTTGGGATGATACAGATGAGGATGATGGAGATGAGGACAGATGGAGATGAGGACAGATGGAGATGTTGGGATGATGGAGATGAGGACAGATGGAGATGAGGACAGTTGATGGGAGGATGGAGATGAGGACAGATGGAGATGTTGGGATGATGGAGATGAGGACAGTTGATGGGAGGATGGAGATGAGGACAGATGGAGATGTTGGGATGATGGAGATGAGGACAGATGGAGATGAGGACACATGGATATGAGGACAGTTGATGGGATGATGGAGATGAGGGCAGATGGAGATGAGGACAGATGGAGATGGTGAGGATGATGGCGATGAGGACAGATGGAGATGGTGAGGATGATGGAGATGAGGACAGATGGGGATGGTGAGGATGATGGAGATGAGGGCAGATGGAGATGAGGACAGATGGAGATGGTGAAGATGTGGGAGATGAGGACAGATGGAGATGGTGAGGATGGGGATGGTGAGGATGATGGAGATGAGGACAGATGGGGATAGTGAGGATGATGGAGATGAGGACAGATGGAGATGGTAAGGATGATGGAGATGAGGACAGATGGAGATGGTGAGGATGATGGAGATGAGGACAGATGGAGATGGTGAGGATGATGGAGATGAGGACAAATGGAGATGGTGAGGATGATGGAGATGAGGACAGATAGAGATGGTGAGGATGATGGAGATGAGGACAGATGGAGATGAGCCCACTCAGCCTATAGACCTAATATTTACATCCAGCAACCCTTGCAGGCTGCTGCGCTGTGTGTGTGGAGTAGGAGCGCAGCAGAGGCCGCTTGGCATTGGCCCAGAGCTGGGCATGGCGCCCGTACACTGCGCATTACGGTAGCAGAGAGGAGCATCGCCCGGAGCCGCAGCAGCAGCCGAGCATCCCAGTGAAGAGCGGGGAGCCGTGCCCGCAGCCATGGCCAAGGAGTGGCCGGAGAAAGCCGAGGAGACCGAGCAGATGATAGAGAAGGAAGCCGCGAAGGAGGCGGCCGAGGAGGCAGCGGTAGGATCGGCGGATGGCCGGGAGATGAGAGCCGTGCTCCTCTCCGGATTCGGAGGACTCAACAAGCTGCGGGTTGCTAATATTCCCTTTTTTTTTGGAAGGATTAATCATCTTATTATTCCAAGTATGGTGTGCATTTTGTCTTTTTAGCCACTTGAACTGCAGATAACTATTTAGTTTTTTCTAGCCCCACCTTGAAAGGATTATTCATCTGATTACTTCAAGCACGCTGCGCATATATTTTAGATTATTTTAGATTTTTTTGGTGATTTTTATTTATCTGATTTCACTAAGGTTATAATTGTTTTTTTTTTTGCTGTATGGCATGTTTTGACATACAAGGTTATTAGAATAAGCGCACCCTTCACACCCTATTACTATTTTCACTTTAGTGTTTGAATTCACTTTAAATGGTTGCAGCTGTTCTTTTATTGCGATCTTCACTTTCTTTCATTATATAGTAGCGCACAAGTACGGTACTTGATTACTGAATTTTCCTGTTTCTTGTCACATCCAGGAGGGTTCTCAACTCGTTCCAGGTGTTCAATTATGTACCATAGGCTGCTTGTTTTTTTGGCTCTTTCAACTGTATTTTCTGTTTAAAGGTTGTATACCCGCTGATTTTTTTTTTTGCTCACCTGCAAAGCAAAAGGCATAATGAGCTAGTATGCACCGCATACTAGCTCATTATGAAATACTTACCTTAGAACGAGGCTCTGACATCTGTCCCAATCCATGCCGAGGGAGCTGACATATTCCCTCTGCGTTTCTTCCGGGTATCATGGCTCTGGCGCTGTGAGTGGCCGGAGCCTCGATATCGTCACTCCCGCGCATGCGCGCGGGAGATTTCTCTCCGGCAGGGTCCGGCGTCTGCCGGGCTTCCAGCCGGGAATCCCCTGTGGACGTGCGCCACTGCAGTTAGCGACGCATTGCGAGGGGAATATCCCCTAAACCATACAGATTTAGGAGATATTTTTTTTACCTACGGGTAAGCCTTATTATAGGCTTTCATGTAGGTAAAAGTCCCCAATTTGGTTATACAACCACTTTAAATTTTGATAGCTGGATATGTCAGATGAAGAGCATTAGATCTGCCAATGTATATATATTGTACTATATCTATCTTTTGTTGAGAATGTCATCTCCTTTATGTCTTGTTGAAAAATACAAATAAAGAAAAAAAAGAAAAAGCAATAAGTATACTGGAGTACATGCTAGCAATACAATAATGATCAGCATTATATATCAGAATATAAACTGAGGACCAGTAACAGACTAGAAGGTCCTCATAGGGTTGATATGGAAATTAAGTCTCCTATGTGGAATAGCAAGAAAATGTATGGAAAGGAGCCTCCACGATATGGGGGCCAAGGAAAATGAGAGAGTAAAAGATGAAGTGAAGAGGAAGGGACGTCAGGGACACCCTACATGGCCTCAGTGTCCATAACAGTGCATGACTTGCTTTACACATAGAAGGGTGGCAATGTTGTATCCATGGGGTCCACGTTTTAAAAAAAATTCTTATGCATGTCTAGGAGAAATCGAGTTATTTTATTAATGAAAAGAGTGTCTTAACGGCAGCAGACTGTAAAGGGTACAAACTGCTGTTTCCAGGTTCTTGTTTTGGCTTGTATTGCCACTAGCAAAACATACATTGTCAATTTAAATTGAGATCTCATGAGGCCTGGAAGCTTTTAAGCCCACACACATGATCAGAAATTCTGCCAGCAAAAGTCAGATGTGAGCTTTTGGTCAGAAATTCTGACCGCGTGTATGCTCCATCGGACTTTTGCTGGCAGAATTCGAGCCAGCAAAAGATTGAGAGCAGGTTCTCTATTTTTAGGTCGGAAAAAGTTCAGATCGGACACGCAAAATTCCTACGCATGCTCGGAAACAATTTGACGCATGCTCAGAAGCATTGAACTTAATTTTCTCGGCTCGTCGTAGTGTTGTACGTCACCGCGTTCTTGACGGTCGAAAGTTCAGAGAACTTTTGTGTGACCGTGTGTATGCCAGCCAAGCTTGAGCTGAATTCCGACGGAAAAACCATCCAAGATTTTTCCAACGGAAAATCCGCTCGTGTGTATGGAGCATAAGTGTAACAGGACATATCACAGGTTTCTAGGAAAGGGGTGAGTCAGCAATGTAAGAGTTTAAGAACCTTTGTGCAAAACCTAGAGAGCATAGGACATGTCCACCATGTATGAAAAGCATCCCCTGGGACAGAGCAGCCTTGGAAACAAGTGCTGGTAGCAGATAGGTAGAGGCGGAACCATATACCACCTTGAAAGGCTGATTCGAAGATTATTTATGTAATTTTTCGTTATATGCATTGTAGGTGGGGTTGGTCGGATTTGAACGCATGACTCCAATGACCATCCATGGAAGGTCACTTTGTCCACTGCACCACAGCACATCCCTACTGCATAGGCAAGTTATATTTAAAGTGATATTAAGGCATTTTTTTAAATAACATACTTGTCATACTTATATGCTCTGTGCAGTGGTTTTGAGGAGAGCAGCCTGATCCTCCTCTTCTCGGGTACCCTGCCGGTGCTCCTGGCCCCTCCCATAGCTAGCAGCTTGCTATAGGGGCACCCGTACAGGCTCACTCACGAGCTGCTGCTCTGTGTGCCAATTCACACAAAGAGCACTGCTCGGCTCCACCCCTGCTCTCTTCTCATTGGCTCACTATCTGTGATTGAAAATAGTGGGAGCCATGCTGTTTCAGCCAATGAGGAGGAAGAGACCCAGGAGAGCTACTGTTCTCAAGCACATCGTTGGATCGAGATGGGGCTCAGGTGGGTATTGGAGGGGGCTGCTGCACACAGAATGTTTTTTACCTTCATATGTATAATGCATGAAGGTTATAAACCTTGAGCCTTTACAACCTCTTTAAGTTGAATTCCCCCTCCAGCCAGCCTTCACACTTGTAATCGGAGTCTTGAAGTGGGAAATGCGATATACCTAAGAAACAAGGCCTGAGGTGTGCCATGGCCTATCTGGTCAGACAGCCCAACCTGAGAACACAACTAGAGGAAAGACAGACAACCAGACATGAGAACAACAACGCCCCTCTGCCTACCTAAATATGAAAACAGGTACCGTAGTATGCCATGAGTGAACAATGCCACTCTGAGAAATGCTGGGTCTGAACACTGAGGCTGGAGAAAAAAAAAATTATGACAGAAAAGCTGGCCCAGAAATGCAAGGACACCCTATGATGAACGTTGTGACAGAAATGCTGAAACTGAATGCTGAGGCAGAAATTAAATGACATAAATCCTGGTGCAGAAACGCCATGATAGAAGACAATGCTATGACAGAAGGCAACGCCATGACAGAAGGCAACACCATGACAGAAACGCTGAAACTGAATGCTGAGGCAGAAACTAAACAGAAATCCAGGGGCAGAACGCAATGACAAAACGCTGAAGCAGAAATGAAATTACAGAAATCCTGGCAGAAACACTGAGGCAGAAAATGCTATGACAGAACGCTGAGGCAGAAATGCCATGCCAGAAACCGAGCAGAAACGCAAATGACAAAACACGCTGAAACTGAACGTTGAGGCAGAAATGCAGTGACAGAAAATCCTGGGGCAGAAACACGGAGGCAGCAATGTCATGACAGAAATGCTGGAGCAGAAACGCTATGACAACAAATGCTGAGACTGAACGCTGAGCCAGAAATGCTGGGCAGGACACTAAGACAGAAATGCTGGGGCAGGAAATGCGAAAAAACTGCTGGACAGAACGCTATGACTGAAATGCTGGACCAAACACTATAACAGAAAAATGCTGGACCGAACGATATGACAGAAAAAAGGCTGGCCTGAACGCTATGACAGAAATGCTGGCCCGAATGCTTTGACAGAAATGCTGGACCGAACGCTTGTGACAGAAATGCTGGACAGAACGCTTAAGACAGAAATGCTGGACAGAACGCTATGACAGAAGAAGCTGGACAGAACGCCATGACAGAAATGCTGGACCGAACGCTATGACAGAAAATGCTGGACAGAACGCTATGACAGAAATGCTGGACCGAACGCTATGACAGAAAATGCTGGACAGAACGCTGTGACAGAAATGCTGGACAGAACGCTGTGACAGAAATGCTGGACAGAATGCTATGACAGAAGAAGCTGGACAGAACGCTATGACAGAAATGCTGGACCGAACGCTATGACAGAAAATGCTGGACAGAACGCTATGACAGAAATGCTGGACCGAATGCTATGACAGAAAATGCTGGACAGAACGCTGTGACAGAAATGCTGGACAGAACGCTGTGACAGAAATGCTGGACAGAACGCTGTGACAGAAATGCTGGACAGAACGCTATGACACAAATGCTGGGCAGAACAATATGACACAAATGCTGGACAGAAGGCTGTGACAGAAATGCTGGACTGAACACTGTGACAGAACGCTGGAGGAACACTATCACAGAAACGCTGGCAGAATGCTATGACAGAAACGCTGGCAGAACGCTATGACAGAAACGCTGGCAGAACGCTATGACAGAAACGCTGGCAGAACGCTATGACAGAAACGCTGTCAGAACACTATGACAGAAACGCTGTCAGAACTCTATGACAGAACGTTGGCAGAACACTATGACCGAAACGTTGGCAGAATGCTATGACAGAACACTTGGCCGAACGCTATGACAGAAAAGCTGGCTGAACGGTGTGACAGAATGCTGGCAGAACGCTTATGACAGAACGCTGGAAGAACGCTATGACAGAAAACGCTGGCAGAACGCTATGACAGAAATGTTGGCACAACGCTATGACAGAAAATGGTGGACAAAACGCTATGACAGAAACGCTGGCAGAATGCTATGACAGAAGCAGAACGTGATAGAATCACCGATCAAAGAATAAAAGAACAAGTAAAAGCAGCAACCTGGTGGACTGAGATCCTCTGTCACTGCCGCAGAGCCGGCGGCGGCCGATCAGCCCCCCCCCACACACTCACACTGGAGAATCGCTGGGGGCCACCACGTGGAGCAAACAAGAGCCTGGGGAGAGAGGAGGCGGCCGGCCGGCTCCCTCGTGGAGAGGGAAGCATGGGGAGTGGGCAGGCAGGGAGAGTGATGCCATGCACCTGGAACAACGGACACACCCCCTCCCCCCGGCATGAGCGCCGGGAGAAGCGGGCGGCATGCTATCCAAAGGGAGCCGTGGGTGGTGGAGGATGGATGGATGGACTGCCTCCCCCACTCCCGGCATGGACGCCGGGAGAGGCGGGTGGGGCGGCAACCCCCCCCCCCGCTGGAACCTGGGCCGCGAGGGTAGACTACACAATGGTGGCTACACAAAATATTGACACTTTGGGCCCAATTTGGACATTTCACTTACGGGTGTACTCACTTTTGTTGCCAGCGGTTTAGACATTAATGGCTGTTTGTTGAGGGGACAACACATTTACACCGTTATACAAGCTGTACACTCACAACTTTACATTGTAGCAAAGTGTCATTTATTTAGTGTTGTCACATGACAAGATAGAATAAAATATTTACAAAAATGTGAGAGGTGTACTCACTTTTGTAAGATACTGTATTTCTGTATTGCTGAGATCCTTCCCAGAAACTCTACCTAAAGAAGGGGGACAAAAGTTGGGATTTATAATACCTGGACTTCTACACCGACTGTGGGGTGCTAAAAGCTAATCAGCCATTGAGGTAAGTGCAGTGGGGAGGATGTTGGAGGTTCACCTTTTAATTTTTTCTGACAAAGTTGTTACTTTATAGAATGAGTAATATATATAAAATGAAAACGTTGTCAAGATATCCTCTTAGTTCATGCCCCCCTTCCCTCAGCTGATCGAGCAATGTACACGTATCATCAAAATAAAATATGCATCACTGAACAGGTACACTGTCCCTTAGGCTGGGTTCACACTGCTGCGGTGTACGAGATCGGATGTGATTCGCACCGCACTGCAGTGCAAATCACATGTGATCTCTGTGCGATGCGATTTCAGCCATACAGATAGTCTGAATTTGCATTGCATCCGGCCCAAACTCATACAGAACCTTTTTTTTGGTCCGCAGCAGAATCGGATCGCATGGGTGTTCACACCATGCGATCCGATTCCTGTCCGAGTTTGCAGATCGCATTGCGATATGCGAACTGATTTGGAGGTGTCATTAACTTTTCACTGACTTTTCACAGCAGTTCGCATAGGGCAGTGTGAACTGCCGCCGGGAGGCATGCGATGCAGGAACCCGCAGTGGATTCGCAGCATTCCCGCATCGCAGCAGTGTGAACCCAGCCTAAAGAAGAAGTCTGGGGTTGTAAAAAACAAAACAAAAAAAACACAATCTCTATGATATAGCTGTCCCCCACCCGGCTCTAGACCACGCAATGAGCAATCAAATTAACACTGATCGCACAGTTCTAGGAGCAGAGAGCAGTGACTATCAGCCAATGCTCTCCACGCTCCCCCTTCCACACTCACTGGAGCGTAGGGTTGAAGAAGAGGTGGGAGGAGCTGACTTTGGCTTTTGGCCGTGTGATGAGAGCTGGGGCAACTGTCAATCAGGCAGCTGGGTGGGATCCAGACAATATTGTCAGTATACTTCCAGTGCCTGTAGTGGCACTGTAATGTCAGCTGACAGCGGGCTTTATTCTGCTGTCAGCTGATTCTAGGTCAGAGGAGAGCAAAAGTAAGTGCACTCCTGTGACGCTGAAGACAGAAGACTTTAGTAATGCCAGTCACAGCTGCCTTTTAGTGCCCATCAGTGCCGCCTATACGTGTCCATCGGTGCCACCTACCAGTGTGGCATATTAGTGCCACCTATCTGTGTGGCATATTAGTGCCTCCTCATCAGGGCCACCTAATCAGTGCCCCCTATCAATGCAGCCTCATCATCTCCCATCAGTGAAGGAGAAAAATTACGAATTTAAAAAATTTACTAACAGAAACTAAGAAAAACTTTTTTTCCCAAATTTTCGTTCTATTTTCTTTTTTTTTACCAAAAAATTAAATAAAACGACAGTGACTTTTTTTTTTCAAAATTTTTGGTCTTTTTATTTATTTATTTTTTTAAGGAAAAAATAAAAAACCCAGGAGTGATTAAATACCACCAAAAAGAAAGCTCTATTTGTGTGAACAAAATTATTAAACATTCTTTGGGTACAGTGTTGCATGACCACGCAATTGTCATTCAAATTGCAACAGCGCTGAAAGCTGAATAATGGCCTGGGCAGGAAGGGGGTGAAAGTTCCCTTGCCCATAGGCAAGTGTTTAATGTAAGTTGTTATAATATTTTTAATAAACTGCCCATTGCTGCACTAGAGGGTGCTTTCCCTTTCTATACTGCGTTCACACACAGGAGCGGTGGGGGGAAATCACATGCGATTCTTTGCAGTGAGATTTCATCCCATTTTGCATGGGCTGAAATCGCACCACAAAGGTATCAGTTTCTGCATTTTTAGGAGTACTAATAATAATTAAAAAAATGAATAAAAGCTAAGGGAAAAGCTTAAATACCTAGCAACAAATGATGCAACAGATGATAGTTTTCTCTATTGGCTAATAACAAAATGGCAAAGCTCAAAAACCTGTGCAAGTCGCACATAAAAACGTTCCAAAATTGCCAGGAAAACCACTGGAAGAATGCTCAAAGACGCTATGCTCAGGCGTGAATGCAGCTTCATAAGCTTGTTTTATATATGTGTTTCAGCACTGTAATGCCGCGTACACACGATCGGAATTCCGGACAGAAAAAGACCGATGAGGGCTTTTCATCGGAAAATGCGACCGTGTGTATGCTCCATTGGAAATTTAGCTGTCCAAATTTCCGCCAGCCAAAAATTGATAGCATGTTCTCAATTTTTCCAATGGAAAAAACTTTCTATCGGTAATTCCGATCGTGTGTATGCAATTCTGACACGCCAAAAATCACGCATGCTCAGATTCAACTACAAGACAGAAGCTATTGGCTACTGGCTATTGAACTTCCTTTTTTCCTTTTTCTAGTCCCGTCGTACGTGTTGTATGTCACCGCGTTATAAACGATTGGAATTTGGTGTGACCGTGTGTAAGACAGCTTGAGCGGAATTCCATCGGGAAAACCATCAGAGCTTTTTACGATGAGAATTCCAATCGTGTGTACGCGGCATAAGTGACTATGTATGGCTCTGTATGGCTCTGGGATCCATTTGTATAACCAGGTTCCCATCTAGTGGTATCTTTTGGAATTACACTTATGATATCAAAACTTAACATTATCTCCTGGAACGTCAGGGGTCTAAATTCTAGATTTAAAAGAGCCCTGGTGTTGCAATATTTAGTCTCAACACCCTCACATTGCGTCATTACAGGAGATGCATCTGATGGGCAACAAGATACTCGCTTCGCGACATCCTTGGTTCCAACAAGTCATAGTTCTCCTCTTACGGAAGAGGCGTTACGATCTTACGACATAAGTCCTTACTGTGCTCCATAGATGTGGTTTTTACTGACCCTGGGGGGACAATATGTGGTAGTGATTATAGAGGTTCATCCATATCATTTAGCCCTGGTAAATACTTACATCCCTTCTCTTTGTTCCAGTGTCATTCTATATGACCTACTGGAAAAACTGGCACCTCATTCCCCATGTAAATTATTGATAGCGGGAGATTTCAACAATAGTTTAGATTATACCCTTGATACTTCTATTCTAATGCACAGAGGACTCCCAATCCCAAATCTGGAGGTGGAACCATCCCATCCCATTGACAGGTGTTATTCCTATCTGTCTCCGGTATTTGATTCTTCATCTAGAATAGACCCGGCGTTTGCGACTTTGTTACTAATGGTATCCAATGGCTCGTATTTACCTGAGGGTTTATCAGATCACCATTTCAGATCATTCTATGGATGGGGGTTCACAGGTAGGGTTGCCACCTTTTCTGCAAGCCAATCCCAAACATTCTTGTACCCATAAAATATGCTTAAGCCCCATAAACACGATCAGAAATTCTTCCAGCAAAAGTCGGATGTGAGCTTTTGGTCAGAAATTCCGACCGTGTGTATGCTCCATTGGACATTTGCTGCCAGTATTCCAGCCAGCAAAAGATTGAGAGCAGGTTCTCTATTTTGCTTTCGGAAAAAGTTCCAATCAGAGATTCCGATCGTCTTTACAAATTCTGAAGCGCAAAATTCCTACGCATGCTCAGAACAATTTGAAGCATTGAACTTAATTTTCTCGGCTCATCGTAGTGTTGTACGTCACCGCGTTCTTGACGGTCGAACGTTCAGAGAACGTTTGTGTGACCGTGTGTATGCAAGCCACGCTTGAGCGGAATTCCATCGGAAAAACCATCCAAGTTTTTTCCAACGGAAAATCCGCTCGTGTGTACGGGGCATTAGAATGCTGTGCCACAAGTAAGACTCTCACAGACATGTATAAACCTTAGCACAATATTTATAAAAATAAAAAAACTCTTTCAATACATATGATTTGTGGATTGAATGGAAAAAACTGATTCCTCTATCCACACAAATTAGGTGTATGGAGGTATTCCTTCCCTCCTTAGGGGGAGGGGGCCAAAGGATCTGGCCATTTCTGATTAGTGCTCTGTGTGGCGAATCAACAGATCACCCGACTCGTGGCAGGTGATCTGTTGAGAGAGAGAGACCGCTTGACACTGCCTGCACAGAGGGACAGAGGGAGACTGTTTGACACTGCTTGCACAGAGGGACAGAGGGAGACTGTTTGACACTGCTTGCACAGAGAGAGAGAGAGACCGCTTGACACTGCCTGCAGAGAGAGAGAGAGACCGCTTGACACTGCCTGCACAGAGGGACAGAGGGAGACCGTTTGACACTGCCTGCACAGAGAGAGAGCCTGCTTGACACTGCCTGCACAGGGAGACCGCTTGACACTGCCTGCGCAGAGAGAGAGAGAGACCGCTTGACACTGCCTGCACAGAGAGAGAGAGAGACCGCTTGACACTGCCTGCACAGAGAGAGAGAGAGACCGCTTGACACTGCCTGCACAGAGGGGAGACCGTTTGACACTGCCTGCACAGAGAGAGAGAGAGAGAGAGAGACCGCTTGACACTGCCTGCAGAGAGAGAGAGAGAGACCGCTTGACACTGCCTGCACTGAGAGAGAGAGAGAGAGACTGCTTGACACTGCCTGCACAGAGGGAGACCGCTTGACACTGCCTGCACAGAGAGAGAGAGAGAGACCGCTTGACACTGCCTGCACAGAGAGAGAGCGAGAGACCGCTTGACACTGCCTGCACAAAGGGAGAGAGAGACCGCTTGACACTGCCCGCACAGAGAGAGAGAGAGACCGCTTGACACTGCCTGCACAGAGAGAGAGAGGCACCGCTTGACACTGCCTGCACAAAGGGAGAGAGAGAATGCTCCACATTGCCTGTAATTTGAAGGGGTCACTCTGGGGGGGGGGGGGGGGGGAGGGTGAAAGCTTTTCAGCCATTAGAATACAGTGATCACTGCTGGCAGCTATAGCAGCCAGCCGTGATCGCCAAAAAAAAAAAAAAATAGAGACACTGGTTGTACTGAAGTCACACAAAATTCTGCTGGTTCAGCAGAAAATTCAATCTGTCTATGGTGCAGGGGCGTACCTAGATCATTTGGCACCCAGGGCGGATCCTATATCTGGCACCCCCCCACCTTAAAATGTAAAAACACCCCACTGTGCCCTCTGCATCCTTCAAAATCTTTTTGTCACTACTGTGTACCCCCCTCTCCACAACTGCACCTCTGGATCCCTTTACATTACACATCACCCTGCACCTCTGGACCTCTTTACATTACACAGCACCCTGCACCTCTGGACCCCTTTACATTACACAGCACCCTGCACCTCTGGACCCCTTTACATTACACAACACCCTGCACCTCTGGACCCCTTTACATTACACAACACCCTGCACCTCTGGACCCCTTTACATTACACAGCACCCTGCACCTCTGGACCCCTTTACATTACACAGCACCCTGCACCTCTGGACCCCTTTACATTACACAGGACCTTGCACCTAAGGACCTCTTTACATTACACAGCATCCTGCACCTCTGGACCCCTTTACATTACACAGCCCTTGTACCTCTGGATCCCTTTACATAACACAGTGCCCCGAACCTCCTGACCCCTTTACATTACACAGCCCTTGTACCTCTGGTCCCCTTTACAATACACAGCTCCCTGCACCTCTGGACCCCTTTACATTAGACAGCACCCTGAACCTCTGGACCCCTTTACATCACACAGCCCTTGTACCTCTGGACCCCTTTACATTACACAGCAACCTGCACCTCTGTACCCCTTTACATTACACAGCCCCTCACAGCTCTGGACCCCCTGCATGTTACACAGACCCCCTACAGTGCAGACCCCCCTCCCTACCGTACAGGCCCCCCCATATACAGTGTAGAACCCCCTACAGTACAGACCCCCCTACAGTACAGAATCCTCCCCTACAGTGCAGACCCTCCTACAGTAGGGCAGCACAGTGGTGTAGTGGTTAGCACTCTCACCTAGCTGTAAGAAGGGTCGCTGGTTCAAATCCCAACCATGACACTACCTGCCTGGAGTTTGCATGTTCTCCCTGTGCCTGCGTGGGTTTCCTCCGGGTACTCTGGTTTCCTCCCACACTCCAAAGACATGCAGGTAGGTTAATTGGCTTCTGTCCAAAATTGGCCCTAGTATATGAATGGGGACCTTGGATTGTGGGCTCCTTGAGGGTAGGGACCGATGTGAGTGTGCAATGTACGGGGATAGGGATAATTGTGGACATTCACTCAGGTTGAACTGGATGGACTGGTGTCTTTATTCAACCTAACTAACTATGAAACTATGAAACAGTACAGACCCCTCCACCCTACAGTGCAGACCCCCCTACAGTACAGACCTCTCCCCCCTACAGTAAGAACTCCCCTACAGTACAGACCCCCTTACAGTGCAGGCCCCTCCACTACAGTACAGACCCGCCTACAGTGCAGAATCCTCCCCTACAGTACAGACCCCTCCCCCCTACAGTGCATACCCCCCTACACTGCAGACCCCCCTACAGTGCCAAATCTTCCCCTACTGTAAAGACCCCTCCCCCCTATAGTGCAGACCCCCTATAGTACAGACCCCCCTACAGTGCAGGACCCCCCCCCTACAGTACAGGACCCCTCCTACAGTGCAGACCCCCCCACAGTGCAGACCACCCCCACAGTGCAGACCGCCCCCACAGTGCATACCCCCCTACAGTAAAGAACCCCCCTACAGTGGCAAATCTTCCCCTACTGTACAGACCCCTCCCCCTATAGTACAGACCCCCCTACAGTGCAGGACCCCTCCTACTGTACAGACCCCCCCTACAGTGCAGACCCCCCCCGACAGTGCACAGACCCCCCTACAGTGCAGGACCCCTCCTACTGCAAAGAACCCCCTAACAATACAGCCCCCCCCCACAGATCCATAATGTAAATGAACACACATGAAGAGCCCAAGGCAGTGACATTGCAGGGGGGAGGTGCGAGCAGCACCCGAGTGGAGTGACACCTGTCGGCTCAGTGATCCGGGACCCGGCGCAAAAAAATCCCCTTCTCTCTGTGGTCGCGTGACTCGCGTTGCGCCGTTCTGATCAGTCTCGGCAGCGGCTGTCACTCACAGCCGAGCAGAGTGAAGCCGTCTCCCCCTCCTCCTTTACGTCTACACAGTTCTGTGCATGCAGGAGGGGGAGGCGGCTTCACTCTGCTCGGCTGTGAGTGACAGCCGCTGCCGAGACTGATCAGAAAAGCGAGACTTGACCACAGAGAGAAGGGGATTGTTGCGCAGGGTCCCAGATCACTGAGCCGGTGGTGTCACTCCACTCGGGTGCTGCTTGCACCTCCCTCCTGCAATGCTGCCCACTGCCAGTGCCTCGGGCTCTCTCTGTGTGGGCTGCGAACCCACGGCGCTGTCTCCTCTTCAGTTGCGGAGGGGGAGGGCGCTGACCTGACACCCCCCCAATGTGTGGCACCCGGGGCGGCCCGCCCCCCACTTAGTCCGCCACTGCTATGGTGGCCTAAGCCCACCAGCCTTTGGGTTTAATAATATCCTCAAATCTTCTGAAAGGGGTGCTCCACTTAGGTGTAGAAATTCACTTTGAACTTCACCTTATTTCCTAAACTCATTAGGTATTCGATGTGCTCTCACCTTATGTAAGGACGGGGCCCTCTGGGGACACTGATGTAAGACGGGGCCCTCTGGGGACACTAATGTATAAACGGTGCCCTCTGGGGACACTGATGTAAGGACAGGGCCCTCTGGGGACACTGATGTAAGAGGGGGCCCTCTGAGGACACTAATGTTAGGAAGGGGCCCTCTGGGGACACTAATGTATAAACGGTGCCCTCTGGGGACACTGATGTAAGGACAGGGCCCTCTGGGGACACTGATGTAAGAAGGGGCCCTCTGAGGACACTAATGTTAGGAAGGGGCCCTCTGGTAACACTATTGTAAAAGGGGGGGGCTCTCTGGGAACACTAATGTAAGGAGGGGGCCCTCTGGGGACACTGATGTAAGACATTAGTGTCCCCAGAGGGCCCCCTCCTTACATTAGTGTCCCCAGAGGGCCCTTTCCTTACATTAGTGTCCCCAGAGGGCCTCCTCTTACATTAGTGTCCCCAGAGGGCCCCGTCCTTACATTAGTGTCCCCAGAGGGCCCCCTCCTTACATTAGTGTCCTCAGAGGGCCCCTTCCTTACTTTAGTGTCCCCAGAAGGCCCCTTCCTTACATTAGTGTCCCCAGAGGGCCCTTTCCTTACATTCGTGTCCCCAGAGGGCCTCCTCTTACATTAGTGTCCCCAGAGGGCCCTGTCCTTACATTGGTGTCCCCAGAGGGCCCCCTCTTACATCATTTTTCCCCAGAGGGCCCTGTCCTTACATTAGTGTCCCCAGAGAGCCCCCCTTTTACATCAGTGTCCCCAGAGGGCCCCTTCCTTACATCAGTGTCCCCAGAGGGCCTCCCTCTTAGATCAGTGTCCCCAGAGGGCCCCCTCTTAGGTCAGTGTCCCCAGAGGGCCCCCTCTTAGATCAGTGTCCCCATTAGTGTCCCCAGAGGGCCCCGTCTTAGATCAGTGTCCCCATTAGTGTCCCCAGAGGGCCCCGTCCTTACATTTGTGTCCCCAGAGGGCCCTTTCCTTACATTAGTGTCCCCAGAGAGCCCCTCTTTTACATTAGTGTCCCCAGAAGGCCCCTTCCTTACATTAGTGTACCCAGAGGGCCCCTTCCTTACATTTGTGTCCCCAGAGGGGCCTCCTGCCACAATAGGTGTGCCGCCTGGCCGTCATTTGACGGCCGGCGGTCAGCAACTAGTTAAAGAATATCTGTGGGAGTGTTATGGGTACGGTATGTAAAACATAGATGAGCCTGGGAATTACACTCATTTTAAGCGCATTTACCCTGCCAAACCACTTCAAAGTGTGGCTTCTCCACTTATGCAGATCTTTTAGTATAGATACCACCAACGGTCCATAGATCATATAGGCATTTTACACCTGAAGACTTGCTGCAGCTTCTAATGCACATTATGAGGGTTACAGTTTCATATTTTCCTTCTGTGACATCACTGCTCTGATTATAAATTATTGCTATAATTTGTAGGGATTGAGCTCTGCTGTGCTCCCTTCTGTCCTGGATGAATACCTCTCTGATGTAAGCGATCCGTTTTCATTCCATGACCGTTTCCTGGATATCTGTGGAGATGTTCTGTTCATTGTTCCTGCACGTAGAGTCGCCAACTATCACCGCAGCCTGAAGGGGATGAATGGGCTAAATTGGTGCAAATTACTCTTCTTGGATCTTTGTATTCTGGTGCTGATGATCGGACTGGAATACGCATGACCAGCCAGGAACATTCTCATGGATCTTTCCATCACAGAATCTAAATAAAAACACCCCATGACCCCCCCCCCCCCCCCCAAACACAAACGCCAGTTATAAACCACATAAATAGCTACTTGTCTGTAGATTATAAGGCCTCTATATATAAAAAAAAACTGCTCTGCGAATGCCTCAAACATTCACACAACTGTCACATATTGTGTCTAATGCGTATTTTCTATAATCATCAGCTCCATCTAGTGGTCATAATGCAGTATTTTGCTGATTGAGGTATTTAAGAAAAATGCTGCATCATGGCCACTAGATGGAGCTGATGATTCTTAAAAAAAAAAAAGAAACTGAGACATTGACAAAGCAAATTTTTAGTTTTAGTTTCCCAGTCTGACAGATCAGCTAACATTCCAAATCCCATTCCTGTAACCCAAAGGCCAGTGAGCAGCAGAGAAGTCTCTGGGTGTGTTCAGGACCACATGAGCCATTGTAGACTGTGTGATCTGAGCTAAGGCTGGACCCACCCAAACAGAGTGATAATAATGAGAAGAGAAGCTGAGGACTGGAGGTGTTGAAGGTTCAGTACAAGAGCGTCTACAGTTCCCATTTTAATGAAGAGTCTACCAGAGATATTCTAGGTTAACTGACAACGGGGAAGAGGTGGGGGTGGAGTGTCCATTGCTCAGACTGATCCAGATTGGCGACAGTGATCCCCTGGATAGGGTCAGCTTCAATGCCTAATATATTTGGCTGTAAAAAACCTGTAACTTCTATCATAGGCTCCACTCAGTGACTTTGATTACATTAAGGCTGAGTTCACACTGGTGCGCTGTGCGAGATCACATGTGATTTGTGCCACACTGCAGTGCAAATCACATGCGATGTCTGTGAGATGTGATTTCAGCCATACTTTCATGTATGGCTGAATTTGCATTGCATTCGGACAAACCCTTTTTTCACTATTTGCCTTTTAATAAAAGTTCCCATTATCCTTCAGTCTATGGAAAGGAAACAGGTGCACACTGGGAGCTCAGATTCCATCTCAGACACTCAGAGAGAAGGAACCAGCTATCAGAGCAAAAGTTGGACTAAAAGTTGCATCTGTTTGCACCCCCTAAACGCAGCAGCGCTGGTAGGCTTGAACTGTCGCCATCTATAGCCTAACTATTCATTGTGTTTACTGTATGTTCTTACATTGATTGTATGTATTTCTCGTTTGTTTTTTTTTCCCTAATAGTTTCACCCACCCTGTTTTGTTTTTGTTAATACACTTTCAAAATGACATCCAGTCTGGCTTATTGCAGAATAGGAGGGTTTAGCTGTATGTCAAGTTACACACTAGTAAACGTGTACAAGGCCAGAACAATAGGGATGGTTTTAGTGTTAGAATTAAGGACAAGAGTAATGGTAAGAAATAGAGCTGGACATGCAGTTAGTACTAAAGTTAAGGTTCTGGAAGGCCCAAGATTAAGGTTAGAATAAATCACAGGGCTTAAGATAGAGCTTGGACTATAGTTAAAGTAAAGCTTATGGCTAGAACAAGGCTTGGGTCTTGGGTAAGAGCTAGAGTTAGGTTAATAGTTGGAGCAAGGGTTCTGGCTAGGGTTAGGACTAGGGTTAAGGCTAAACTTTTATGGTGAGAACAAAGCTTGGGTCTAGGGTAAGTTTATGGTTAGAGCAGGGTTTGAGGCTATGGTTAAGGTTAGGCTGGTTTGAAGGCTTGGATTTGGCTTTAGCATTGGGTTAGGGGTCAGGACTAAAGTTATAGTTATGGCCACAGATGTGTTTTGGTTGGGTTTAGAGTCTACTTTAGTGTTAGGACTAGGATTATAAAGCAATGTATGGGTGAAGCTTGGATAAGGTCTGGTGTAAGGTTGGGGTTAGAGAAAAACTAAGCTGAAGGAAGAGAGAGTCATCATTCCACCCATCTAGAACTGGAACTTCATCTGGTCTATATAATAATAATGATATTTCCACCTAGAACCACTGGCTGTGTACTATATAGGTGAAGTCTTGTGGCCTCTGCACACTTTCCATCCTCCACTGACCATAGTCTCTGCTCTGGTTGCAGATGCTGGGAGGATCCTGAGATGATGAAAGTTCAAATCTTCTACAATAATAAGCGAAGGTGGCCGGAAAACTTACTGGAGCGCTGGGGAGACACATGAGGGTGCTGACTCTGCCACCCATCTGGAATCTATCTACAGATGGGCACACAGAGCCCAGGAGGTGAGCAGGGCCAATACTCATCCCCAACTTTTTCCTCTTTGCCTGTTACAAGGGGTTCCCTCCATGTGATGAGTTTCTATATTTCCACACCTACTGTGCCTATTAGGGGTTCCCACAATTCTTGGGTCTGCACACCTGCTCCTTGGCTTCAAAAAGGGTGGGCTCGGGGCGCAGGGAGTCCACCCACTTATGTGACATTAGCGAATTAATATTCACTAGTGTATTCCTGCTTTTCCTCCCGGCCAATCAGGAAGCGGGTCCTGAGACCTGAATGGCCAGGGAGTCTTTGGAGTGGATTGCTGATCAAGCACTGGGGGTAGTGCGAGTGGATTTGCTGCCTTCCTGATCGATCTATTGAGCGCGGGGGGGGGGGAGGGGTTAGTGTGAGAAAACGCCAGGGGGTAGTGCAAGTGAGGGGGCCAGGTTTGTTTGCCCCCCCCCCAAAAAAAACAAAAAAATTATTGAGTACCAGCCACCACTGCTCCTGATGCTGGCTGCTGGGAGATCTGTTGTTGCTTGTGGGGGGGGTCTTTTTTTTCCATAGGGGTCTACTGTTGCTGGGGGTCCAATACCAGCACCCATTCTCTGAAAAAAAGCCCTGGTTACTGATATCTGGAGCCTTGGATTCCCCCCAGTAACATCAGCTCTTGTAAAGCTGGAAATGGATCAAGCCAAAGTGAGCAACACAAACTCTTAGCCCTTGTACACACGGTCGGAGATTCCGACAACCAAATCCGTCGGATTTTGTCCGACGGATCTTGCCCGAAACTGTTGCATACACACAGTCGGACAAAGTTGTCGGAAAATCCAACCATTCAGAACGTAATGACGTAATTTCGTTACGATGGGACTACGTTCAGGCTAGTAGCCAATAGCTTTGATGTAGGAATTTGATCTGAGCATGCGTGGCACTTTGTCCGATCGGAATTCTCTACACGTGATCGGAGTATGTCCGATCGGAGCATTTTGACGGAAAATATTTCCGGCAAGTTGGAAAATTTGGTCCGACGGATATTCCGACGGAAACAGTCCGATGCAGACCACACACAGTCGGAATATCCGACAAACCGCTCCGATCGGACACATTCCGACGGAATCTCCGACCGTGTGTACAAGGGCTAAGTTGCAGTCTTATTTCCTGTTACAGACATGGCAGCCTTGACAGTCTCTTATTTCATACATTCGGGGGGGGGGGGGGAATTACTGCTTGTGTGCTTCTAATACAGGTGGAGTCTTCTGCACTGGGTCACCTGCTGGCTTCAGTATCACTTGGGGATTTCAGTGGTAACAACCTTATTCTGTGCCCTTTATGTTTTCTTTTTTCCAGACGCATTGTTAGTTTCCGGAATCCACCAAACGATGCCATGCCTGTTTTGGGTGGAGTGGCACTTTAAAGGAAATCAGAGGATTGCCATGACAGTCAGGGAACTAGCATTTTCAGAAGGAGAAGTCAGCACCGAGCCCTTTCCAGGGCACAGATTCCCCCTGGGCCTAAATCTGGACATACACTATAAAATCTGTACAATCTCCTTTAGGATTAGTTCACACATACAGGTGTGTCCAAGCTCAGGTGCATTTCCACGTGTTCCCACGTGTCTGGCAGACCATTGATTTCTATGCGTGAGAAATGCGGAAAGGAAGTCCCTGACTCTTTTTCAAATACAGACCACACCAGAGCTCACGGTGGTGCAGCACTATACAGTTTGGCGCAAATAATTGCAGATGAATGGGAATGCCATTAACAATGTCACCACCATGCATCTGCTAAAGAGAAGTGTTTTTCTTTGTGTGTCAGGAAAACAAATGATTTTGCTCGCATTTCCAACTCGCAAAAGATCTGAACCTAGCCGCAAGCCTTGTACACACCCGCTGGGTTGAACGGAAACAAAAACCTGACAGCTCAGATCAGAGCCGCTGTACTAACTATCCAATGTTAGTACATCGATCTCCCCTGCTGAGCTATTGTGTTCTGACAGGCGGAAGGCCCCCCTCCCCTACCGCCAAAATAGTCTGGCCAGTCATTGGCTGAGAGTGCTGATCGGGAGCCGGTGGTTGGCAGCTTGTTTTCCAGCATGCTCGTCTGGCAGAAGTCGGCTTCTGTTGGACCCACTGCCATACACACAGGCATACCTCCCAAATTTAGAGATGGGAATGAGGGACACCTATCAACAAAAGTATGCAGGCATAGGACACACCCCCTTAAAGGAGAATTGTACAAAAAATAAAATATTGGTTCAACTCAAAAGTGCATTTTTACCACTACTATTCCTTTATATTGGCTTTTGAAATTTGCAGAGGGACAGAGGGACATTGCTCCAAATCAAGGACAGTTCCTCGAAATCAGGGAAAGTTGGGAGTTATGCAAAGGCCAAAAGTCAGCTGTTTTTTATTGAACCGGCTGATGTTGCTCGACATGTAGTAAGCTTTAGATTTACCAAAGCTATGGTAATATGAGGACACACCTAAACAACCCATTCCCTTTGGATCCAATCAGGCAGGTCCTTATATTTCATAGTTGACTGTACATCTAAGGCAGATTGTACAATCAGATTGTAATGTGTGTGGCCACGTTAACAAAGCTGGCAGTTTGCAAAAAGCACGAATTGGTTGAGAACAGATTTTGCGGTCATTATAGGCCAGGACGTCGCCTGGACAAAATTGGATTGTATGGGGTCTTTGTCCCAGGTGGTGCTTCATGTTTCATATAGATAGTATGTTGTACCTTTGCTCCACATAACATGAGATGCATATACAGGAATGTATGGAACTTTAGACTTGTAAATCTGCTGAGCTGGTGGGGTTGTGAAGATTATATGTACAGAGGGGAGTGTCTGTCCTGTCCTGGAGCCAACAGCAACACTCCGAGACACTCAACAAATATAATAATCTAATTTCAAATATCAGAATACCTGACTGCAGGTTGTAGAAGAACAGCGAAGGAACGATGAAGGTGTGCACTCTGCTCTGCCTGTCCTCATTGCTCCTCCTCGGGACAGGTGAGATCTCAGGTCACCTACTGTATATGATTGTCTTCTATACTTCAGTGACAAGAAGTGATCACCCCAGTCTGGTTAATATATTTTTCTGTAGTGTTTTATTAGCTGCATAATAGGGTTGAGAGCTCTGTGTTACTTCCAGCTCCAGAGTGGTTTTAGCAGTTATCTCCATTTCCAAGCAGTTCCAAATCCTAAACAAACCTCCAGCTAACTCCAAGCAGATCCTGAAAATCCCAACTCCAGGCAGATCCAGAACCCACCCAGCTCCCAACAGATCCAGAAACCTGCAACTCCAGGCAGATTCAGACACCCCCAGATCAGGGCAGATTCAGACACCCCCAGATCAGGGCAGATTCAGACACCCCCAGATCAGGGCAGACCCAGAAGCCATCAGCTCTGGGCAGATCCAGAAGCCATCAGCTCTGGGCAGATCCAGAAGCCATCAGCTCTGAGCAGATCCAGAAACCCCCAGCTCTGGGCAGATCCAGAGACCCCCAGCTGGGCAGATATGGACCTCCAGGCAAATATAGAAACCCCCCAGTTCCAGGCAGATGCAGAAGCTCCCAGCTCCATCTCCATCTCTAGGCAGCTACAGAACCCTCCAACCAGAGACAGATCAAAAAAAAAACCCCAGCTCCAGGTACATTCAGAAAAACCCAGCTCCAGATAGATCCAGAACCCCCCCAGATCCAACGTCGGGCATCTTCAGAAACCCCCAGCTCCAGGGAGATTAAAAAAAAACCTTAGCTCTGACTAGAAGCAATTTAAAAAATCCCCAGCTTCAGGGAGATCCAAAAACTCCCAGCTCCATCTCCATGTAGATCCAGAAACCCCCTGCTCCAGGTAGACCCAGAAACCATTGGCTTCAAGTAGATCAAGAAAAACTTGGGTCCAGGTAGATCCCGCAAACCTCAACTTCATCTCCAAGCAGCTTCAGAGGCCCCCAGTTTTACAGAGAACCAAAAACCTCCAGCTCAAACTCCAGGATGCTTCACAAACCCTCAGCTTCAGGAAGATCCAAAAAGGACCCCCCATCGTGTTGTTATTGGGAGGAATAGGGCCATCATTGTTGGTGTCCGTGGGAGGAATAGTGCCTATAATTAGTATCAGCAGAAGGAATAGTGCCTCATTGTTGGTGTCAGTAGGAGGTACAGTGCCTCATCATTGGTGTCAATGGGAAGAATAGTGCCCTATCATTGGTGTCAGTGGGAGGAATAGTGCCCCATTGCTGGTGTCAGTGGGAGGAATAGTGCCCCATCGTTGGTGTCTGTGGGAGGAATAGTGCCCCATTGCTGGTGTCAACGAGAATAATATTTGCTCCATCATTGGTGCCAGTGGAAGCAATAGTGCCCCAACATTTGTGTCAGTGGAAGGAATAGTGCCGATTGCTGGTGTCAGTGAGAAGAATAGTGCCCCATTGTTGGTGTCAGTAGGAGGAATAGTGCCCCATCATTGGTGTCAGTGGAATAGTGCCCCATCATTGGCGTCAGTGGAAGGAATAGTGCCCCCTTGTTGGTTTCAATGGGAAGAGTAGTGCCCCATCATTGGTGTCAGTAGGAGGAATAGTGCCCCATCATTGGTGTCAGTGGGAGGAACAGTGCCTCATCATTAGTGTCAGTATAAGGAATAGTGCCCCATCGATGGTGCATGGGCCAGTTAAAGGAGAGTGAAGGACTGCTTTTTGGGCATCACTGTTATAGAATGTTTGTCTTCACTACAGGTTAAATTCATTTTAACAGGGTGTACAGTGTGCAATCTCTTTGCGTTTTCTCTGATTTCAGACCAAGCAGAGGAAAGGCCATTGGTGGACACAAAGTACGGGAAGCTCCGGGGGGTCATCGAACAAGTAAAGGAAACTCCAAGAACTGCAGATGCTTTCTATGGGATCCCCTTCGCAAAGCCTCCAGTTGGCATACTGAGATTTGCATATCCAGAATTACCCAAGCCCTGGAAATCCATCCGAGACGCCTCCCAATTTCCTCCCATGTAAGTGTCAGGAATTCACCATCTGTGCTTCTTCATGTATTCTGCCCCATGCTCTAAAAGGGTTCAGATCAATCTGCCAAAAACAGATCTTTCAGTTTTGGGTGAATGCCGGTTGAGTCAGCTGCCAGATCCCTACGCCAACTCTGGAAGTCTGATCCCCATGCTTGGGGTCCCAGCTCCACCCACCTGCCCCAGGCCATTGTGATGTGGTCTCTTTTATTCATCTCTGGGCTGGCTATTTATTCTACATCACTGAGAATGCAGCAGAAGGAGTGAGACAATTCTGAGCTCTCTGTGATGACAGAAGGTAGCTGACCACCATTTACTACAAACTGACTACAAGCTGCAAAGTATATAGAAATAGAATATACTCAGAAAGAACATTGCTGAAAAAAACATTTATTACCCAAAGCAGCCAATCAGATAATCCTTTTGATTTCCTCATACTGCAGTGGAAATATGAAATTAATCTGATTGGTTGAACAAGAAACACAAACTCTTGTTTAGACAAACAGTAAGAGGGAGTATAACCAGAACAAATACAGTGACTTAAAAATATTCATACCCCTTGAAATTTCATGTTTTGTCGTATTACAACCAAAAACATAAATGTACTTTATTGGGATTTTATATGATTTAGGGCAGCACAGTTGTGTAGTGGTTAGCACTGTTGCCTAGCAGTAAAAAGGTTTGCTGGTTCGGATCCCAACCATGACACTACCTGCATGGAGTTTGCATGTTTTTCCTGTGCCTGCGTGGGTTTCCTCCTACACTCCAAAGACACACTGGTAGGTTTTGTCATATTACAACCAAAAACGTAATTGGTTTCTGTCCAAAACTGGCCCCAGTATATGAACGGGGACCTTGGATTGTGGGCTCCTTGAGGGTAGGGACCAATGTAGACACTCACTCAGGATGGATTGGGGTCTTTATTCAACCTTACTAACTATGTAACTATGATAGACCAACATAAAGTGGCACACAATTGTGAAATGGAACGAAAATGATAAATGCTTTTCACATTTTTTACAAATAATTATCTGAAAAGTGTGGCGTGCATTTGTATTCAGCCCCCTTTACTCTGACACTCCTAACTAAAATCTAGTGGAAACAATTGCCTTTAGAAGTCACCTAATTAGTAAATAGAGTCCACCTATGTGTAATTTAATCTCAGTAGAAATACATCTGTTCTGTGAAGCCCTCAGAGGTTTGTTGGGAATCATAATGAACAAACAGCATTTTGAAGGCCAAGGAACAAACCAGACAGGTCAGGGATAAAGTTGTGTGCAAACCTACCAACAGTGGCGTCACTAGGGGGGGAGTGGGGGTGCGGGCTGCACCTGGCTGACACCCGCCAGAGGGTGACAGCCAGCACGGCACTGGATTTAGAGAGGCGCTGCGGCTCTCTCCTCTTTCTCCTTCCCCTGGTATCTCTGCTGTTATTGCTATGACTCCCTAGCTTGCAGCGATGTTCAGGGAGGGAGGATGAGAAAGAATTGTGAGGCAGACAGCTCCGGAGTCCCATAGCTCGGCGCCCGCATGTCCCAGGGGACCCATTTGCAGTTTGCAGGAAGCCATGTGGAAGAAGGTGCTCTAGTCAGATGAGACCAAAATTTTACTTTTTGGCCTAAAAGAAAAACTCTATGTGTGGCAGAAAACTAACACTATACATCACCCTGAACACACCATCCCCACCGTGAAACATGGTGGTGGCAGCATCATGTTAAATGCATTTCATTCCAAATTAGTTTTTCGCCAAATTTTGACAAATTAGTTAATTTGGAAAGATCCAAATTAACAAAAAACTGTTTAACAAAGTTTTTTTTGAATATTTGAAGATTCGAATATACGAAAATTTGGAAATTAAAAAAATTCAGAAATTTTGAAAATCCAAAAATAATAACTGAAGAGTGAACAGGTGTAGCACTTATTTAAATATAATCTGTCAATAATTAAAAGTTCATAATAAGCCAAGAAATTCTTGAGATGAATCCTGATATACTGAACAGAACAGCCATCACCAACACCCAAAAATACTGACTCTTACCCTCAGTGAAAGGGATATGCACAGTGAATAATCAAATGGCAGGGTCAACGATCATTCTACATAGACTGATCCACTCCACCAGGTTTACACTGATCATACTCTCCATGAATAGGTATCGATGCTCATAATAATATCTAACTAATAACAACTTAACTATTACTATGAAATAATAGGTATTGGAATTTCCTTTCAAATTTGGCTGTTAGTAAACGTAACAATACGAATGTATCCGAAGTTACTAATTATCTGAATGCCGTATCTAAACAAATGGAATGTAACAAATTAATAATAATAAATAACAATAATAATAATAAAAAATTATTATTATTTTTTAATATTAATGTGTTCCATTCCATTTGTTTAGGTGCAGCATTCCTTATTTCGGATACATTTGTATTCGTTACGGTCACTAACGGCCAAACTTGAAAGGAAAATCCAATACCTATAATTTAATAGTTCCTGTTTTTCACTGTCTATTGGCTTTGCTGATGCCTTGTATTACTGAAGCAGGACACCTGCATGAGGCAAGCCATCATTCCAGAGCAGAGGCCAGTCGCCACGTTTCGGTACTTGGTGATGGGGAGAAGTCTACAGGACCTCAAGTTCTCGATAGGCATCTCCCCCCAGGCTCTGGGGATCATTATTGCAGAGACCTGTTCTGCCATTATTCAGGTCCTGCAGAAGGACTATATTAAGGTAAGATTTCTCCTTTAACATCACATTCTATGTATTTAATGTATTGTATTTCTTTCATAATTCCCTAATTACCATGATTGGAATATGCTGTGAATGTCCCCTTTGTCCCTATTCATGCTGTAAGCTCTTAATGCTCCTTTTTTGGCCTACATGCATATTTGCCTTCACTAACCTCCCCAGCAACCTTCCTATCCTGAGCCCATACCCACCTAGCCTAGTCACTTACAATGTATTTTGTCAGCTCCATTGTCCTTCAACGCCACAGGACTGCGGCCTCCCATTTTGGCGACCGTTGGGACTTTCCCAACTGTGGAGGGGCTATAGATGGGAAGCACGTCCACATTGTGCCACCACCCAATTTGGGGTCTTACTATTACAATCATAAGGGTTTTAATATTATAGTGTTGATGGCGGTGGTGTCGGCACAATATGAGTTCCTCTATGTGGACGTGGGGAAGAATCTCAGAAGGAGGAGTCTTTTGCCCAGACTGAGTTTTCCCAATGTCTCCAGACTGGTGGCCTGGCATTAAAAGGTCACAGAATTTGCTGCGTGAGGAATGTGCTAGCTCCATTACAAACGTTAGTTTTACCAGACCGAGCGCTTCTGTCTCGTACTTGCTTCAGAGAATGCGTTGTTTTTGGTGCGTTGGAACAGCATACAGGCCAGTGGTTTTTCCGATAGGAATTTTTTCCATCTGAAAAATATAGAACATGTTCTCTATCTAAGTCCGTCTGAATTTTCGACGGAAAAAGTCATACACATGGTCGGAATATACAATGAAAAGTTCCCATCGGACTTTTTCTGTGGAAATTCCGACTGTGTGTACACGGCATTAGAGTCTGCAAAAGACTTGAGACTGGGGCGGAGGTTCACCTTCCTGCAGGACAATGCCCCTAAACATACAGCCAGAGCTACAATGGAATGGTTTAGATCAAAGCATATTCATGTGTTAGAATGGCCCAGTCAAAGTCCAGACCTAAATCCAATTGAGAATCTGTAGCAAGACTTGAAAATTGATGTTCACAGACGCTCCCCATCCAATCTGACAGAGCTTGAGCTAATTTACAAAGAAGAATGGGCAAAAATGTCACTCTCTAGATGTGCAAAGCTGGTAGAGACATCCCCAAAAAGACTTGCTGCTGTAATTTCAGTGAAAGGTGGTTCTACAAAGTATTGACTCGGGGGGGCTCTATACAAATGTCCCCCACACTTTTCACATATTTATTTGTAAAATAATGTGAAAACCATTTATCATTTTCCTCCCACTTCACAATTATGTGCCACTTTGTGTTGGTCTATCATAAAAGCCCAATAAAATATTTTTTTTTTGGTTGTAACATAACAAAATATGGAAAAATTTCAAGGGGTATGAATACTTTTTCAAGGCACTGTAGTAACAAAAATCCTCGGACAACAGGAGAACTCATCCACACAAACTACTAGACACTAAGGGAATACGGGCATAAAAAGTACTAAATGCCAAGGTGTTATGGGTGCAATAATTGGTAGACTTCAAGGGGATATGGGCACAAGAACTCTCAGATACCAAGGGGATAGGAACCAAATAACTGCTAGCAGTCAAAAGGATATGAGCACAATGGGCATAAGAGCTGCTAGATGCCAAAAGCATAAAGGAGCAAATATTAGTAGTTACCAAGGGGATTTGGGCACAAGAATTGCTAGATGACATGGGGATATGGACACAAGAACTGTTAGATGGCATGTGGATATGGGCAAAATAACTGATGCCAAGGGGATATGGGCACAAGAACTGATGGCATGGGGATATGGGTACAAGAACTGCTAGAGGGCATGGGGATATGGGCACAAGAACTGATGCCAAGGGAATATGGGTACAAGAACTGCTAAATGACATGGGAATTTGGGCACAAGAACTGCTAGATCCAAAGGTGATATGGGCACAAAAATTGGTATACACCAAGGCGATATGGGCACAAAACTTCTAGATGGCATGGGGATATGGGCACAAGAACTGATGTCAAGGGGATATGGGGATATTAGAGGGATTTAGGTGTAAAAACTGTTAGATGTCCGAGGAACACGGGCACAAAAAGTGTTAGATGCGAGGGGGTCATCTTCACCCCGGACTTTCAGCAGCCAGCATGCTGGCGCATTTTGACGTAGTCAACACAGTAAATTACCAACCACATCCACAAGACTTTACACGATGTTCAGAGTGGTGGTAGAAAAAACATGGACAAACCACGGGGGAAATAATATAATCCCTATTCCTGTAAGGAGTTTTGTCTCCCATATCCAAGTGATGTTGCTGAATAGTGATGGCCGAACGGTTCGCCCGGCGGTCGTTTCGCGGCGAATTCCGGTCGTTCGCCGTCCGCCCGATCGGCAGACTATTGGCGCCGTTCACCCGGCGGACTTCCGCGTTTTTCTGTGTAAAAGAACTTTGACCTATGATGACACATCCATCCTGGGGTACAGGACAGCCAATTGAGACATTACAGCACATGGACACTTGGACATTCCCCCTAACTTATAAATACACCCGATCCGGTGGCCATTTTACATTCTTTCTTCTGTCACTATAGGGAGAGGTTGCTGTGTGGAGTAGGGAGAGATAAATCGCTAGCTATTTGGTACACAAAAGTTCTTTTCAGGACTGGTATAGGTGTTAGGTGTATATAGGTTTGCTGTGCTACTGATTGTTGCAGCAGTCTGAGTGTCTTTTGTCAGTTTAGAGAAAGGGACAGGGCGCTGTGTGCTGCTGTTGTAGGGACAGCCAGATTAGTCATCATCATCATCATCATTAGCTGTTACTATCAGATCCACAAAAGTGCTATCCCAGTAACCAGTTATTGTTCCAGTAGCCTCTGTTTTGCCATTTTATATAGGGACAGGCAGGAAGCAGTGTGTCAGGCAGTGAGGGTCAGTTTAAACAGTAGCTGTTACTATTAGTTCCACAAAGGTTCTTTTCAGGACTGGTATCAGTAGTATGGTAATAGGCTTGTACACATATAATATTCTTTCTTCCAAATATAGAAAGAATATTATACTTGACTGCTGCCCTTCTGCTGCAGTCTGCTAATCAGTCACAACTCACTTGTTCCACACAGCTCTTTATCAGGACTGGTAACTTGGTCTGTCTAGGGTGCTACAGTACATAGGGTTGAGTGAGGTACAGTCTGCTATTCTGTAAGGACTGGTATCGGTCCACAATACATAGGGTTGAGGTGCACTACTGCTGACCGCTGCCCTATACTGCAGCAGTCCTTCATCGGTATAGGGAGTGGGACTGACGTACAGTCTGCTAATCAGTCACACACAACCTACTTGGTCCACAAAGGTCCTTATAAGGACTGGTAACTTGGTGTAGGGTGCTACAGTACATAGGGTTGAGTGAGGTACAGTCTGCTATTCTATAAGGACTGGTATCGGTCCACAATACATAGGGTTGAGGTGCACTACTGCTGACCGCTGCCCTATACTGCAGCAGTCCTTCAGCAGTATAGGGACTGACGTACAGTCTGCTAATCAGTCACACACAACCTACTTGGTCCACAAAAGTCCTTCTAAGGACTGGTAAGGTATATAGGGTGCTACAGTACATAGGGTTGAGTGAGGTACAGTCTGCTATTCTATAAGGACTGGTATCGGTCCACAATACATAGGGTTGAGGTGCACTACTGCTGACCGCTGCCCTATACTGCAGCAGTCCTTCAGCAGTATAGGGATTGACGTACAGTCTGCTAATCAGTCACACACAACCTACTTGGTCCACAAAGGTCCTTATAAGGACTGGTAACTTGGTGTAGGGTGCTACAGTACATAGGGTTGAGTGAGGTACAGTCTGCTATTCTATAAGGACTGGTATCGGTCCACAATACATAGGGTTGAGGTGCACTACTGCTGACCGCTGCCCTATACTGCAGCAGTCCTTCATCGGTATAGGGACTGAGAGTTTTGTCACAGGGTCATTTAAAAAATGACAGGCAGAGGAAGAGGCAGGCCCTTGCGCAGGGGTGGTAGGGGTAGGGCAGGAGCAACAGGCTTGAGCCAAAGTGGGAAGTTGCAGAAGGTGCGTTCAATTACTTTAAAGGACGCACCAGACTTGGTTGAATGGCTCACTCAGCCTTACTCTTCTGCACCCTCCTCATCCTCTCGATCTGCACCCTCTTCTTCACTCTCTGCTATGTGCACCCCCAAAGACACTACCACCAACAACACCACCACCACCACATACCTTCCGCTTGAGTCACAGGAATTATTTTCCGATCCATATCAAGAGGACATTTCTGATGCGCAGCCACTCTTGGTATTGGATCAGGAAGAGGAGGTAGCAACAACCGCTACTCAGCAGTCTGACGACAGTACCCAGATCAGCCCAAGGAGGAGGTTGGTCCCCGGTGTTGCTGCCTACTCCGAGATCTCTACTTATAGTGGTGGGGAAGGTGACGTCGATGATGACGTGTCTAGTGATGTCACGTGGGTGCCCACAAGAGAGGAAGAGGAGGGGAGTTCAGAGGGAGATATGGACCAGCAGATAGGGAGGAGAAGCAGGAATAACTTACATTGCACAGGAGGGACAAAGCAGACTGCAAATGTATCAGGAGCGAGTCATTACCATGTACGGTCACATCTGGCGCTTCCAGGACACCGGCACATGGCTCCGCAGTGTGGGCTTTTTTTAACGTGTCCGTTGCTGACAATAGCGTTGCCATCTGCAATCTTTGCAGTCAACGCATTAGTCGCGGTAAGCCCAACACTCACCTAGGGACGACCGCCTTAAGAAGGCCCATGAGCAGCCATCACCGAGCCCAGTGGGAGCAACGGAACACACAAAGCCACACTGCAGGCTCTCACCGTCCAGCCTCGTCTTCTATTCCTACTTCTCCTCTCTCCTCACAATTGTCCTCCACTCCACCTACCATCACGCCAAGCTCACGTTTTTCTGCTAAAAGGCAGGCTTCCGTGGGCCTAATGTTCGAGCGTAAAAAAATGATGACGCCGGATAACCCTCTTGCCCAACGGTTGACGGCTGGCTTGTCAGAACTGATAGCCCGCCAACTATTGCCATATAAACTGGTGGACTCGGCGGCCTTTCGCAAATTTGTGGCCATTGGAACACCACAATGGAAGGTCCCAGGAAGGAAGTATTTCTCAGAGAAGGGCATCCCAGAGCTATATGGCCATGTTCAGCGGCAAGTGAATGTATCTCTGGCACACAGTGTCGGTGCCAAGATACATCTGACCACAGACACGTGGTCTAGCAAACACGGGCAGGGAAGGTATATCACTTTTACTGCCCACTGGGTGAACCTTCTGACGGCCGTCAAGCATGTAACCCGTGGCACCCGTGTAGATTTGGTTTTACCGCCACGGATTGCATGCAGGCCTGGCTCTTCTTCTCCTCCTCCTCCTCCATCCTCCTCCCTCTCCTCCTCGGCTGACTCCTCCTTTTCCGCTGCTAGCGTCTCTTCCGCTGCGCCGCCCAAGCTCCCCCGAACCTATTCGACATGCCAGGTGAGACGTTGCCATGCCGTGCTGCGTCTGTTGTGCCTGGAAGCCAAGAGCCACACTGGCCCAGCACTCCTTTCAGCTTTGCGTTCACAGGCAGATCAGTGGCTAACACCGCTCAATTTGACAGTTGGTAAAGTGGTGTGTGACAACGGTGCCAATCTGCTTAGTGCATTGAAACAGGGCAAAATCACGCACGTGCCATGCATGGCACATGTCTTAAACTTGGTCGTGCAGCGATTCCTTGTCAAATACCCTGGGGTCCAGGACATCTTGCGGCATGCAAGGAAAATCTCGGCCCATTTCAGAAGATCTTACACGGCCATGGCTCGCCTTGCTGACATTCAGCGGCGACACAATCTGCCGGTCAGACGTCTTATTTGCGATTGCCCGACGCGATGGAACTCAACCTTCTATATGCTTGATAGGCTGCTCCAGCAGAAACGTGCAGTTAACATCTACCTTTATGAACTCTGCGGCAGAACAGGTTCTGGGGAGCTAGGTTTTTTTTCACTGCGCCAGTGGCTGCTCATGCGCGACGCATGCAGACTTCTGCGCCCATTTGAGGAGATCACCAAACTGGTCAGTCGTATGCCATCTTTATGGAGCGTGCATTGCGTCGTGTCATTGATCAAGCTGTGGAGGAGCAGGAGCGGGAAGATGAGGAAGTCGCAATGCTGGATGAATTCCCAGGGGGGGCTACTCTATCTGAGACAAGTCAACAACAGGAGTCTGAAGAGGAGTCAGAGGAGGATGGTGCCGGGGCGGATGAGGAGGAGCAAGAAGAGCATGCTTTAAACCTTTCTGGGACCCCTGTTGTTGTGCGTGGATGGGGAGAGGAGAATGAAGAGGATGACATTATCCTGGATGATGAGCAGGAGCCAGGCCACCACACCGCTTCCAGTTTAGTGCAAATGGGGGCCTTCATGCTCCAGTGTTTTAATAGGGACCCCCGTATAAAAAGCATAACGGTCAAGGACCAGTACTGGGTGGCAACATACTTAGACCCCCGGTACAAACACAAAATGGCGGAAATGCTACCGCCGTCACAGAGGACTGTCAGAATGCAGCACTTCCAGGCCTTGCTTCGAGAAATGCTGCATTCTGCTTTTGCGTGCGCTGACAGAGGAGCAATTCCCACTCCCAGAGAAGGAGTTGCGGGTACCAATCCAACAGCGCCTGCAAGAAGAGGCCGGTTTGAAGATGTGTTGGTGACTTCGGATATGAGGTCATTCTTTCAGCCGACCCATCGACAGGTGTCATTCGGATCCAGCATCAGGGAATGCCTACACCGTCAGGTGTCCGACTACATCGGGTTAACGGCCCGAGTGATGAACCCCTGGACTACTGGGTGGGCAGGCTTGACCTCTGGCCAGAGCTTGCTCAATTTGCAATCGAACTGTTGGCTTGCCCCTCGTCCAGTGTCCTGTCCGAAAGGACATTCAGCGCAGCAGGGGGTATCGTGACCGATAAGCGTACTCGCCTAGCTCACGACAGTGTTAACTACCTCACATTTCTAAAAATGAATGAGGCATGGATCGCGGAGGAATTCAACACATGTGACCAGTAGACCATGTATATGTCTATAAACAATTTTTTTAATCGAGCACAGAGACATTCTTTCTTCATTTGGCTCACTTCCTTGTCCAAAAAAAGCACACCGTACTATATGCCCGTACCCTCCTCTTTGAAGAGGTTGAGCGGTGTCATATTTCTACTGGGGCTGATTATTATGAGGGGCTCCCACCATCCCTGTGCTGCGCTGACTTCCTCCTGGGGCTGCTTATTATGAGGGGCTCCCACCATCCCTGTGCTGTGCTGACTTCCTCCTGGGGCTGTACCACTGCTGTGCATATTATGAGGGGCTCCCACCATCCCTGTGCTGTGCTTATTATGAGGGGCTCCCACCATCCCTGTGCTGTGCTGACTTCCTCCTGGGACTGTACCTCTGCTGTGCATATTATGAGGGGCTCCCACCATCCCTGTGCTATGCTCATTATGAGGGGCTCCCACCATCCCTGTGCTATGCTCATTATGAGGGGCTCCCACCATCCCTGTGCTGTGCTCATTATGAGGGGCTCTCACCATCCCTGTGCTGTGCTCATTATGAGGGGCTCCCACCATCCCTGTGCTATGCTGACTTCCTCCTGGGGCTGCTTACAGTGCAGGTGTCATTGCTGTATATCAGAGTGCTGATGTCAGTGCTCTCTATCACGGTGCTGCTGTCAGTGCTGTATATCACGGTGCTGGTGTCATTGCTGTATGTCACGCTGCTGATGTCAGTGCTCTCTATCACGGTGCTGTTGTCAGATGACTCTATCACGGTGCAGGTGTCATTGCTGTATGTCACGCTGCTGGTGATCATCTCCTGCACCCTCTTCTTTGCCTACCCTGGTCCCTGACCTTCCGTCTCCTCCATTGCCTTCATGCGCTCCACAGTCCTGAATTGTCAGAACAATTTCCCATATAAAAAAAGAATGCTTGTAGTTATCGATCCCAAATTCACCTCATACATGTGTTATGTCATTGGCCATGTGGTGGGACTATGTTTGCACAGCTATTAATTATTTTGTGGCTGCAAATTTGACCTGTAGGTTTGCAACGTTCGCCTCCCATTGAAGTCAATGGGGCCGCCGCGAACGTTCCGTTTCGGGAACGATCGGCCTCGTTCGCGGTCCGCGTTCGCGAAACGTCCCGTCGGAAGTTCGTCCATCACTATTGCTGAATAGTTTCTTTAACATAATGATTGATGTTCTATATTACCTGTGTTTGATACATGGGACATTATATTTTCTTAATATTTACTTCCTTTTTTTACCATTTGCTATAAAACATATCCAAAAAATGTTTTTAAAAAATATATAATTTTTTCATAAATTTAGGCCAATATGTATTCTGCTACATATTTTTGGTAAAAAAAATTCTAATAAGCGTATATTGGTTAGTTTACGTGAACATTATAGCGTCTACAAATTATGGGATATAGTTTTATTAATTTTTATGCTAGTAATAGCGGCGATCAGTGACTAATCGGACACTAAGTGACATTTTGTGGAAACCAGTGACACTAATACAGTGATCAGTGCTAAAAATATACACTGTCATTGTACTAATGACACTGGCTGGGAAGGGACTAAACATCAGGGGCAATCAAAGGTTTAACTGCGTGCCTAGCCAGCAAGGGAAGAGAAGGATTTTGTTCACTGCCTTGCACAGAATCCACCCCTTCACCCCTGTCAAAATGGAGAGCTACCTGGTTTAGATAGGCAAAACTCAGTTCTGTGTATTTTCCCGATGATTGGGGGGTGCCAGGTGCCCAGCACCCAAAGATTGGCTTCTGTTGTGTATAATCACAGCAAAAGTGGCCCGCCAGCGGCGAGTGCGCCCCCTGCAGGCGGAAGTGCAGAATCATGTATATATGCGTGATTCTGCACAGGAGAGCTGCCCTGTAGCAGTAAAACTGCTATGGGGCAGTCCTTAAGTGGTAGAGCCCTTTCCCTGCCCCTGTCCCCCCTGTTGAACTGAAGGGGCCTGGACCCTGTACAGGAGGGCTGGCTTACCCCCCTATTGGCAGCCTTGTTTAGGAGGGTCCAGCTGTTAAACTGATCGCACAGCTTGCACATTACACCAGCAGAGACACAATCCTGGTGTAATCTGTGGCGCTGCGTCTGCGTCATCATCATCCGTGTCAGCATCTTGTATTTTGGTCTTTCAGGTGTTTGCAGGACTTGGGGATTATGGAGGGAATGACCACCTACTACAAATCTACATTCAAGATGCCACCTCTGTCGGAGGATTGCCTGTATCTGAATATCTTCACTCCAAGCGACAGAAAGAAGGACTCAAAGTTACCTGTGAGTATCGCAACAAAAGAGGAGGCTGCTGGTGATGCAAACCTAAAGTGTAAATAAGTTCAAAAGAAAAAACACTTACAGTATCTCACAAAAGTGAGTACACCCCTCACATTTTTGTAAATATTTTCTTATATCTTTTCATGTGACAACACTGAAGAAATGACACTTTGCTACAATGTAAAGTAGTGAGTGTACAGCTTGTATAACAGTGTCAATTTGCTGTCCCCTCAAAATAACTCAACACAAAGCCATTAATGTCTAAACCGCTGGCAACAAAAGTGAGAACACCCCTAAGTGAAAATGTCCAAATTGGGCCCAATTAGCCATTTTCCCTTCCCGGTGTCATGTAACTCGTTAGTGTTACAAGGTTTTAGGTGTGAATGGGGAGCAGTCCATACCAGGCCGAAGGGCCTGGTATGGACTGATGGGGGAAACCCACGCTGTTTTTTGTTTTTTGTTTTTTAAATGATTTTTAATGTATATTGCTGGGATATGGCACTACATTACAGCTGCGTGCAATTTTAGGTTACATTTTTTCCTTTAGAAATGTCATTTCGTTGCAGTATTGTTCTAAACATGGGGAACATGCGCTTCTTTACAGGTAGGCTAAGGGGACCCCCCCCCAAGCATGATATTTAAAGGAATATTGCATTTTTATGGTTTCACTTTAAGCATTATTAAAATCACTGCTCCTGAAAAAACATTCATTTTACAAAACATTTTGATGAATTGATACATGTCCCCTGGGGCAAGACCCGGGTCCCAAAATACTTTTTATGGCAATAACTTGCATATAAGTAAAAGTAAGTGGTGTTGCGCTCCTAGAGAATACATTTCTTAGCAAATACTGATTGAGGTGAGTATTAATTGGAATTCATAACGTAAAATACCAAGGGGTCTAAATAGATTGCTATCTGTTTTCAATAAGGTATTAAAACAATAAAACACAGTAAAATTTATATAAAGTATAGGACAGGTATGGCTAGACAATTAAAGTGGAGGTCCACCCTAAAGTGGACCTTCTGCTCATTGGAATCCTCCCCCCCTCCGGCGCCACAATTGGCACCTTTCAGGGGGGAGGGGGGTGCAGGTACCTGTACAGTACAGGTATCTGCACCCACTTCCGGGATAGCTCTCTGCGGAAAGGGGCGTAGATTACGCCACTTTCCGAAAGTCCCCCGCTGCCTGCTGGGAAACACACAGATCCCAGAGGCAGCGGGTCCATCCTTATTGCGCAGCGCGACTCGCGCATGCGCAGTAGGGAACCGGGAAATTAAGCCGAAAGGCTCCACTTCCTGATTCCCATACCCAAGATGGCGGCGGCAGCACCCGAGAGACGATCGAGAGATCGGCTTGGGGTGCCGACATCGCGGGCGCGCTGGACAGGTAAGTGTCACTATTTTAAAAGTCAGCAGCTGCAGTATTTGTAGCTGCTGGCTTTTAAAAAAAAAAAGTGGAATGTGGAGCTCTTATAGGGTCCACTGTGCAAAATAGTGCAAGTGTGTCAGTGTTTTCCAGGGACACTGAGTGTGATTAGCCTTTAGCTACCACCAATCGCCGCACGCTTAACAGGTCCTGCAAGCCAATCGTAGCGAGATACAACAAAGCGGACCAATGACAGAGCTCGGTTGGCTGGAGGCAGCGCGCAAAGGCTCTATATCCCCTCTTTATACCCTGTTACACTGAATAAATGAGACTGACCCAGCGGGAAAAAGAACGAAAGGACCTCCCAAGGACCCCCCAGGCTTTGCTGCATACCCAATAAGGGACGTGCAGGAACACCACAGCTTGAAAGTTGCACTTGCACTATTTTGCACAGTGGACCCTATAAGAGCTCCACATTCCACTTTGGGATTTTATCTATTTATTATTATTTTTTTCACTTTGCATATTTTGCAAAGTTCTGCCATATATTTGCACTTGCACTCAATTTTACTGTGTTTTATTGTTTTAATACCTTATTGAAAACAGATAGCAATCTATTTAGACCCCTTGGTATTTTACGTTATGAATTCCAATTAATACTCACCTCAATCAGTATTTGCTAAGAAATGTATTCTCTAGGAGCGCAACACCACTTCCTTTTACTTTCTTCTACACATTGGGGCAACAGTTTGGCCCTAACGGTGGATGCAGCACCTATAAAATATATGTAGATTCCCTTTTAGCGCAGGAGTACCCATCTTACAACTTGCATATAAGCCTTTAACTACTTGCTGCCCGCCCACCATCACATGACAGCTGGATGGTGCGGCTCTCGTTCTGGGTGAACGTCATATGACCACCTTCCAGAACGATCGCGGCCGCTCTGTGGCTCTTTAACCATGTGATTGGCTGTGTCAGTAACAGAGTGTGAGGAGAGGAGAGCCGATCAGCAGCATCTCCTCACAGGGGACAGCTAGGTATGTAATCAGGGCACTGATCATCAGTGCCCTGATTACAATTAAGTGCCCACCAGTGCCAGCAATGATTACCCACCACTGCCAGCAATCAATGCAAACCAGTGCCCACAATTGCCACCAATCTGTGCCCACAAGTGCCAGCAATCAGTGACCATTAGCGATGACAGTCAGTGCTGGCTATCAGTGCTGCCCATCAATGCTCATCACTGCTGCCCATCAATGCCACCTATCAATGCCCATCAGTGCCACCCATCAGTGCCTATCCCTGCCACCTATCTGTGCCCACCAGTGCCTCCTATCTGTGCCCACTAGTACCGCCTAGCTGTGCTCAGTGCCCACCAGTGTCACCCATCAGTACTGCCTATCAGTGCTCATCAGTGCCACCTCATCGGTGCAGCCTATCAGTCTCCATGAGTGCCGCCTCATCGGCGCCCATCAGTGAAGGAGAAAAATTCCTTATTTACAAAATTTACTGACAGAAACTGAGAAAAACTTTTTTTTTTCAAATTTTTTGGTCTTCTTTTATTTATTTATTTATTTATTTTTAAAGGAAAAAATAAAAACCCAGGAGTGATTAAATACCACCAAAAGAAAGCTCTATTTGTGTGAAGAAAATTCTACCAAATTTCACATGTTTACAGTGTAGGATGACCGCGCAATTGTCATTCAAAATGTGACAGTGCTGAAAGCTGAAAAAATGGCTTGGGCGGGAAGGGGGTGTATAAGTGCCCTGTATTAAGGTGGTTAAAATTAGCACTTTTGATTTTTTACATTCGTATCCCATAGACTTTAATGGTGTTCATGTGCTCGCACTATTTGTTTGTCTGTTCGCATGTTCTGGTGCGAACCGCACCGGGGGGGGGGGGGGGGGGGGGCGGGGTGTTTGGCTCATCCCTATAAATACCCTAAAATCGGACCAAAGATCCCCATCTGCTTTAATATCCTTTCCTGTGTCTACAATTCATTCTGCTCTCTCAATATCTCCCTTTGTATCCCCCCATTCAGATGCACTGAGAGCAGAGAGAGTAAGAGATGATGATGAGTAATTATTTAGAGTGAAAGATCATTTCACGTGCATCCCTTTAGATGAGCATGTTCCTCCTTGTTGGCCACTGCACGGTGCAGACTGATGAGCTGTGCTGATCAGTTGCTTGATAACCCTTCCAAAAACAGATCTGCTAGAAGGCAATCAATCAACCGATGGGTAGAATGAACAACTAAAGTCTGCACCATCCAATGGCCAGCTCCATTTCTGGAAGATATACATCTAAAGGGTGCCCAGGGACGTGAAGGACACTTTGGCTCAAGTAGACCAGCACTACAGTGACTGGAAGCACTGCAAGGAACCATGGGAGATGTGTTTTTTGTTGTCAGCAGGAAGCTGATGTGTCACCCTGTCACCCCTACCCTGCTGGCTTTTATCAAGAGCTGGAAATACTTAATACTTGAGAACAGCAGCTGCAACTACGGGAGGATATGCATATTTTTTCAGAATTCAAAAACATTCAAAACACCATCGTTGCACAGGCACTGAAGAAACGGCCCGCTGGGGAAGATTTTTCAGGGCCCCTGCCGTGCCGTGACCAGCGGCTCTCGTCATCACTGTTCTGGCCAATCACAGCGCTGGAGCCGAACCCAAAAGTAACTCCGGTGAAAGATGTCAGCAGTGGAAGCGTAGTGCGGGCGGCACTGCAGGGCATCATTCTAAGGTAAGTATTTCATAATGAGCTAGTAAGCGATGCATACTAGCTCATTATGCCTTTGTCTTGCAGGGTTTTTATTTTTTTCCGGAGGTTTACAACCTCTTTAACTGCTTGCCGACCGCCTCACGCCAATATACGTCGGCAGAAGGGCACGCCAATATACGTCGGCAGAAGGGCACAGCCCCTCCCCCCATAGTTAGAATCATTCCCTAGGACACACTTAACCCCTACAGCGCCACCTAGTGGTTAACCTATTTACTGCCAGTCACATTTACACAGTAATCAATGCATTTTTAATTGCACTGATCGACATATAAATGTGAATGGTCCCAAAATAGCGCCAAAAGTGTCCGATCTGTCCGCCATAATGTCGCAGTCATGATAAAAATCGCATATCGCCACCATTACTAGTAAAAAAAAAAAATATTAATAAAAATGCCATAAAACTATCCCCTATTTTGTAGACGCTATAACCAATCAAACGTTTATTGTGATTTTTTTTTAGTTTTTGATTTTTTTTACTAAAAATATGTAGAAGAATATGTATTGGCCTAAACTGAGGGGAAAAAAATGTTTTTTTATATATTTTTGGGGGATATTTATTATAGCAAAAAGTAAAAAATATAGCATTTTTTTCAAAATTGACGCGATTCTTTTGTTTATAGCGCAAAAAAAAAATTAAAACCGCAGAGGTGATCAAATACTACCAAAAGAAAGCTCCGTTTGTTGGGAAAAAACTACGTCAATTTTGTTTGTGAGCCACGTCGTACGACTGCGCAATTATCAGTTAAATTGATGGAATGCCGAATCGCAAAAAAAACTCTGGACTTTTGCCAGCCAAATGGTCTGGGGCTTAAAGAGGAAGTAAACCCTGATGAGTTTACTTCCTCTTTCATTCCCTGCAAAGGTAAAGCATAATGGACTACTATGCATCGCATAGTAGTCCATTATGTGTCACTTACCTGAGACAGGAGCCAGCGAAGTCACCGATGTCCCCTTGTGTACGGAGCCTCCATCTTCTCTGTGGGTCTCACTGCTCCGGCGCTGTCATTCGACGGAGCCGCAATGATGTCACTCCCGCGCATGCACACGGGAGCCGCCACTCGTGGCATATCGCCGTTAACATCGGCGCGCTCAGTGTGCCTGCACGCCGCTGTCTACGGCGCATGCAACGTAGACAGCGGTGCCTGTCTTTTGGCAAGGTAGGTTTAGGAGATATTTCTTGGACCTACAGGTAAGCCTTAATCTAGACTTACCTGTAGGTCAAAGTGGTTTGTAAGGGTTTATACCATGTTAATACCTGTATTGTCAGCGCCATCTTGAAGCCGGAATGAGGTCGTTTTCTCATTGAGGTATTTCAGAAAACTATACTGCATTTAGGCAACTAGATGGAGCCAATGACACAGGCATTAATCTCCTACAAATATTACGGTGACATTTTGTTCTGCTTGCACAAACGCTTCTGACATTCGTGCAACAAATGTTTATGAATAGACCTCTTATTGTAATGAATGTGATTTCTTGACACTGCTCAGCGCTCTGCTATGGAGCTGAAGATTTAAACAGAAGGCAACAAAACTGCTGATTTTCCACCACGTTACTCAACAATTGCTACGTAAATATGAAGAGTGATAGTGATTTGTACTTTGCTTCAGTTTGTGACGTCACCCCGCATTCTTGTGTTTTTAGGTCATGTTCTTTATACATGGGGGCGGGCTGTTGGTGGGTGGAGCCAGTTTCTACGATGGTTCTGCGCTCAGCATTTACGAGAATGTGGTTGTCGTTTCCATTCAGTACCGGCTGGGAATTCTGGGATTTTTCAGGTAAAGCTCTCAATTATTCCTCTTGTGTAAAAATAAAAAAATAAAAAACTCCCACAAAGGCCTAGATCACCCCACCATGCTGCTGTAAAGGCACCCCAATACATGGCATGGCCCTGCGCTGCATTGCTGAAAATGTTAGGTGCACATTTTTAAGTATTTTTATGTATTTCTTTCTCCCCCCAGTACCGGAGATAATGAGCTACCCGGTAATCTGGGTTTTATGGACCAGGTGGCAGCTCTCCATTGGGTGCAAGAGAACATTGCTGATTTTGGGGGAGAACGGGACTCTGTCACCATATTCGGTGAGTCCGCCGGGGGAGTCAGCGTCTCAGCTTTGGTAAGTTTCAACTTGTCGACTAACTGAGGCAATATAATTATACTTTATAACTTACCTCCCAACTTTCTGAGATGGGAACGAGGGACACCTATTATCAAAAGTATGTAGGCAAAGGACACACCCCCTGCCATGCCCCCTTAAAGGAGAATTATACAACAAAAAATAATTAGCTAAACCCAAAAGTGATTATTATTATTTTTTTACCACTACTATCCCTTTATACTGGCTTTTGAATTTCCAAATTCAGCAATTTATAAATCAGATGAAAAGTTTAGCACTGTGATCACTTTTTGGTAAATAAATAGTACATTTTATATACAACTATATAGATCAGACCAAAATGAGGGACAAATGAGGAGGAAAGAGGGACAGACTTTGTTCCAAATCAGGGACAGTTGGGAGCTATGTTTAAAGTCTAAGTTCTTGTACACACGGTCGGATAATCGGTCGGATTGCGTCTTATCGGACCGTGTCGTCGGATAATCCGACTGTGTGTGGTATGCATCGGACTGATTCCGTCCGAATCTCCGTCCGACCCAATTTTCCAACATGTTGGAAATATTTCCCGACCAACTGGGCCGGACGGACCTAATCCGATCATGTGTAGAGCATTTTCATCGGACCAAGTGCCATGCATGCTCAGATCAAATTCCTACAAATTCCTCCTACATCAAAGCTATTGGCTACTAGCCTGAATGTAGTCCCATCGTAACGAAATTATGTCATCACGTTCTGAAAGATCGGATTTTTCGCCAACTTGGCCCGACCGTGTGTATGCAACAGTTTTGGACAAGATCCGACAGACAAAATCCGACAGGCAAAATCCGACGGATTTGGTTGTGGAAATCTCCGACCGTGTGTACAGGGGCTAACACTGCCCATATTATCACAAGGGATGTTGTTCATCCCTTCTGATAGTAATAAAGTTGATAAAAAAATAAAGACAGTGTACAAATAAAAAATTCGGGGAGCTTTGTTTAAAATATGACTAAAGGCAAAACATTTTTTTTAGTTGTGGAGTGGAGAGGGATTAGAACCCCCTGTCAGTTTCAATAGCTCCCAACTGTCCCTGATTTGGAGAAATGTCCTTTTCCCTCATTTTGGTCTGATCTATATAGTTGTGTATAAAATGCACTTTTTATCTTTCAAAAAGTATTTCCCAGTGCTAAACCTTTCATTTGATTTCTAAATTGCTGCATTTGTAAATTTTAAAAGCCAATATAAAGGAATAGTAGTGGATTTAATGACTTTTTTTTGGTTAATTCTCTTTTAACCGCTTCCCGAACGCCTCACGCCTATATACTGCGGCAGAAGGGCACGTACAGGCAGATTAACGTACCTGTACGTTGCCCTTTAAGAGGCCGCTCGGGCGCCCACTCGGAGCTCTGTGACTGTGATCGTGGGTCCCGCGGACCCGATGTCCGCAGGGATACCCGCGATCGTCTTGCTGTGAGGAAGAATGGGGAGATGCTAATATAAACAATCATCTCCCCGTTCTGCCTAGTGACAGTGTCACTGATCAGCGCTCCCAGTAATCAGGAGATCAGTGACGTGTCACACACAGCCCCTCCCACCTACAGTTAGAATCATTCCCTAGGACACACTTAACCCCTACAGCGCCACCTAGTGGTTAACCCCTTCACTACCAGTGACATTTTTACAGTAATCAATGCAATTTTTTTAGCATTGATCACTGTATTAACTCCAGTGGTCCGAAAAATGTGTCAAAATTGTCTGATGTGTTCGCCATGTCGCAGTCATGATAAAAATCGAATACATCAGCGCATGCACAAAAGGAATCCTCGTAAGGGGAATTGTAAATATCTCCTAAACCATGTAGGTTTAGGAGATATTTACAGCACCTACAGGTAATCTAGGCTTACCTGTAGGTGAAAGTGTGTTGTAAGGGTTTGCAACCACTTTAATGAATGTTAGTGCACACCAACACAATATAATACCCAATTGTTTGGTAAGACATAAAAGATAATTAAATAGATACCAAACATGTCACAGATTTAAAACTGCACACACACGTAGAACTGTCCCTTCAATTTTTTTATCAACTTTATTACTATCAGAAGGGATAGACAACATCCCTTGTGATAGCATAGGCAGTGACAGGTACTCTTTACTGAGATAATTTGAGGTCTATAGACCCCAGATCTCTCCTTCTGCCATAAAAAAAATCAGATAAAACCAAAATAGTTTTGAACCGATGCTTTCACAGGCCGGTAACAGCTTTTTTTTTACATTAGCCAAAGCCGAAAGTTAAAGTGGGTGTACACCCTTACAAACCACTTTGGCCTACAGGTAAGCCTAGATTAAGGCTTACCTGTAGGTCCAAGAAATATCTCCTAAACCTACACGGTTTAGGAGATATTTACAAAAAGACAGGCACCTCTGACTACAGCGCATGTGCCCTAGACAGCGGCGCACATGCGCACTGAGCATACTGCTGCTCACGGCGATATGCCGTTAGTGGCGGCTCCCGTGCGCATGCGTGGGAGTGACATCATCGCTGCTCTGGCGCTGTGAGTGGCCGGAGCAGCGATACCCGGAAGATTTACGCTCCGTACTACAGGGGACAACGGTGACATCACTGGCTCCTGTGTCAGGTAAGTGACACATAATGGGCTACTATGCGATGCATAGTAGCCCATTATGCTTTACCTTTGCAGGGAGACAAAGAGGAAGTAACACCCATCAGGGTTTACTTCCTCTTTAAAGTGTATTTTTTTTGCAGTTGAAAAGCCGCTACGCAAAAAAATTGCAAAACCCACCATTTTATTCTCAAGGGCCTCAAAATATATAATGTTTGGGGGTTCTAAGTAATTTTCAAGCCTAAAAATGTAGATTTTACATATATGTGAGAATTTTCCAGGGGCTGAAGTGGTTAAAAAAATCCCTAAACTCTACTCAGTGACTTTGCCTCGTCTGTGATGATGTTATAAGTCTACTGCAGGCATTTCCTCAGTCGCCCCTCCACCAGTGATCAGACTGTACATTGTAACTCTGTATCAAGTCACAAGGTGAGAGGCTGTAGCAGGGGCTAATCTGTGTCAAACAGGTTTGTGAACACAGCCAGGAAATTCACAGGCACCAGGTTTTACATGACTGTGTCATCTCTGAGCTGGAATGTCAACCCAAGAAGTAGATGGTGACCCTGGATAAACAAAGATGGCACCGTCCTGTAGAGGAAAGCAGATGAAGACATTATTAGGTGGGGTACTGTGATCTCTGTGGGAGTGATAAATACCTGAAAGTCTTGCATATTACCAAGGATACAGTATATGTACATGGGAAAATATATCTGATGACAGATTCACTTTTAGCACTTTTGAGTCGCAGACTCAAAACATACATCCTCTAAATGAGTGTCAGAAAGGTGTCAGTAAGCAGTGTAAGCACCTGAATGTGACTTGCTATCAGTCTCTTGCAGTCCCTGTACAGCAGAGCTCAGACTGAAAAAGGGCAAAGTGGTACAAAGAGCCAATCGATTCATGTGCTGACAAGCAGCATGCTAAAAGCAGGAGAGAGCAGAGTGACAGAGAGATGAGCTTATCAGTCTGATGCTTCATACAGTATTTATTATCTTTCCCTGTTCTAGGTGCTCTCCCCTTTAACAAAAGGACTTTTTCACAAAGCCATCGCTGAGAGTGGTACAGTGGCGATGCCGGGGATGGCGGTCAGCAAGCCGGAGGAACTCACCTTCTACCGTGATGTAAGTCCACCATCATACATTGCCTTAACTCCTCCCCCCACATCATTCACCCCGACTTCCACATCGTTCACCTTGCATTCTGCACCAGCCACTCTCATTCCCTTCCCCTTCCCACCTCCGCCCCCCCCCCTCCCCACCATCATCCAATCCATCCCTCACTCTGCCCGTCGGTGTCCACTGACCTCCACCCGCACTTCTGCCACGCCGAGGAGGAGGGGTTGACACCACCATACACTCTGGTCCAGCACCCTTCACTGCACTAGGAGAAACAATAGGTGCAGACACAGACTTGACAACCATACTTTCTGACACTGACTGGGGGGACACTGACACCAAAAAGGGCCTCACAGACGCAGATTCTGACTAGACAGAGACACTTGGATTCCCTGGTACAACCTCCGCCAAACCCAGAATTCCTCCACCAGCTCAGGCTTATTGTGCAAAGCCTCAGGGCACAGGCTATAAGGGTGACCAATCTTATCACATAGGTTACATTTAACGATGTTACCGTCCTTCGCCAGATGCCCCAGTTTCTGACACAAAGAGCACTTCTGTTCTGGACAGTTAGAGGAGAGATGTCCCTTGACTCCACAATTATGGGACACCTTAGGTTGACCAGGGTGAAAGACGGTAATCTTATCTCTACCAATAAAGGCAGAGAAGGGCAAATGCTTGACCACATTCCCACACACACTCAACCTCATTGACACCAACCACCCACCTGTCCAGATTCCTCTATCATCCACAATCTTTTTTTAGTGGGCACAACGTTTCACAAAACCTCCTCAACCAGACCCATAAATCCTCGAGGGGTATAGACTCATTCCTTGTCAGGATAGTCACTTTTTTTTACATGGTATACCTCAGTGCTATATAAATGGATAAAAAAGTATGTGACTGTGGGTGTCACTAGAGTGTAAATTTTTTTTATTAAAAATCTTACAAACATACAACATAATACAACCATATTTACATATATACAAAAAAATAAATAGAAATAAATATATACATAAATAAACAAAAACAAACAAGTTTACATCAACAAACAAGGGAAAAGAAAATGTATTTTTTTCCGAAAATAGCATAAATAGAACGGTATACAAAGAAATATCATTTTATTATCCGTAAACTACTAAACTAAGCAAAACTCAATCCTACTTCAACCTAAACACACCCTCGGCTAAAAAATGATTAAACATTGATCCCATGCATGCATGCAGGCTTTTCCAAAAAAAATACAATCTTATATAAAAATCTAGGGGACGGGAAAGGACAGAAAGAAAAGCCGACAAAAAAGATATTTGGGGGGCACACCCTAAAAGATGCATTAAAGATGGTGCAGCCATAAGACCATAAAACAGAACAAAATATTACAGCGCACACGAGCAAAAAAAAAACATTTACCTCCTGCAAGGCTTATTTACAACACCTAGACATTTTCAAAAACACGGGGGTTTGGACACACCATATTGCTATATGGTGCTTAAGCCCATTTACTGTGACAAAGTACCCCATGATTAGTGGGTCCTACACTATCCATAGATTGGGAGATCCTGCTTCTCTAAACCATGGGAGCCATACACTCCTCTATATGGGAGAACTAGAGGTCTCGACATTAATGAGAGGTACTGATGAGGGAGTGGGGTGCTCCACGCCCAAAGGGATTTGGTCAGAATCCATACAGTAGACAAACAAGATATTTGGGGGGCACACCCTAAAAGATGCATTAAAGATGGTGCAGCCATAAGATCATACAACAGAACAAAATATTACAGCGCACACATGCAAAAAAGACATTTACTTCCCACAAGGCTTATTTAAAACACCTAGACATTTTCAAAAAACATTATCAAAAATATGGGGATTTGGTCACACCATATTGCACCATATTGGTATATGGTGCTTAACCACTACAATACAGGGCACTTTCACCCCCTTCCTTCCCAGCCCAATTTTCAGCTTTCAGCGCTCTAGCGCTTTCAGTGACAATTGCGCGGTCATGCTACACTGTACCCAAATGAAATTGTTATCATTTTGTTCGCACAAATAGAGCTTTATTTTGGTGTTATTTATTCACGACTCCGTTTTTTTTTTTGCGATATAAGCGCAAAAATAGCGGAAATTTGGAAAAAATCTATATTTTCTTTTTTCTATTTGAAAAGAAATCCAATAAAATCACATTTTGTCATAAATTTAAGCCAAAATGTATTCTGCTACATGTTTTTGGTAAAAAAAAATTCCGTTAAGTGTATAATAATTGGTTTGTGTGATCACGGACATATGTGCGCAAATGATCATGTACATATGTGTGCAGGTGATCACGTACATATGTGTGCAGATAATCATTGGGACATGTGATTTTAGTGGGACATATGTGGGGGACATGTTTTTATTATTAGGGACATGTGTTTTTATTATTTGGGGACATGTATGTTTTGGGGACATGTGTGTTTTGGGGACATATGTGGGGACTGTGTTTGTACTGTGTGGTGTGTTGTGTGTTTACACTACACTGATGATCAGTGAGTAAAAAGCTGTAAAAAGCAGCCCATACTCACTGATCATCAGCCGGCTGCAGCGTTCTGCTCTCCTCTCCTCAGCGGTGACTTCCGTGTGAGGAGAGGAGAGCCGATTGCCTAGCAACCGGCTGTTTGTTTACATCACATGACGGCCGTGATTGGACACGGCCGTCATGTGATCAGGAGGGCCAATCACAGAGCCCTCCTACCGATCTGAGATGTGCCGTGTCCGGGTGACACGAGCACATCGGGATCGCGCCCGCTGCGCGGGCGCGGGCGCGCGCGCGTGCGATCCCGCTACTCCTGAAGGACGTTCCTGAACGTCCTATCAGGAGTAGACGGCTCCCACCCGGCCGTATATATGCATTGGCTGGGTGGGAAGTGGTTAAGCCCACTTACTTGCTTAAGCACCATATAGCAATATGGTGTGACCAAATTCCCATATTTTTTGATAATGTTTTTTGAAAATGTCTAGTTGTTTTAAATAAGCGGGAGGTAAATGTCTTTTTTGCATGTGTGCGCTGTAATATTTTGTTCTTTAGAAAGAAAAGCCGCACACCCAGAGACTGACAGATAGCAGCTATGGGGACCTGAAATTCCTCCACGCCTTTATCCAGGCCCCCGAGCGCCACCTGTCCTTCTCAAGACCCAGAATCTTCACAACCTCACCACAACAGGAAGGACTTTTTTGAGAGTGAAAACAGACTACTAAGCTAACTAGAAAAAGTATCTCAAAATCGAAATCCCAGTGAGTTTGAAAGACTCTGTATGACCACTCCGCATAACTTAAGCGGGAAAGGAATGGGCATTAGAGTGTAAGCTCCTCTGGCGCAGAGATGGATGTGACTTGCTCAGTGTTCTCTGTACAGCACTATGGAATATGTCAGAGCTATATAAATGGAAAATAACAGTGTGTGACAGTGGAGGGACATTAGAGTGTAAGCTCCTCTGGTGCAGAGACTAATGGAAATTGCTTGGTGTTCGCTGTACAGCACTATGGAACATGTTAAATATATATAAATTAACAGTCATTTTTTTTTTAATTATTATTTTTTACATATGATAGGCTCACTTTATCAGCAGTCAGCATCTTTATTACAAAAGTTTTTACTGATGAGATTTCTGATTGGGGTTTGTGTGTCCTCCCTGCAGGTGGTGTCAGAGGTGTCGGGCTGTGATGTGTCCTCGGTGGTGAAGTGCCTCATGCTGAAGTCGGATAAGGAGATTTTGTCTGCCACTGAAAATCTGGTGCGTCATATTCAAGGACAGGCTCAGAGCTGCGTTGCGTATCTTTAGACACCAGGACTCCTGGAACAAAGACAACACACCAATGTATTACTTTTCATTTAGGCCTCATGTACATTGGATGTTTTTAATGTGGCTGTTAGGGGTGCCTGGCGGGGTTTTTATTTTTTTGCCTCTAAACGCCCCTCTATGATAGTCCATATGTCCATGCACACATAGGCGTTTAGAGGAGCTTAGAGGCAGATACATTAGAAGGCAACAACCAGACAAATTCCCAGAGCAGCTGATTGATCGGGGCTTTGGCTTATGGCGTCATCCTAACACAACAGTATAAGAGGAAAAATGGAAAGCTGGCAACTTGTAGATCCCAATATGCTAATTTTATTAATGCAGGGGGCATACAAAAGATACAGAGGCTTACGTGTTTCGGCACGTCATCATACTCATAGCCAGTTTAGAGGCGGGGGCGTTTAGAGACCCACTACTAGGGCATCCAGGTGCAGCAGCATTTTGGCAGAAAAAAAATGATTGGCGCCTGTAAACATGTGTAGATTGATATAATAATTATACGTATTAACCACAAATGTACTGCAGGTGAGCGGCAGCTGTAGGCTAAACGATGTACCCGTACATTGCTGCCTACTTCTGGGGGAAGCAGTACATTTGTGGTTAATAAGTATAATTATTATATCAATCTACACATGTTTACAGGCGTCAATCATTTTTTTTCTGCCAAAATTGGCAGTTAGTCAGCTCCCCCCAGCATCAGTTAGTGTCAGATTTTCCACCGCACTATCGCAGTCCCAATCATGTGTTGCTGATCGCCCCCATTAGGAGTATAAAAAATAACAAAAAATTCAAGTATATTTACTATCGTTTGTAGGTGCTAAAACCTTCATACAAACCAATCAATATACACATATTGGGATTTTTTTTTATAAAAAGCATGTAGCAAAACACATTTTGACCAAAATTTATGAAGACATTTAATTTTTTTTAGTTTTTTTATTGGATATGTTTTATAAGAGAAAGTAAAAAAAAATTATTTTTTTTCAAAAATGTTGGTCTTTTTTCGTTTATATCACAAAATAATAAAAACCTAGTGGTAGTCAAATACAGTGTTTTGAAAAGGTATTCATACCCCTTAAAATTTTCCACATTTTGTCATGTTACAAACAAAAATGTAAATGTAATTAATTGGGATTTTATGTGATAGACCAACATGAAGTGGCACATAATTGTAAAGTGGAAGGAAAATGCACAGCAGTTTTCAAGTCTTGCCACAGATTCTCAATTGGATTTAGGTCTGGACTTTGACTGGGCCATTCTAACACATGGATATGCTTTGATCTAAACCATTCCATTGTAGCTCCGGCTGTATGTTTAGGGTCGTTTTCCTGCTGGAAGGTGAACCTCTGCCCCAGTCTCTAGTCCTTTGCAGACTCTAAGCCCTTGTACACACAGTCAGACATTCCGACAACAAAATCCGTCGGATTTTTTCCGACGCATTTTGTCCGAAACTGGTGTTGCATAGACATGGTCAGACAAAGTTGTCGGAAAATCCGATCGTTCAGAACGTGATGATGTTCATTCGTTACGACGGGACTACGTTCAGGCTAGTAGCCAATAGCTTTGGTCTTGTAATTTGATCTGAGCATGCGTGGCACTTTGTCCGATCGGAATTCTCTATAAACGATCGGACAAAGTCTGATCGGATCATGTTGTCGGAAAATTTTATATCCAGCTCTCGAACTTTGTTGGTTGGACATTCTGACGGAAAAAGTCAGATGGAGCCCACACACGGTCGGATTATCTCGCAACACGGTCCGATCGGACATTTTCCGACGGAATTTCCGATCGTGTGTACAAGAGCTTACAGGTTTTCTTCTAAGGCCGCGTACACACGGGCGGATTGTCTGCCCAACTTAGTCCGCTGAACAGTGTTTCAGCGGACAGTCCGCTCGTGTGTGGGCTTCAGCGGACTTTTTCAGCGGACAATCTGACGAACAAAGTCTTACGGAATTTCCGTAAGACAGTCCGTTCAAACTTGGTTTTGTCCTTCCAAACTTGGTTTCAGCGGACAGTCCGCTCGTGTGTAGGCAAGTTGGACGGACTAAGTATGGCGCATGCTCAGAACGGATTTACACGGCCGAAGGTTGCATTGCAGTGTATAGGACGTCGTTTTTCTAGTCCCGTCGTACGTGCTGTACACGTCATCGCGCACGCTTTCAGCGGACTGTCTGCTCATCGTGTGTGGTCAAGTCCGTTCATGCAAATTTTGAACGGACTGTCTGTCGGATTGTCTGACGAACCTAGTTGGGCAGACAATCCGCCCGTGTGTACGCGGCCTAAGATTGCCCTGTATTTGGCTCCATCCATCTTCCCATCAACTCTGACCAGCTTCCCTGTCCCTACTGAAGAAAAGCATCCCCACAACATGATGCCACCACCATGTTTCATGGTGGGGATGGTGTGTCCAGGGTCATGTGCAGTAAAAAGTAAAAGTATTCACACCCTTTGACACGTTCCACATTTTGTCATGTTACAACCAAAAACGGAAATGCATTTTAATGGCATTGTATATCATAGATCAACACAAAGTGGCATGATTTTAAATTTTTTTTACAAATAAAGATGTGAAAAATGTGGTTTGCATTTGTATTCAGCCCCCTTTACTCTGATACCCCTAATTAAAATCTAGTGGAACCAATTGCCAGTCACCTAGTTAATAAATAGAGTCTACCTGTGTGTAATTTAATCTCAGTATAAATACAGCTGTTCTGTGAAGCCCTCAGAGGTTTGTTAGAAAACCTTAATGAACTTAGTTTTCCGTTTTGCTTTTAGGCCAAAGAGTTCAATTTTGGTCTCATCGACCAGAGCACCTTCTTCCACATGTTTGCTGTGTCCTCCACATGGCTTCTCACAAACTGCAAACAGGACTTCTTATGGCTTTTTTTGAACAATGCCTTTCTTCTTGACAATGTTTGATAAAGGCCAGATTTGTGGAGTGCACAACTAATAGTTGTCCTGTGGACAGATTCTCCCACCTGAGCTGTGGATCTCTGCAGCTCCTCCAGAGTTACCATGGACCTCTTGGCTGCTTCTCTGATGAATACTCTTCAGTTTAGGTGGTCGGCCATGTCTTGGTAGGTTTGCAGTTGTGCCATACTCTATTCATTTTCGGATGATGGATTGAACAATGCTCTGTGAGATGTTCAAAGCTTGGGATATTATTTTTTATAACCTAACCCTGCTTTAAACTTCTCCACAACTTTATCTCTGACCTGTCTGGTGTGTTCCTTGGCCTTCCTGATGCCGTTTGTTCACTAAGGTTCTCTAACAAACCCATGCGGGCTTCGCAGAACAGCTGTATTTATACTGAGATTAAATTACACACAGGTAGACTCTCTTTACTAATTGGGTGACTTCTGAAGGCAATTGGTTCTACTAGATTATAATTAGGGGTATCAGAGTAAAGGGGGCTGAATACAAATGCACACCACACTTTTCACTTCTTTCCTTCCACTTCACAATTATGTGCCACTTTGTGTTGATCTATGACATAAAATCCCATTAAAATGCATTTCCGTTTTTGGTTGTAACATGACAAAATGGGGAACGTGTCAAGGGGTATGAATACTTTTACTTTTTACTTTATGAATACTTTTTCAATGCACTGTACCACCAAGAAGAAAGCTCCATGTATTTATGTTTGGGTACAGCGTTGCATGATCACGCAATTGCCAGTTAAAGTAGCGCAGTGCCTAATAGCAAAAAATGGTCTGGTCATTAAGGCTCGGTTCACACAGGGGCGACTTGTCCAGGCGACTTCGCCGCCTGACAAGTCGCGCTCTGTTCTGTACTATGGAACCGTTCTAATAGGAGCGACTCAAGTCGATCCGACTTAGAAAAAAGGTTCCTGTACTACTTTGGGGCGACTTCAGGCGACTTGCATTGACTTCTATACAGAAGTCGTTTTGCAAGTCGCCGCTGATCGTGTGCAGGTCGCGGCGCTGCAAGTCGTGCCGCCCCTGTGTGAACCGAGCCTAAGGAGTAAAACCTTCCAGAGCTCAAGTGGTTAAATAATAATTATTGACTTATTTAAATAATAATAGAAATAATAGGTTCAGTGCACCAAGTGATGACATTCTATATAAAGTATGTGATTTATTAGCTGTATCTTGAGTTGCTTGTTTGTCCTTCTCGCTGGTCTCGCTGTGCATTGCCACCAGGCAATGATGAGAGATGAGAATTTTTCCTTAATTGTGGCAAATGCAAAACTGCCAATTTCACAGTAAAATCACATTTTCCAAAATCTCAGACAGTGCAGGAGATGACAATGATTGCTCAGGGAAGTCCATGGATGGTGCTGGATCCCTGAGGTTTCTGTATTCTATATTCTTGTTATCATCCAGTAGTATGGCGGGGTGTATATATTAGGGCTGTGGAAATGAAAGATTAATTCCTTGATTAATCAATACATTTTTTTTGATCGATCAAAATTCTTTTAATCGGTACTCACCTCTCCGCCGGCTTCCGGGTCTTCATGGAGTTCCGTCGAAGATCCAGTGATGTCACGGACATCGACGTCACCGGGCTCCTCCCCCCTTCACCAAGTGCCTCTGTCTGCTAACGAGGGGAAGGAGTCCGGTGACGTCAAAGTTCTGATTGAACGTAACGCGTACGGGGAGGAGCTACGCATGACGTCACCCACTGCTGCCCTACGGAACTAACACGATTGTGTGCTTTACGTGCTGTGTTTTATCCTTATGTGAGTAGTTTGTGTTTGCACACAAAAATTGTATCTTATACTTAAGCAATGAGCACTATAGATCTTTTCTTTCTACCCATGACCTGGTGCTTGGTCCTTGTGGGATCTAAGAGAAGTGAACATGAGAGAAGTTTATGGTCCGTGTTAACCCTTTTTATACCTGCTTGCATGACCACCTGTTTGCACAGGGGTCTGGGCCATAAGGTGAGAGTGATTAGTTAGACCGGAGGTGAAGGGATTGTCACGCTACTGTGGAAAATAAAATTACTTACGTCAGTGCTACAGTTTGAATTTAAAATGTATTTGTGTGAACTGTGAAGTTAAGTCATGGATTGTGGAAACAAACTAGTGTGGGGTGATTGTATATAGTGTATACCAGATTTACCACCGACTAATGCAGAGTTGCAATGCAAGGAGATCAGCTAAAAGTAGTTGGATCTGTATGTGCGTTATAGTTAATCTAAATTAGTCGATTAATCGATTTAAAAAAAATCGATTAATCGAACACGAAAATTTTAATCAGTAACAGCCCTGATATATATATAGATGATTTGAATATTGGGTTGGTGGGTTCTACACTTTGTAGGGCTTCCATGATCACCTTGTGTGGTGAGAAGGATGAGTGAACCTAGAAGTGAAGTGTCACACCGAGATAATGAAGTCTAAAAAGAATAAACCAACGTGTTTCAGGGGCTGTGCCTCCGCCCCCCTTCATCAGGAATTAAGGAAATGTAACAATATAATCAATAGTTGGATGTTATTGAAGTGTTGTGACTCTGCACAGTATCCATCACGTCTTTCTTTTTCTTCAGGGTTTCCTGCCGTTGCCAATCTGTGTGGATGGCGTCTTCCTTCCTAAACCGGTGGAGGAGATCATGGCCAACAAGGAGAGCAACCGGGTCCCCCTCCTCCTGGGTGTCTGTAACCATGAATTCGGATGGATGCTACCCGAGGTAATGTCGTCCATATCCCATCCCCCGTCAATCATCATCCAGACAGGAACCTGCCATTCAGAAGGCTCTAGAGAGAGTGAGAACAATGTAACAGAGGCTTCCACAAGACAAGAATTACGTGTTCCCTCTCCCAATCAGCATGAATTATTTTTAATCCTCATTCTGTTAGTATTAGTAAAGAGATAGGAAAGTATATCATAATTACTTGTTTTAAACTTTTTTTTACATTTTCTTCAGTTTCTTCTTGGGTTTTTGCCAAGGCAAATTATGTCATACATCCTAGGAGTCTTCAGGAGAGGAGGAAAGGTTTACTCAGCTAAGCACACCTTCCTGCATGCATGCCTGAGCTAAGGGCAGATAGATTCCAAGATGAAAATGCTACATCAATCACTTGCCCTTCTCAAGATGGCCACAACCAGAAATGCGGGGGAGGGGGGCTGTTCAAAGTGATTTCTCAACAAAATAATGCATAGAGACATGGATGGATTGATGAGTTTGCTTTGAATATTAAAAATGACCTAAACAGTGCTTTTGGTTTGTGGCACTCAGATGCAGTGTTACCTTTAAAGCTGAACTCTTAAAGCAGATGGAGGTAAATCTCCCAATATATACTGTACACTGACAACAATAAAAACCTCAAAGCAAAAACAAGACCGGAGGAGCGCCAAACCAAAGAGTGAAAACAGGCAAATTACTTTTTATTGATCATAGAGATCACATTACAGCCGACACGCCACGGCTGCGGACAAAGTTTACATATAGACTTTATAAAAATTATAACTGTAATTAGATGAAATAGATATACAATATCTCACAAAAGTGAGTACACCCCTCACATTTTTGTAAATATTTTATTATATTTTTCCATGTGACAACACTGAAGAAATGACACTTTGCTACAATGTATAGCAGTGAGTTTACAGCTTGTATAACAGTGTACATTTGCTGTCCCCTCAAAATAACTCAACACACAGCCATTAATGTCTAAACCGCTGGCAACAAAAGTGAGTACACCCCTAAGGGAAAATGTCAAAATTGGACCCAAAGTGTCAATATTTTGTGTGACCACCATTATTTTCCAGCACTGCCTTAACCCTCTTGGGCATGGAGTTCACCAGAGCTTCACAGGTTGCTACTGGAGTCCTTTTCCATTCCTCCATGACGACATCACGGAGCTGGTGGATGTTAGAGACCTTCCGCTCCTCCACCTTCAATTTGAGGATGCCACACAGATGCTCAATAGGGTTTAGCTCTGGAGACATGCTTGGCCAATCCATCACCTTTACCCTCAGCTTCTTTAGCAAGGCAGTGGTCGCCTTGGAGGTGTTTTTGGGGTCATTATCATGTTGGAATATTGCCCTGCGGCCCAGTCTCTGAAGGAAGGGGATCATGCTCTGCTTCCGTATGTCACAGTACATGTTGGCATTCATGGGTCACTCAATGAACTGTAGCTCCCCAGTGTCGGCAGCACTCATGCAGCCCCAGACCATGACACTCCCACCACTATGCTTGACTGTAGGCAAGACATGCTTGCCTTTGTACTCCTCACCTGGTTGCCGCTGTTCTGCCTAATACAGTCCGCCCATCATATGCTGTCCGCTCCGTACTGCGCATGCGCAGTACCGAGCAGCCGAAGCTTCTGAAAAACTCCGAAGTTGAACGGCGCCTGCGCCGTGAGTGGAGGAGATAGCCCCACTATCCAAGCGGACATAGGGTTAAGAATTTTAGAGGGCCCCTCGCGGGCGAGCTTCGCTCGCCACGCTTCGGGCTCGGCCTCGCTCCGCTCGGCTCTTTTTTATTCTAACTCTATGTCCACTTGGATAGTGGGGATAGAACCTGGACTCTCGGCGCAGGTGCCGTTCGTCCTCGGCAATTTTCGGAATCTGTGTTCCTGTGTACTGCGCATGCGCAGTACGCAGGGGACAGCTTCTGATGGGGGACACTATTTTACAAGACACCGCCACACATGCTTGACACCATCTGAACCAAATAAGTTTATCTTGGTCTCATCAGACCACAGGACATGGTTCCTGTAATCCATGTCCTTAGTCTGCTTGTCTTCAGCAAACTGTTTGCAGGCTTTCTTGTGCATCATCTTTAGAAGAGGCTTCCTTCTGGGATGACAGCCATGTAGACCAATTTGATGCAGTGTGCGGCGTATGGTCTGAGCACTGACAGGCTGACCCCCCCCCCCACCCCTTCAACCTCTACAGCAATGCTGGCAGCACTCGTACATCTATTTCCTAAAGACAACCTCTGGATATGACGCTAAGCACTAGCACTCAACTATTTTGGTCGACCATGGCGAGTCCTCTTCTGAGTGGCTTAAAAACACTCATAAAAATCAGTTATAAGAATATAAATTCTCAAATGAAACAGGAAGAATGAGCTGAATACTAGGACTTCATTCATCCAGGCATTAGTCCTGCATACAGGTTCCTGCTGACAGAAAAAAATGGATCTGTTTGACACATTTACATCTATTCTGTTTAAACACATTTACACATGTCTAAATGTGTTCATTTCCCTATTGCATCTCTATGTGTCTAACTGGACTATGCACGTGGTCAAACGCATTTGCACATTTTTCTATTTCCTCCCTTGACATTTATCATGTTTATGTCTTTATTTATATTCATATTGATATGTTTTTGTATCCCTGATGAAGGGGAGGGGGGGTGTTATGGCTCCGAAACATGTTGACTGTTATATGTGATCTTAATGTGAACCGTCAAGGCCATTCGAACTCCTTCGCCATTTTGTTTTACACTCCTTCGAATCTGAGTTCCCCTTTGGGTACCATTGCCGGGAAGCCTTGTTCCTTTTGAGCCGCCTCCCCAGAGCCAATGCTTGGAATAATTCTGTTCTCTTTACTGCTTTGAACAACGGAGTGCTAAAATCTCAGCTGCTCTTGGATGCATCCTTCTGAGCAATACAATCCTGACAGAGGCTCTGACTCTTCTCTGATCCATTAAAAATAAAAAATAAATCAGCTGGGCTTAAACGCCCCTAATGTTCTGAAAGACCCCCTCATCCACACTCAGTGAGTAATAATTACTAGTCTATGGTTTGCATGATGAATTTACAATGATCATCAGCTCCATCTAGTGGTCATAGTATTGATTTTTTTTTTATTATTATTACATGTTTTCTTACATTTTTTCCCCCTCTTATTGGTTGTTTATTGGGTGTCAAACTGGCGGCTCTCCAGCTGTTGCGGAACTACAAGTCCCATCATGCCTCTGCCTGTGGGAGTGGTGCTTGTAACTGTCAGCCTTGCAATGCCTCATGGGACTTTAAGGTTTCCCAACAGCTGGAGGGCCGCCAGTTTGACACCTGTGGTGCCACTTTTTGTCTTTTTTTAACCAGATTAATTATGTAACTATGTATTATGGATGAAACACATTTGATCATGATAGAAAATAGCATAATAATGCGATTTTGCCCCCTTTCACACAGAATGAATCTACATCAGTTTCACAGGACAAATAGCTCAGCATTCGGTTTTATAAATCCACTCCAAAATGTATACAGGTTTATTCCACGAGTAGCACCCTCTACCTTAGGTAGCATACCTCCCAACTTTCTGAGATGGCAACAAGGGACATTTATTAGCAAAAGAATGTAAGCATAGGACACACCTCCTGCCCTGCCCCCTTAACCACTTAAGGATCGGGCCTCTTTTTACAAGTTAAAAACATCATTTTTTTGCCAGAAAATTATGTAGAACCCCCAAACACTTTATATTTTTTTCTGACACCCTAGAGAATAAAATGGCTGTCATTGTAATACTTTTTTTCACACCGTATTTGCGCAGCGGTCTTACAAGTGCACTTTTTTTTTAGAAAAAAAATCACTTTTTTGAATAAAAAAACAAGACAACAGTAAAGTTAGCCCAATTTTTTTATGTTGTCAAAGATAATGTTACACCGAGTAAATTGATACCCAACATGTCATGCTTTAAGATTGCGCCCTCTTGTGGAATGGCGTAAAAATTTTACCCTTAATCTCCATAGGCGACATTTAAAAAATTCTAAACGTTGCATGTTTTGAGTTAGAGGAGATCTAGGGCTATAATTGTGAAATAAAAAGGTTATGGCGCTAAACCCTATTAGTGATGAGGTGAGTTAACTTATCAAATCCTTATATAAAAAGAGAAAGAAAAAGAAAAAAGCTATTGGTGATACCGTGAAAAAAATATCCTAAAGCAATTTTATCCAAAACAAATTGTGTGTGATTAATGTGGAGTCAGCATTCATGTTCCATTATAATAAAAACAAAAAATGAGTATTAAATTATCATATGCGTGTCAGCCTACTAAAAACATGTAAACCTTCATTAAATGTGCAAATTAGTGGAAATAATGTTAATATTCAACAGTATGTTAGTGTAAAACAGATTGTGCAAACATGTGCAAAAAAATGTGCAAAAAAGCAACTAAAGGTCAGGACAACCAAGGATCAGAAATAATTTAACCATAAAATCGCATGAAGTCGCTAAATGTGCGAATAGACAATATTTTCAACCAATAATCGCATGAAGACGCATCTGTGTCCAATATAAGTCCAAAATTAATATTTGGCTTGATAGTGCTGCCTCTTCAGACTATTGTTGTAATTGTTACAAAAAGTCAATGGGGGGTATTTGATTTACTCGTGCAAATAGTGCGGGCTTTCAATTAGAGAACTTCATCCCCGGTGCGCCACTCTGTGCTATGGTATGTGAATGCTCTCACCAGAGTTAATGCCCCTGTGGGGCTGGATGGACCTTCACAATGTAAGCCACTGTGTCGCTCTCTGGCTGCTGCTGGTGCACTGGGTGAAGCTTCGTTGTTCCGTCCGTATGGTATCCAACGGTAATTATATAAGGGAAGACATATCCATAGTGTAATACGTTCTTAACCAAATCGTTCGTTTATTAATATTAAAATCTACTCACATTTTACATTAAAAGCATGTGCATATAGGAAAAACTCCGCCGTTCGTCTCAAACGAGTGCACACAACGTGGCCACGCCCTACGCGTTTCGTCACTACGACGTCCTCTGGAGCGGCCATATTGGTGCACCTTATTGCTTAAATAGGGTGCAGTGCTCCACTACGCCTGCGCTAAAATAACAGCGCCATTTTGGGTGTGGGATGCCCTTACTCTGCTGGGGATGAATGCCATTACTCCCCCTAGTGCCCTTAGGGAAGACTGATATACTTAGCCTTGGAGCACTGCAGCCTACCCATAAACCATACTCAGTTTAGATGACATTCTTTAGTTTTTCCCATTTAACCGGACGTTTATAATTAAGAGAATAAAAATAAAAATTAAAAATGACACTAAAAATACAGTAAATAAATGTATGTATAGGAATACATACATAAAATTCACGTATATAAAATTCATACATATATAAAAAATTCTTACATAAAAATTCATGCATAAAAAAAGGGGGGTATACATTAATACTGAAAAAATGCATAAATTTGTAAAGGTTATAAAAATTATAAAAATTATTTAAGGGGTTTTTTAATATTATTGAATTATTTAAGGGGTTTTTTTTTTTTTTTTTTTTTATGTTTAAAAAAGTTTTTTATGCATACTAATATGTGAATGTAAATGGAGAAATTATTCCAAAGGAAAGTTTTCCAAGAGGGAAGTTTTTTTGGGAAGGAATTAAATAAAATAAAATAAAATTCTTAAGAAATAGATATATATGGAGGTGCTAAGAAGGTCTGTTTAACATCGTCCTATAGGTGATTGTAATATTTGTGACTGTATGTTTGATTCCTACAGGGGAACTTTTAGATAATTTAGATCAGTCTTGTTGTAATTCCGACGCATCTAATGTATTTTGAATGAATAACATTCGACCTGAACCCGAAGGTGTGGGCCATGAGATGTTAATATTGGGGTAGATAGGTTACTTATATATGTGGTTAGGTCTTATCGGGATCCTGTAATGTTATGTATGTGTATGGGTACCATTCGACTACGGAATGTTCGTCCAGCATTATCTAATGCTGAGGCAAACAGTTGACTGTTAAAAGTTAGTTAAGAAGCAATTGTCTATTAAAAGTTAGTTAAGAAGCAATTGAGGTCTAATTCTATGTTCATTCCCCTTGGCTGGAGGGTATCTAAATTAAAAATCCATTTCGTTTCGTTCCTGGATATTTTGATCGTTTTGTCTTCCCCTCTCCAGTGGCCTCTTATTTTGTCTATTCCGTAGAAAATCATTTGTCCAGGGTCCCGATTGTGGAAATCCCTAAAGTGTTTGGAAACACTGTGTTTCTGGAAGCCTTTTTTGATATTTGCAATATGTTCCCTTATCCTGACTTTTAACTCCCTGGTGGTCCTTCCCACATATTGCTTATGGCAAGGACATTCAATGACGTAAGTGACGTGGGAGCTGTTACAAGTAATCAATTCTTTGATTTTATATTCTTTTCCGTTAGAGGTGGAATTAAAAGTAGTTTTCTTTTTTTCTGTCTTTTTACTATTTCTGCATGGGAGGCAATTTCCGCACTTATAGAATCCTTTTAGGGTTTCGGAAATTTTTATTTGTTTTTGTTCTCTAATTGAAAGCCCGCACTATTTGCACGAGTAAATCAAATACCCCCCATTGACTTTTTGTAACAATTACAACAATAGTCTGAAGAGGCAGCACTATCAAGCCAAATATTAATTTTGGACTTATATTGGACACAGATGCGTCTTCATGCGATTATTGGTTGAAAATATTGTCTATTCGCACATTTAGCGACTTCATGCGATTTTATGGTTAAATTATTTCTGATCCTTGGTTGTCCTGACCTTTAGTTGCTTTTTTGCACATTTTTTTGCACATGTTTGCACAATCTGTTTTACACTAACATACTGTTGAATATTAACATTATTTCCACTAATTTGCACATTTAATGAAGGTTTACATGTTTTTAGTAGGCTGACACGCATATGATAATTTAATACTCATTTTTTGTTTTTATTATAATGGAACATGAATGCTGACTCCACATTAATCACACACAATTTGTTTTGGATAAAATTGCTTTAGGATATTTTTTTCACGGTATCACCAATAGCTTTTTTCTTTTTCTTTCTCTTTTTATATAAGGATTTGATAAGTTAACTCACCTCATCACTAATAGGGTTTAGCGCCATAACCTTTTTATTTCACATTTTTATTTCCCTCTCCTCCCCAATAAGGAAGTGAGGGCTTCAGGCACAGGCAGCTCTAACCCAGTATATTTCCTTTCCTTTCTCCAATTTTTATTTTTATTTTTAATTTATTTCACATATTTCTATCACTTAGGAGATTTGATTTTTCCATAGCGCGACTTTATTTATTTATTCATCTAGGGCTATAATTATTGCTCTCTCCAATGATCGCGACGATACCTCACATGTGGGGGTTGACCATTGTTTTCATATGCAGCCGCTACTCACGTATGCGTTCGCTTCTGCGTGCAAGCTTGGCGGGGCTTTTTTTTTAAAAAAAAATATATATTTCTTATTTATTTTATTTTATTTATTTATACACTTTTTTGAAAAAAAAAAAAAAAGAATTTGGATCACTTTTATTCCTATTACAATGAATGTAAACATAACTTGTAATATAAAAAAGCATGAACGGGGCCTCTTAAATATGAGATCTGGGGTCAAAAAGACCTCAGATCTCATATTTGGACTTAAATGCAATAAAAAATAAATAAAAAATTGTCATTTGAAAAAAATGACATTGAAAAAATGTGCCTTTAAGAGGTATGGGCGGAAGTGGCGTTTTGACGTCGCTTCCACCCTGATATGTTATGGAGACGGGTGGGGGCCATCTGAGCCTCACTCATCTCCATACCAGGGAAGCGACAGGACCCGATCGCCTCCGCCAATGCCTACGGCTCCGGTAAGCGGCGGGAGGGGGGGTGGCACCTCTCCCGCCTCCGATAACGGTGGTCTTTCGGCAAATCTGCCGCACAGACCACCATTATCGTTTGCCGAACTGCCGCCTGAAGAGATGGATACCTTGGTTGTGGCAGCAGCTGCTGCCGTTACCGAGATATACCTCTTCAAAAAAGGGATGCACATTGCCGTGCGGCAGTTGGTAAGTGGTTAAAGGAGATTTATAAAAAAAAAAAAAAAAAAAAGATTAGTTAAAGCCACAAGTACTTTTTTTTTTAACCACTACTATTCCTTTATAATGGGTTTTGAAATTTACATACTGTATGCAGCAATTTAGAATTTGGATGAAAGGTTTAGCACTGGGAAGCGCTTTTTAAAAGATAAATAGTACATTTTATATACAACTATATAGATCAGACCAAAATAAGGGACAAATGAGGAGGAAAGAGGGAATTTGATCCAAATCAGGGACAGCTCCTCGAAATCAGGGACAGTTGGGAGCTATGAGGTAGGTAGGTGCGAGGTGTAGGTTTTGTGTAAGCTGCCAGGGCAGGTAAATTTAGGCAGGCCTATCCTGTGAGCTAGGCCTGTTTGTTTTGATCTGGGGGCAGGGGAGTGGTTTAGTATAACAGTAGGTGACTGACATGTGCTTCAGTCACAGAGGCGCCTCCTCTGTTTCTAGGGAGAAGGTTTTGGAAAGGAGGCAGGACAGAGAGCTGGAGTTACATGGGGTGCTTATGGGAGCCCTGACCAATCCCCAATTAGGATTGGCAGGGGGCAGGCCTTCTATATATATATATATCCATGGTCAGCCTGCTGTGGGAGAAGTTGTCGGCTGGGTGAACTAGATGATGGAGGGAGCCTCTCTTTACACGGTGATAGAGAGGTGTCCTGGAACAGGAGCTGGAAAAGACAGTTGGGGGCACGTCCAGGCAAGTCATTCAGGAGGGATCCAGGCCGGGTGTCATGAGTGGCAAGCTCTGGAAGAGACATGCCAGGAGTTGGATGTAGAGCCAAGTTGCTGCAGCCAGGAGGGCAGGCAGGATTTGCAGTCGGACTTAGTAGGATCAGTGGTCCATCAAGTGCATTTATTATTCTCAATTAAATCGGTTGCTACCACAAAGGGGTACTGCAGACCCCGGCCTGCAAAGGGCTATCAAGAAAAGACACTGGGACTTATTCAGAGTGAGTCATGTGCTCATGGTGTGACAGGAGGCTAAATTTGGACAGTGAAGCAAGTGCTACAAAGTAGTGTGTTGGAGGAAGTGTGCTCAGGAAAGACTGTCAAGTTTAGAGTCAACCATCTTTAAATTCTATAAAGAACTATTCATGTCCCGTTTCCCCAACCAAGTTAATCCCCTAATAAAAACAACAAAAACAATCAAGAGACTGTTCAATGACTGATGAAGTGTGCCAAATGGATGTCTGACCAGCAGGGTGAAATGTGTGGCAGCTAGAACACATAGCAACCCCATGGGGCACCTCTACACTCAGGAAATTTTTCCCCCCTCCCCATGTTCTTCATGGAGGGGGTTATTATTACATGATATGAGTGTGACTTTTTTTGTGTCGGCTTTTGTGACAGGTTTTCAATATGACGGAAATAAGGGAAGGAATGAATATGGAGTTGGCACAGCGGGCGCTCGATAAACTATACATGCTGGTGAGTTACGGCAGGGTTCCTAAAGTTTTAGTGACACAAAATTCTAATTCTGTAACACTGATTTGATTTAATTTACAGTGGAACCTTGGTTTACAAGTAACGCGGTTACTGAGCTCTTTTCAAAGACGAGCAACCTTTTTTTTTTTTATTCTAACTTGGTTTGCGAGTGTTGTCTCACAAAACAAGCAGAATTCAAGCTAATGGGTGGTGCAGTACCACATTTGGCCAGAGGTGCGGGGGCGCCGGGGACACTTGGAATGTTTTGGAGACATTCGGAAATACTCGGAATGACTCGCAAATACTCGGAAACAAGTTCCCGAGTGTTTCTGAGGCTCTCTGGCACCCCCACCTCTGGCCACATGTGGTATTGCTTGTAATAGAAAGCAATACGGAAAAAATAATCTTTGTTTCTATTGACTTCTATGGGGAAACTTGCTTTGATATGCGAATGCTTTGGATTACAAGCATTCTCTTGGAACGGATTATGCTCGTAATCCAAGGTTCCACTGTATTTCCAATTTACTGATTGATTTAGTTGATTTGTTTCTTCATTTATTTATTTATTTTATTTATTTTAATTTGTTTCTTAATTTAATGTATTTATTTAACATTGTCTTGTAGTGTCCTATACAACTATAGGCATACCCCGATTTAAGTACACTCTCGATTACGGACATATCCGCGAGTGTACGTAAAAAGGCTCACAAGTACAGACATTCCCAAGTAGCTGCAGTATGGCTTGGAAGAGGCAGATCTGCCAGCTTTAGTTGTCGCCAAGCCATGCCATGCCTGCCAGCCAGCCCAGAGTTGCCCACCTGCCAGCCCAGAGTTGCCCACCAGCCAGCCCAGAGTTGTCACCTAAAATGTAAGTGGATTACTGTACAGTACTATAAACTTCACTCCCTGACCCTCGCAGCAGCCCATGGCCCTCCACTATAGGCCCTGATCCCAAAACTACAGCCCCTGACACCCCATAAGTGAAAAAAGATATTGCTTCAATTTAAGTACATTTTTGTTTTACATACATGCTCTGGTCTCATTGTGTATTTAAAAGGGGGGTATGCCTGTATTCAGGTTCGCACTGGGAGGATAATTAATAATACATGACATCTACTATGACATCACAAGTGTTTAATATGTCTGTTTTACTAAAGATCTATGCTAATTTATTATTTATATAAATAAAAATATGTGAAAGCATAAAGATAATAATGATTATTATCTTTGTTGTCATGGGTATTATTTTTTATTATTCATGTTATTTATTATTATTATTTGTGCTAGAATTTTATTATTTCTATTTATTATTACTATTTATTTTAATTAGTTAATAAATCTATCTATATAAAGATATATATTTATTACATTTATTTTTATTCATAAAAACAGTTTCATGTGACCATGCATCTCTTCTTTCTGATAGCGTGGGGCAGAATTACAGGAAACTGTGCAGACACACAGTGTGCCTGTATTCTATAATCTGTTCAGCCTGAGGCAAGATATGCAGGCTGTGCTTGTGCAGGGGGTATGTGCCAAAGCCAGGTTGTGATTGGTAGGTAGTATATTCAAGAGGCAGGCTGTGAATGGGGAGTGTGGCAGCTGAACAGACTACCAAATGCATGGCCATCCAAAGGATGAAAACTGACCACCTAACACAGGTCAACATCTGTACTTTGTATGGTCAGTTTAGAAGAAGGAAAAAAGGTGACTGGCAGGATTAACCAGGTTCTTCAGATGGTAGAAGTACATGAAAATGACAGACTACAGTGCCTTGAAAAAGTATTCATACCCCTGGAAATGTTACATATTTTGTCATGTTACAACCAAAAAACGTAAATGTATTTTATTGGGATTTTATGTGGTAGACCAACACAAAGTGGCACATAATTCTGAAGTGGAAGGAAAATGATAAATGGTTTTAAATTTTTTTTTTAAATAAAGATGTGAAAAGTGTGGCGTGCATTAGTATTCAGCCCCTTCACCCGAACTAAAATCTAGTGGAACCAATTGCCTCTAGAAGTCATCTAATTATTAATTAGAGTTTACCTGTCTATAATTTAATCTCAGTGTAAATACAGCTGTTCTGTGAAACCCTCAGAGGTTTGAAAATGATGATAAATGTTTTTCATAATTTTTTAAAAATAAATATGTGAAAAGTGTGCTGTGCATTTGTATTCAGCCCCGCTGAGTAAATACTTTGTAGAATCACCTTTCACTGCAATTACAGCTACAAGTCTTTTTGGGGATGTCTCTACCAGCTTTGCACATCTAGAGAGGGACATTTTTGCCCATTCTTCTTTGCAAAATATCTCAAGCTCTGTCAGATTGAATGGAGAGCGTCTGTGAACAGCAATTTTCAATTCTTGCCACAGATTCTCAATTGGATTTAGGTCTGGACTTTGATTGGGCCATTCTAACAGATGAATAAGCTTTGATCTAAACCATTCCATTGTAGCTCTGGCTGTATGTTTAGGGTCGTGAACCTCCACCCAAGTCTCAAGTCTTTTGCAGACTCTAACAGGTTTTCTTCTAATGCCCCGTACACACGAGAGGGATTAAGTCTGACAGACCTCCAAAGGAGTTCCGCCGGAGTTCCGCCGGAGTTCCGACGGAGTTCTGGCGGACTTTTCGACCGAACGGACTTGACCACACACCATCACACCAAACTCCGACGGAGTCGAACGTGATGACGTACGACTGGATTCGACGTAGGAAGTTCCTAGACAGTAGCCAATAGCTGCCCTAGCGTCGGTTTTAGTCCGTCGGAGTAGCACACACACGAGCGGATTTTTCAAAGGGGACCGGGTCCGGCGGAGTTCCGTCGGGAAAATTTAAAGCATGCTTCATTTCTAAAGTCCGTCAGACTTTAGCTTCGCTAAAGTCCGTTGCAGCCCACACACGATCGGATAGTCCGCCGGACTCAGTCCGTCGGAGTTTGGATGTCGAAAAGTCCGCTCGTGTGTACGGGGCATAAGATTGCCCTGTATTTGGCTCCATCCATCTTCCCATCAACTCTGTCCAGCTTCCCTGTCCCTGCTGAAGAAAAGCATCCCCACATAATGAGGCTGCCACCACCATGTTTCATAGTGGGGATGGTGGGTTCAGGGTGATGTGTAGTGTTAGTTTTCCGCCACACATAGCGTTTTGCTTTTAGGCCAAATTTTTTGGTCTCACCTGACCAGAGCACCTTCTTCCACATGTTTGCTGTGTCTCCCACATGGCTTCTCACAAACTGCAAACGGGACTTCTTATGGCTTCCTTTCAAAAATGGCTTTCTTCTTGCCACTCTTCCATAAAGGCCAGATTTTCTGGAGTGCACGACGAATAGTTGTGCTGTATGTGGACAGGAGGGAAAAATAATTTAAAAGTGGTAATGGCGCTGCTAGTGAGTAAGTAGTATGTATATTAAAGTAAAAAATAAAATGAATTTTCCATAAATTGTGCAAAAATGCAATAAGTACAAAAACCTCTAGCATCAATATGAAAAATTGTGCAAATAAAAAAATCCAGTGCACATGAACCGGTATGGACTAAACATTAAATATTAAACATTTTCCACAGTGCTAATCAATAATATAAATTCATATAAGACATGCAAATTAGATAAGATTCATGACGTCCATTGGTGAAAATTATGATGAAAAAAAATAAAAATAAATATATATATATATATATATATATATATATACACTGTGTGTGTGTGTGTGTATATGTATGTATATATATGTGTATATATATATGCGCATAAAGTCTTTGAATCTAGTAAGTAAACAAAAGGTGTTGCAGTTTCCACACAGGCGAGAGGTGTTCGTCTATCACTTGTACTTCCCCCTATGTAATTGCACTCACTAGCTGAATCTCCCCACTCAAGGGGTAGCGCGCATACACAATAGTGTGTGGATCTTCCAGCAGATGCCTCGATCACAGCGGTACCATATAGGGATATGAAGAAGCCTCCATAGCGTACTTCTGTAAACCATTTTATTTAAAATTAAATATTGCACTTCCAGCAGATAAAAAACATCAAGCATATAAAAACCAGGAAGTCCAGGGCTCGCTGTGCTCCACGGACCAAAACCGGATGTGAGATAATGATGCTTCTAGCTCCCACTTACGCGTTTTGTCATCAAGACGTCATAAGATTCTTCCATGTGAGCTGTGGATCTCTATAGCTCCTCCAGAGTTACCATGGGCCTCTTGGTTGCTTCTCTGATTAATGCTCTCCTTGACTGGCCTGTCAGTTTAGGTGGACGGCCATGTCTTGGTAGGTTTTCAGTTGTACCATACTTTACCATTTTTGGATGATGGATTGAACAGTGCTCCATAAGATGTTCAAGGCTTGGTTTTTTTTTAACCTAAACCTGCTTTAAACTTCTCCACAACTTCATCCCTGACCTGTTTGGTGTGTTCCTTGGCCTTCATGATGCTGTTTGTTCAGTAAGGTTCTCTAACAAACCTCTGAGGGCTTCACAGAACAGCTTTATTTATACTGAGATTAAATTACACACAAGTGGACTCTATTTACTAATTAGGTGACTTCTGAAGGCAGTTAGTTCTACTAGATTTTAGTTAGGGGTATGAGAGTAAAGGGGGCTGAATACAAATGTACACCACATTTTTCACATTTTGTTTGTAAAATAAAATAAAAACCATTTATCATTTTCCTTCCACTTCACAATTAGGTGCCACTTTGTGTAGGTCTATCACATAAAATCCCAATAAAATATTCTTCGTTGTAATATGACAAAATGTGGAAAATTTCAAGGGGTATGAATCCTTTTTAAGACACTGTATGATTTATAAAATACACATATGTGAACACACACATAGGAAAAAAATTATATTTAAAGTAACATACACTTCAAATGTTTCACCATTTAAAGTATGGCTTCTTCAGGGGTGACACAGCATTTAAATGTGACAGTACACTAGTACAAAGTAAATATTATGTTGCATGAACCTCCATTAGTGAAATAACTGAAATCAAATGAATGAAAGGGGACAGTATGGGGAGGAAAGGGCTAGATGATGCTTGACATCTTACTGCAATGGGGCGGATTCTATCTGACTTGCTGCAGCTTCTAATGTTAGGATTACAGTTTCATATCCTCCTTCTATGACATCACTGTGCTGATTATAATATATGTCTATAATTTATAGAGATTGAGCCCTGCTGTGCTCCCTTCTATCCTGGATGAATACCTCTCTGATGTCAGCGATCCAGTTGCATTCCGTGATAATTTCCTGGATCTCTGCGGAGACGCTCTGTTCATTGTTCCTGCACGTAGAGTCGCCAACTATCACCACGGTATGGGGGGGTTATGGGGCTGAGTTTGTGAAAATTCTTGTTCTTGGATCTTTTGTATTCTGGTGCTGATTATCAGATTGGAATAGATATGACCAACAAGGAACATTCTCATGAATCTTTCCATCACAGAATCTAAATAAAAACACCCAGTGACCCCCGCCAAACACAAACTTGAATTAGAAACCACATAAATATCTACTTGTCTCTAGATTGTAAGGTCTATATATAAAACATTTGTCGTGCGAATGCCTCAAACATTCACACAGTTGTCACATATTGTGCCTAATTTGTGTTTTTTCTATAATCATCATCTCCATCTGGTGGTCATAATGCAGTATTTAGCTGATTGAGGTATTTCAGGAAAATTCTGCATTGTGGCCACTAGATGGAGCTGATGATTATAAGAAATTACACATATTTAGGCATTGACACAGCAAAGTTTTATTTTTGGTTTTTGATTTCGCAGTCTGACAGAAAAGCTAACATTCCAAATTCTATTCCTGTTTGCTGTAACTAAAGGCCAGTGAGCAGCAGAGGAGTCTCTGGGTGTGTTCACAACCACATGAGCCATTGTAGACTGTGTGATCTGCGCCAAGGCTGGACCCACCCAAACGGAGTGATAATAATGAGAAAAGAAGCTGAGGACTGGAGGTTCAGTACAAGAACTTCTACAATTCCCATTTTAAGGAGAGGTCTACCAGAGATATTCTATGTTTACTGACAGTGGGGGATTGGTCAGACTAATTCAGGTCATCTCATGGATAGAGTCAGCTTCAAAAAAACCTTCTATGATGGGCTCCAACTCAATGACTTTGACTAAATTAAAACCCCATGTCCTGAGATATGTAAGTATTTGGCACAGTGACTTTGCCTAGGCTGAGATGATGTCATCAGTCTGCTGCAGGTAGGCGGAAGCAATTCCGCAGTCCCCCCCCCCCCCCCAGTGATCCAGTCTGCTGCAGGTAGGAGGAAGCATTTCCTCTGTCTCCCCCCACCCCCTAGTGGTCAGACTGCAGCAGAATCCCCTTGCTACAAATTGTCATTGTTGCAGGCAGATCTGTGCCAGACATTTGTGAACACAGCCAAGAACTGTACAGGCACCAGGATTTACATCAAAGTGTCATCTCTAAGCTGACATTTCAGTCCAGGAAGTAGATGGCGACCCTGGGTGATGCCTGGACAAAGATGGTGCCATCCTTCTGGAGAGAAAAGCAGATGAAGGCATTGTTGGGGGAGTACTGTGATCTTCTGTAAAGGTAATAAATACCTGGAAGGGGTTACACAGATATATTACTCAGCGTGTTGCCTCTATATCTAATGACAGACAGGTCCACTTTAGGCTGGATTGAGCTCCTTGTGAAGTTGGCCTGACTCTTTATCTCTTATTGAACAGAGTCCGGACTTCCTGTCTATTTTTATGAATATCAGCACCGCCCGTCCCTGTTTGATGGAGTCCGGCCGGACTTTGTGAAGGCGGATCACGTGGATGAGATTGTCTACGTTCTTGGAGGTCCCTTCCTGAGAGACGGTGCTCTCTTTGCCGGTAAGCATAGCTCACAATGACACCATTGATGATTGATGGGGATTATTTATGGGGGGATTAGTTTGGCTCAGATGTGGGGGGGGGGGGGGGCAATGTAATGAGTCAGGCCTGTAAATATGGAGTCAGTAGTGCCCTGTCCAGATGTAGGAAGATAGGGAGAGCAACAATGAGAACTGTCACTAAGTTCAGGTTCACTCAGGGGCTGCTGATGCTCCATTTTTCAGGGAGGGCGGCAAATAAACCCACCTCCCCCCCACCATGCTGCTGGGTCTGCACTTACCCCATCCACAGTCGTGGCAGTCCACTGATCACACATGTCTTACCTGCCCAGCACCCATACCGGGTAAGATCGCTCCTCCACCACCATCACATAGTTCCTCTGCCCCCACAGGATCCTCACCAACATCACATAGTTCCTCAGCCCCAACAGGATCCTCACCAGCATCACATGGTTCCTCGGGCCCCACAGGATCCTCCCCACCATCACATGGTTCCTTGGGCCCCACAGGATCCTCACCACCATCACATGGTTCCTCAGCCCCCACAGGATCCTCACCACCATCACATGGTTCCTCAGCCCCCACAGGATCCTCACCACCATCACATGGTTCCTCGGGCCCCCACAGGATCCTCACCACCATCACATGGTTCCTCGGGCCCCACAGGATCCTCACCACCATCACATGGTTCCTCAGCCCTCACAGAATCCTCACCACCATCACATGGTTCCTCAGCCCCCACAGAATCCTCACCACCATCACATGGTTCCTCAGCCCCCACTGGATCCTCACCACCATCACATGGTTCCTCAGCCCCCACAGGATCCTCATCACCATCACATGGTTCCTCAGCCCCCACAGGATCCTCACCACCATCACATGGTTCCTCAGCCCCCACAGGATCCTCACCACCATCACATGGTTCCTCGGGCCCCCACAGGATCCTCACCACCATCACATGGTTCCTCGGGCCCCAACAGGATCCTCACCACCATCACATGGTTCCTCAGCCCCCACATGATCCTCACCACCATCACATGGTTCCTCAGCCCCAACAGGATCCTCACCACCATCACATGGTTCCTCAGCCCCCACAGAATCCTCACTACCATCACATGGTTCCTCAGCCCCCACAGGATCCTCACCACCATCACATGGTTCCTCAGCCCCCACATGATCCTCACCACCATCACATGGTTCCTCAGCCCCCACAGGATCCTCACCACCATCACATGGTTCCTCAGCCCCCACATGATCCTCACCACCATCACATGGTTCCTCAGCCCCCACAGGATCCTCACCACCATCTTCAGTAGGAGAACCCCAGCCAGTAGCAGCCTCAGCGGGGTATTCTCTCATGCATGCACGGCTCCCTGGACTCCTCCATGTTCTCCTGTGTACAACAGAATGTGCAATGTGGGGGAGGGAAGGACTGCCAAGCCCCAGGCATCTTGCTTGAGGGAGTGCTCTCCATAGCGGCCCCATTTGCTCTTCTCCATCCGGCCGGTACATGGCAACTCGCCTGAGAAAGCACGCTCATTGGCTGCCACCAGATCCCCCGGCTACTCCTCCGCTCCTCTACTCCTCCTCTCCGCTCCAACCACCACTGCACACATCACACAAGTGGGTGGGCTCAGGGCGCAGCGCTTTGCACCCCAAGACCATCCTTTTTTTTATTTTTTAAAGATTTTGTTCAGATTTTTTCAAATAATGTACAAATAATGTATTAAATAGTACAGCAAGGGTACAATATCCAAAAGTTTATACAAATATATTGTATATGCTAAAAAAAAAAAATTATTGAAAGCTAAACATTTTCAAAATTTGCAATTAAAATAATATACTGTAAAATGGAAAGCTAATAGATATATTTTATATAAGATATAAGTTTTCAAACTTTGTTAAAGAAAAGTACCCTTAAATGTACATGAAGTCTAATAAGCTTTTGTGAACAAATGAGGATGAGTTTGTCATCCTAAGATTGTAGGTGAATATTACATTGGGTCCAACAGAGACCTTATGTGGCCGAAATAAAAAATGGAAAGGAAAGAGAGAAAGATGATAAGAAAGGAAAAAGATCAAAGATATAAGGTATTTTTTTCTATTTTTGAAGTAATTTCAAGTGGAAACAGTTCTAGAACCATCAATTTGTTATTTAGTCCATGGATTCCAGGATGTATCAAATAATTGAACCTTATCATTTAATATGGCTCAACAATGATCATTACTCATAATCCAAGGCAATTTAGCTTTTAGGATGTCAAAGGGTAGGGTTGTTGTTTTCCAAGATCTGGCTATAGTGATTTTTGCTGCTAAGCCCACCCTTTTTTAAGCCAATTAGAGCCTTTGGCTCTAATGATGTGCTTCAGAAAAAAAACAAAAACTTTAGAATCCATGTATACAGCACCCTGCATGTAGATTAGGGGCCAGGCACATGGATTAGGGGCCCCTGTGCCACTAATGAACAGGCTGCGACTGGGTATTGTATTAATCTCCACGCTTAAAGTAGTTATAAACCCTTACATATACCCAGTGAATGGACTGGCCTCAGGTGAAACACAGCGATTAAATAAATCATCCTAAATAAATTGTACCTTTACAGATAGCAGAAAAAAGGAGGCAGCAGACAGAAATGACACTTAGTGCTCCAGATTGAGACAAGCACACACTATAGAGGGATATGCTTTCTTCATATGTCATATCTGAGGTTTATTACCACTTTAAAACTGTAGTAAACTGCAGTTGATGTACTAAAAAGAATCCTCTGCAAAGCAATGTCACAATGTGCTAGTATGCATCGCATACTAGCACATTATAAGAGACTTATCTTAGAATGAAGCCTTCCAGCGCCACACTGTCACCACTGAGAGGGCTTCCATTTTCCCCCAGTATTCCTTCTGAGTTTGCGTCCGGCTACATGAGGGTCCAGGGGCGTTATGATGTCACTCCTGCACATGCGTGTGAGAGCCGTTGTTTCTGGCACGGGCTCTGAAGGTTTGACACTGTATGCTGGACCTTCAGAGCACATGCACCAGTAACGTCACTGGCTGCATGCACTCTAAATATCTCCTAAACGGTGCAAGTTTAGGAGATATTCACAGTACCTACAGATAAGACTTATTATAGGCTTGCCTGTAGGTACAAGTGGTAGAACAGAGTTTACTAGCAGTTTAACTTCTAATAATAGAACCTTTACCTCTCAGGGATGGCTATGTGTGCTGTTATTTGCATATATATTAGAGTAAAACTTTCAGGCTATGAGACCCCCACTGAGGCTGCCCTGTCTCCTGCCTGAGCCCAGGGCCGATAACTCAAACTCTCTCTGCTGCTAAAGTGAGTTATACCAACAATTAACAAAGTCCTTTGTTAACATGGCGTCCTATGGATCTAATTCACATCTATGCATTTTGAGCCGGTGCGTTTTTTGGAAAGGGTTAAGGACTTTTTTTTCTATGATAGATTGCTTTTTGCGTGTATTTGACTTCAATGACCCCACACCAAACATTTGTGTTTTTTTTGTTGACTAATAGGAAAGTATGACAATTCTGGTCATGTAGTATGATGCAACTTTACACTCTCTCTTTGCCACAACCTGTATAGATGTAAACCTAGCCTTATTGGGTGGGGAAGCTTTTAAATAAAAAATGTCCACCCTTTACCTTCCCCCACTAAGCTCATTGAAATTGTCCTCCCTTTTCAGAGCTGCATAACTACCTAGATCTGGCACCAAGTCTAGCTAGGTACTGCCACAATATTCACCTCTGGCCAGTCAGGTCTCTTTTTCCACTGGCTGGACATCACCCGAAAGACAAGAGAAGTCTCCCTAGAAGACTATGAGGCTCTACCGCTCACACATAGGCAATAGGAAGATGCCTGGCCAGTTGGAGGGGAAACATTTTGGTAAGATGTGGTTGGAGGAAGAACGATGTAGTTGTGCAGCTGAGAAGAGGATAGGATGAGTTAGAAGAGATGTGGCAAAGAGGGTAGGAAAGCTTTATTTCAAAGCAGTGGCGGCTGGTGGTATATATTTTGGTAAACCTCCTCCTGATCGGTCGGGTCGGTTACCTCCCTTCTCCTCCCCAGCAGCCAATAGGATCGCTTCTCCTCTCTGACAATTGGGTGACGAGTCTCAGCACCCTCTTCCTGGCTGGCTGGGAGGAGAATCAGGAAGACAATAGCGAATATTCACTATTAACACACAACTGTGTTGGCTCCAGGCGCAGTGCTTTGTGCCCCAAACCCACCCTTTTTTTAAGCCTTTTAGAGCTTCTGACTCTAATCACATGCTTCAAAAAAATAAAACCCAATTGGAATCCATGCGTTCAGTGCCATGTATGTAGATTAGGGGTCGGGAGGCATGGATGGGGAGGTGGCACCTGTGCGTCCTGCATTACGGGCCGCCACTGTTTCAAGGGTTCCTTATTCTTTAGGTTTGATGCCTACTCCCAGTCCCGTATATACTCTCTGTAATCCCAGTCTTACCTACCAGCTAAGTATACGGTGCACATTGTCTTTTTTTTATTTTTTTTTAGCCTTCAGATATCCAGAGTTTCCTTTAAAGTTTATTGAGTCAATAAAATTGTTGTGTTGTTTTCTTGCCAAGGTGATGCAACAGATGAAGAGAAGGTCCTCTCCAGAACCATCATGAGATACTGGGCCAACTTTGCATGGAACGGGTAAGAAGACTTTTTGGTCCTTCCTGCACAGAATCATTGATATTGATTGGTAGATCCTGAATGGGAAGAGGACGAGGCAGCAGATCCAACACAGATCTTCTCTGAGAACTTTATAGGACATTAAATGATCTACAAATCCTATAAAAATATCACTAAATTTGGACATTCTCACAGTAAGGGCCTTATTATCCAAAAATTTAACCAATCTGATTCTCTCTATAATTGTTACATTGTATGTCTTGTTACAATGACCTATATGCCCAGCTAGTGGCCATATTGCATTATTTTACTACTGCTTATCACAAAAGGACATTCATTCAGAAGAGAAAACAGCCTAAAGAACATTATTTTTGCCCAATTCACACAGAATGATTGTGCTGAACAAATGGCTAAGAATTTTTTTTATTCTAAATAGACTTCTTATGCCACGTACACGATCGGAATTCTCATCGGAAAAAGCTCTGATGGTTTTCCTGACGGAATTCCGACGGAATTCGGCTCAAGCTGTCTTGCCTACACACGGTCACATCAAATTCCGATCATTTATAACGCGGTGACTTACAACACGCACAACGTGAATAGAAAAAGGAAGTTCAATAGCCAGTAGCCAATAGCTTCTGTCTCGTAGTTGAATCTGAGCATGCGTGATTTTTGGCGTGTCGAAATTGCATACACACGATCGGAATTACTGATAGAAAGCTTTTCCGTTGGGAAAATTGAGAACATGCTATCAATTTTTGGCTTGCGGAAATTCGCACAGCTAAATTCCAATGGAGCATACACACGGTCGCATTTTCCGTGGAAAAGCTCTCATCGGTCTTTTTCTGGCCGGAATTCCGATCGTGTGTACGAAGCATAAGAGTCAGACAGATCATGAGACACAAATGCCTTTAATGTGATGCTCTGTACTAAAATATGAATAATTTATTTCTGGCAGGGACCCCAATGGACCGGGTCTGGTAGAGTGGCCTCTGTATGACACAAAGGAACAATATTTGGAAATTAACTTGAAGCAGAAAACATCGGCTCGGCTAAGGGAGGACAAGTTCCAATTCTGGAGCAAGATCCTTTCTGGAACGTTGGAGGACAGAGGGGAGCACGCTGAGCTGTAGACCTCCATCCATTCTCAATATGTCACTCTCATTCTCTCTATCCATCTTCCCATCTTCTCCTTTATGACCCCCAAGATAAAGGAACCCACATTCACTTTACAATTTCATCTCCCTCCATTTCTTCCTCTATCTCTTCTGCTCTCTCTTCTGGCCTCCTCTCCCTCTATCTATCTCTTGATGTTCCTCCCTTCCTTCTTCTTATCACTCTCTCTATCTGTCTTTTTTCTACCACCTTCTTCCAACAACATGTTCATATTTTGCCTTGACCCCCCACCCATCAACATTCCCCTTCAATTAAAAATAAAATCTTTTTGTTTTCACCATATACCTTTTTTAGACCTAGTGATATCATCACTGGGTCACTGTGCTTCTTTATGCAATGCAGTCAAATCATGGCTGGTGGGAGGGGCTTGTAGGGTACTGTACATAGATAGGTGGGGACAAACAAAAGTGGGTGAGGACAGAAAAGGGTAGGTGGGGGAAAAAAAGGTGGGTGGGGACAGAACAAAAGTGGGAGGAGAAATACAAAGGTGAGTGGGTCAGAAAAAAGTTGCAGAGTAGATACAAAGGTTGGTGGGACATACAAAATGGTTGAGGACAGACAGAGGTGGGTGGGGACAAAAAAAGGTGGTACTGATTGCTGCATTGAAGATAATTGAGATAATGATGCTGATATCAGGAGGATGATGGTGAGGTTGATGATGATGATAGAATGATATGATGATAAAGATGATGATGATATGATATTAATGCTGATATGATGATATTGATGAAAATCATGATGTTGTTGATGAGATTGATGATGATGATATTGATGAAGATGATGATGTTAATGACAATTATATAATGAGGATATGATGAAGATTGATGATGTGGATAATGATATGAATGGTGATATGATGATATTTATGAAGATGATTATGATGATGATGATATTCATGAAGATGATTCTGATAATGATTACTATTACTGTTTTTATTCATGCTAAAATTGGGAAAGTTTCTCTTGGTCAATAATCTTGCTTTCCCAGTCTCAGGCGTATGCAGATGTTTGTGATGTCTGCCGATGATCAAGCATGATATGTAAGAATTTGGCGGAAATTATACCTTCATCACTTGAAGCAGCACCAGCCCTGTCCACTTTAACAGATCAGCAGCAAAACTGAGACAGGATAATATATTTAAAGATCTGAACCAGCCATTATCTACGAAAAACTCGAGTTTTTTTTAGAGCGTGTCCCATGGCTTCCTGTTCTCCAGTATCCAGATCCAGACTGGAAAGTACAAATATTTTCAGTGATCAATGGGGACATGTGATACTGATTTCCAGATAGACTGAAGACATCTTTTTGTGGAGAATGGGTACTGTGGGGGAGGAAGGGGCGTCCAAATAGCTGAGTAAGTAAGCTGCTTTTTTTCCGTTATGTCCAGCTGCTCTAAGAGGGCCTTGTATCAGGTCTTGTTCCAAGAAGCCATGGCTGCCTGCAAGGGGGCACATCCCACCCCTGGTTGGGCCTCGGAGGTGCAGTGGGGAGGTACAGCGTATATGTAAGCCAATGCAGCATGCCTGGGCAGCGAGATTGGGGTTGTTCCCAGGTTGATGAGCTTTACCAATATCCTTCCGTGGTGAACCTTAGATAGGGTACACCCCCCAACTTTTAGAGATGGGAATGAGGGACACCTATCAGCAAAAGTATGCAGGAATAGGACATACCCCTTGTCACGCCCCCTTAAAGGAGAATGGTACAAAAAAATAAAAGATTGGTTCAACCCAAAAGTGCTTTTATACCACTACTATTCCTTTATATTGGCTTTTGGAATTTACAAATGCAGCAATTTAGAAATCAGATGAAAGGTTTAGCACTGTAAAACCCTTTTTCATAGATAAAAAGTGCATTTTTTATACCTCTATATAGATCAGACCAAAATGAGGGACAAATGAGGAGGAATGAGGGAGAGGGGGACATTGCTCCAAATCAGGGACAGTGCCTCGAAATCAGGGACAGTTGGGAGCTATGGATAGGGTATAATGCACCAGCCATTTTCTTGGCGTCACGGGATTCTTGTAGGGTCAATCACTGTTGCTCCTTGTAGCTTCCTGTGGGCTCCCACTGGCAGGGACCAGATTACCTCTTGCAGTGATTCCAAAATGAACTTTTGCTTTGGGAGGGTATGAACCACCCCTACTTGTTCTGGTTGCCTCTTAGTACCTCTGTATTGTGCCACAAAAGCCTGAAGTACTCTGAGCCATACTGGCCACACGCAGCCATAGGCCTGACGGCCTGAATGCTTATATTTGTCCAACAGGCGGGGCAGATTAATGTCCTTCAAGACATTCATACCTAGCACCACGGAAACGAAGGAATTAACTGGGCTGTGGGTCACAACTAGTCCGACCCACCCCACCACCTGGTTCTCAATTTGAATGTTCGCCCAAGTGATGCTCTCTACCAGGATAGGTATATTATTATTATTACATATAAATCATATTCCATGATCATGACCTTGGACCCAGTGTTGATCAAACTTGAGATCTCTTGCCTGTTGATTAGGGCGGACACTACTGAGCTCAGAGTGACCATGCCTTCAGACTTGTTGGGACTCTGGGTTGACTGTCCCAGGGTTGTCCCTCTGCTCTGGTAGTTAGTAGGTTAACAATGGCCTAGAAGGGATCCTGGGTTCAGGCCGCCCACAGCAAGCGGCTGGGGATAAGGATTTTACCCCCCCTCCCAGTCTGGTGTCCTAAAGGTGGCTGTCTATGCTGGCGCTGGCACTGCAGCCAGGGCGCTAGCATTTTCAGAAGAAGACATCAGCAATAAGCCACCTGGCTTCCAGGGCACAGATTTCCCCAGCCCTAAAGCTGGCCATACACTATACAATCTGATTGTACAATTTCCTTTAGACTCGGTTCACACCTACAGGTATAAGGCAGGCAATGTTTTTCAATGGGGTGCACTATGTGTGAGAATCACAGAAAATAAGTCCTTAACTCTTTTCGAAAAACATGCCGCACCGAACAACATGGCCACAATGTAGCTTGGCACATGCAAAAATGCAAGAATGTGATTTTGCACAGTTCCCATCACACAAAGATCTGAACCTAGCCTTAGATGTACCAAAACTATATAATATGAGGACCCACCTAAACAACCCATTAAATTTGTATCCAGTCAGGCAGGCCCCTATACTACACGTGGGGACTAGTGGTGGTTGTTCTCAAGTCCTTCATGTTTTCCTATTAAGTTGAAGGGAGCCAAGTACTTGGGTTACATGGTAGGCCTGCCTTTCATGGGTTCTTCTGATCTATGTAAGACACTTAGTACACTTGGGGTACCTTTACTTTGTGCTGTGTTTACCAGTGCCTAGGGACAAGGCTGAGGCTGCAGTGGGGGAATACTCAACCTTAGGAGGAAGACTCCAAGTACAATTGCACTGCAACTGTTCTGCAGTTAATTCTCGTTTCTCCATGACAATGTACACCTTCTATGTAATCTGCACTTAGCATCTTCCAATACTACTCCCAAGTAAGGTGCCACTCCATACGTGCACTCAACTTAACTCTCGGAAATTTCCATACAGGATGGGAACCTCTGCAGTGCAACCCATTCCTGTTACTTTGGGAAACAGCCTGCTGGCAGAGGGAGTGCTGGCAACATGTTCCTCACTGCTAGAGACCATGCCAGCGACAGGTTGCTTGTTACACTTCTGTTACTCTTTGCTGCTTCATACTACATTGATGTCTTCATACGCCAATGTGTTAAAGAACCACTTGTTAACTAGATGTGTGCTGGTTGCTTACGACAGTGGTCATCAATCCTGTCCTCAGGGCCCACTAACAGGCCAGGTTTGCACAATAACTTAAATACATCACAGGTGATATCATTTGCTGCTCAGTGATTGCAGTATTCTAGTCTTCATCTCCCCAAAGTAATACATAAAACCTGGCCTGTTAGTGGGCCCCGAGAACAGGATTGATGACCACTAACTTACGATACACCACTTTAGTAACTTCAGACCAGGCAAGGACAATGTTTCAAGCACTTTACTTAAAATAGAAGTATAGGCAAAACTTTTCTTTTTTCATTTTGGATAGAGCAAGGGAGGGTTATAACTCCTGTCAGATTTTTTTTTGCCATCTGTGTCCCATTGTGGAGATTTCACTGCACTTCCTGTCACATAGCCAAACAGGAGGCAGGAAGAAATCCCTGCAAATTTAGAGAATTCCTTGGGGACTCCCAGGTCACCAGAACTAGAGTCCCCATTGGAAAATTTACCCTTGATTACTCTTTTGGGGACAACCCAAAATGTGGCATATTCTTTTACTTTCACTGATAATGGTAAAAGAACAAATAGAGATGATGCATCTCCCTAATGGGGCACAGACAGTAATACAAAACTGACCTTTTCTAATCCCTTTCCACTCTATCCAAAACAAAAAAAAGTTTTGCCTTTAGTTATACTGTACTTTACCCTCTTTCCGACCAGCCTCCGTCATTATACTGTGGTAGGTTGGCATGACTGTGCGAATTGCCATAGGTGTATGAAGGCCACTTTAAGAGGGGGCACGCGCACGCCACCGGAGGTGCCTTCGGCGAGATGCCAGATCCTATGTGAGTGGCCGGCGGCTGTGATGTCTGTGATGCCTCCACAGAGGGATATGTATATGTAAACAAACAGATCCCTGTTCCAACAGGGGTCTGTATAAATGTCAATGGTCCCAAAAAAGTGTCAAACGTGTCTGATCTATCTGCCGCAATGTTGCAGTCCCACTAAAAATTGCAGAGCACCAATATTACTAATAAAAAAAAATGATAAAAATGCCATAAATCTTTCCCCTCTTTTTTACCACCAGCTCTCTTCACCAGCAAGAGTGCCACAGTGTCTTTTTTGCAGGATTGCATTGGACCGGCTATGAGGGGAGGTTGGAGGCCGGTATTCTTTTTTTGCAGGCATGTGTTGGATTTAATTGTTTTGTGTGGTTTCAGGTTAAAGTGTTTTTGGTTTGTAGTGTGACTTATGTGAGTAGTTGTGAGAGCTAAAGGCAATTGAGTTCTGTTCAGTTTAGAGACATTAGTACTAATAGAGTTGTGTACTGTGTGTATTGTATAGTTGTGAATTGGAACTTGTTTATACATATATTAAAAAATATGTCTCTGCCAGTTATCATTCATGTGCAGATGAAAAAGGAACATGTAATGATAATTTCCAGATGGACTGGAGACATCTTGTGGTGGAGAAGAGGTACTGAGTGGGTGAGTATTGCAGCCTAAGCTGCTTTTTTTCCCTTCACCACTTCAGCTCTCGGAAGAATTTACTCCCTTCCTGACCAGAGCACTTTTTGCAATTTGGCACTGCGTCGCTTTAACTGACAACATGGCTCCCAAACAAAATTGACATCCTTTTTTTCCCCACAAATAGAGCTTTCTTATAGTGGTATTTGATCACCCCTGCGGTTTTTATTTTTTGCGCTATAAACAAAAAAATAGCGACAATTTTGAAAAAAATGCATTATTTTTAACTTTTTGCTATAATAAATATCCCCATAAATATATAAAAAAATGTTTTTTCCCTCAGTTTAGGTTGATATGTATTCTTCTACATATTTTTGGTAAAAAAAATTGCAAAAAATAGCGTCTACAAAATAGGGGATAGTTTTATGGGATTTTTATTGATATTTTTTTTTAAATTATGTAATGGCGGCGATCAGCAATTTTTATCGTGACTGTGACATTATGGCGGACACATCAGACAATTTTGACACATTTTTGGGATCATTGGCATTAATACAGGGATCAATGCTAAAAAATTGCATTGATTACTGTAAAAATGTCACTGGCAGTAAAGGGGTTAACCACTAGGTTGCCCTGTAGTGGTTAAGTGTGTCCTAGGAAGTGATTCTAACTGTGGGGGGAGGAGGGGCTGTGTTTGACATGTCACTGATCAGCACTTCCGATTACAGGGAGGGCTGATCAGTGATAGTGTCATTAGGCACAACGGGGAGATGCTTGTTTACATTAGCATCTCCCTGTTCTTCCTCCCCGTGGGACAATCGCAGGAATCTCCGTGGACATCGAGTCTTCACTGCCGGTTTCCCTTACCATGAAAGGCGATGGCAGCACCCGACAGCCGATCCAAAAATTGACTGGGGTGCCAACATCGCGGGTACCCTGCACAGGTAAGTGTCCTAATAGTAAAAGTCAGCAGCTACAGTATTTGTAGCTGCTGACTTAATTTTTTTGTGGGGGGGGGCTGGAGCTCAGCTTTAAATGCTTCCAGACCACCTCACGCAGATATACTGCGGCAGAAGGGCACGTACAGGCAGATTAACGTACCTGTGCGTGGCCTTTTAATAGGCGGCTCAAACATGAAACTTGGACCTCTACTGGAAGAAAATTTTACTCACCAGTAGGGATGAGCCGAACACCCCCCGGTTCGGTTCGCACCAGAACTTTCGAACGGACCCCAAATTCGTACGAACTTTAGAACCCCATTGAAGTCTATGGGACTCGAATGTTCGAAATTAAAAGTGCTAATTTTAACGGCTAATATGCAAGATACTGTCCTAAAAAGGGTTTGGGGACCTGGCTCCTGCCCCAGGGGACATGGGTCAATGCCTAAAATGTTTTTAAAAATGGCTGTTTTGGCGGGAGCACTGATTTTAATGACGATTAAAGTGAAAAAAAAAGTGAAATATTCCTTTAAATATGGTGCCTGGGGGGTGTCTGTAGTATGCCTGTGAAGTGTCATGTGTTTCCCGTGTTTAGAACAGTCCCTGCACAAAATGACATTAAACGGAAATAACATCATTGAAAACTGCTTGCGGTTTTAATGTTATATCTGGTTCCTGCAATATGGTTGAAAATCATTGAGAAAAATGGCATGGGTAGCCCTCCCTGCCCATTACCAGCCCCTTTGGGTCTTGTACACATATTAAGGGGAACCCCGTACCCATATTTAAAAACGGAAATGCGTGTGGCCCCCATGCCCTATATACTCAGAACAGCAGTATACAGGCGGTGCAAACAAGACAGGCCTTAGGCACTGGTGCTGGTGCCACGACACTGCAACCTCTCCCATATACTCTAGTTTTATTGCAGGAATTAGCCCTGCTGCAAAGCATTGCATCAAAAATTGTAATTAAAAGGCCCTGTTAAACAGGGGCAGAAAAATTGGGCTTTAGGCACTGGTGCTGGTGCCACCACACTCCAACCTCTGCCATATACTCTAGTTTTATTGCAGGAATTAGCCCTGCTGCAAAGCATTGCATCAAAAATTGTACTTAACATCCCTGTTAAACAGGGGCAGAAAAATTGGGCCTTAGGCACTGGTGCTGGTGCCACCACACTGCAACCTCTCCCATATACTCTAGTTTTATTGCAGGAATTAGCCCTGCTGCAAAGCATTGCATCAAAAATTGTAATTAAACGCCCCTGTTAAACAGGGGCAGAAAAATTGGGCTGATGGCATCACCCAGAACCAGAAATGTTCTTCCAACATATCAGCGGAGGAGGAAGAGGATAGACAATCAACATAACAGGACAGTCACTCAGCATCAGCATAGGCAGTCTTAAAGGGATGTGATATTTCAAAAAAAAAATATTCGGTTACATCAGCTTCAGGTGCTTGGTAGCTGTGGGTGATCCAAGACTGATTCATCTTGATGAAGGTCAGTCGATCAACTGATTCGGTGGACAGGCGCACCCTGTGATTGGTAACAAAGCCACCAGCAGCACTGAAGGTGCGTTCCGAAAGAACGCTGGATGCAGGACAGGCCAGTAGCTCAATTGCATACTGTGCAAGCTCTGGGCAGTGATCCATCCTCAAGACCCAGTAAGCCAGAGGATTTTCGGTGGGAAAGGTGTCCAAGTCTGACCTTGCCCCTAGGTATTCCTGCACCATGTAAATCAGACGCTGGCGATGGTTGCTGGAACCGATCATACCTTGGGGGTGCAGACAAAAAAATTGTCTGAAAGCATCAGTCAGACGGCCACCTTCTCCACCGCTCCTTCTGACCGATGCCTCAGCAACATGTTGTCCAGGACCAGGAGTTTGTGACCTCCCAGTCTCTGGGAACGCGTTGCACAGACCTTTCTGCAAGGCCTCCCGGAGATGTCTCATCCTCTGCTCCCTCTGCGATGGCAAGATAAGGTCGGCAACCTTACCCTTGTACCGTGGATCAAGGAGAGTGGCCAGCCAGTAATGGTGCCTCCTTGATCCGAAGAATACGAGGATCCTTCCGCAGGCTTTGCAGGATCAGGGAGGCCATGCAGCGTAGGTTAGCTGAGGCATTCGGTCCGGAGTCCTCTGGGTCACTAAGGGCAACATGATCCGCAGCTACCTCCTCCCAGCCACGTACAAGTCCACGTGTTTCTTGGGACTGTAAATCATCCCTACAAGACTGCTGCTGCTGATGCTGAGTGCCAGCCTCCACCTCCATGCTGACACAATCATCATCCTCCTCCTCCTCTTCCTCCTCCTCATCCTCTTCCTGTGTGATGGGTGGCACAGCAGGAACACTGTCTGGATAAAGGGGGCCTTGAGAGGCAAGGAAGTCCTCCTCTTCCTGCCTCTGTTCTGCCTCAAGTGCCCTGTCCATTATTCCATGCAGCGTATGCTCCAAGAGGTGGACAAGAGGTACAGTGTCACTGATGCATGCACTGTCACTGCTCACCATCCTTGTGGCCTCCTCAAAAGGTGACAGGACAGTGCATGCATCCCTGATCATGCCCCACTGGCTTGGTGAGAAAAAACCGAGCTCCCCTGACCCTGTCCTGGTGCCGTAGTCACACAGGTACTCATTGATGGCCCTCTGCTGCGTGTGCAGCCGCTGCAGCATGGCCAATGTTGAGTTCCACCTGGTGGGCATGTCACATATAAGGTGGTTCTTGGGTAGGTTCAACTCCTTTTGGAGCTCAGCCAGCCGAGCACAGGCATTAAATGATCGGCGGAAATGCACACAGACTTTCCTGGCCTGCTTCAGGACATCCTGTAAGCCGGGGTACCTGCCCAAGAACCGCTGCACCACCAGGTTAAGGACGTGAGCTACACAGGGCACATGGGTCAGTTGTCCCTGTCGGCCGCAGTGCTGGCCTCCCTCCCGCAATACAGGCCCCCCTCCCGCAGTATAGACACCTTCCCCTTAGTAGAGACCCCCCTCAGTATAGCCACCCCCTCTATCAGTAAATACCCTCCAGTGCAGCCACCCCACCATCAACATAGACTACAGTGACCAGACATCCCTGGACTGAGGGCATGGTCCCCGGACCTCATCCATCCCCGGTTTTGTCCCCGCTTTTGCCACACCGATCCTGGGCAGGCAGTTTCCCAGTGGACGGGTGCCACACTGGCTTTGAGAGGAGCCAGGTCTGTGCTCGCTATCGAGGTAGTACTCGCAAAGTAGCTGAAGAGGAGGAGCTGGAGTGGCTCCAGCCTGACTGTGTGCTACTTGCAGCCGCCACTCCTCCTCCCCATTTGTCAGCTAGAATAACCGGTGTTCTGCCATATAGCATCCGTCCATCGGATAGTGTCCGCCCCGGAGCAGAAGGAGATTTGGAAAACCCCACCATCCAAGTGGACATAGGGCTGCAAATATTAGAGGGCCCTTTGCGTGCTCGCTTCGCTCGGCATGTTTTGCTCGCCACGCTTTGGGCACGGCCTCACTGCGCTCAACTCTTTTTATTCCAACTTTATGTCCACTTGGATGGTGGGGCTAGAACCTGGGCTCACGGCTCAGGCGACGTTCATCTTCGGCTATTTTCGGAATCCGTGTGTACTGCACATGCACAGTACACATCGGACACTATCCGATGGGGGACACAATGTTATAGGACACAGGCCGTGATCCCAAAGACACATGACCGCCCCTCTCCCAGCATCCCACCCATCTCCTCCTACCTTTGCTGCCTCCTCCAATTACTCTCCCAGCAGTGGAAATACATAGGAGAGAGAACAGAGCACAGCATTCCTCCCCCTCCCTCCTGTACTGAAAATAATTATGAATGAATGAAATACTTATATAGCGCACAATGCGAACTGAATCGCCTCTAGGCGCTGTGGCGAGCTTTGATCATCAGCTAAAAGAGGAAGGTCTTAAGTTTTTTCCTAAAAGCCAGGTGATTTTCTTCCAGACGGATGTCGATTGGTAGAGCATTCCATAGCCGGGGCCCTTGGACAGCGAATCTCCGATCCCCCTTGGATTTATACCGGGCTTTGGGCACAAGGAGGAGGTTTTTGTTGGCTGATCGAAGACTGCGGTTTGGTGTGTAATGATTTATTTTCTCCATTAGGTATTGCGGAGCTTCTCTATGCACGCATTTATGGGTGAGGCACAGGGTCTTGAACGTGGTCCGATTTTTTACAGTTAGCCAATGTAAGCTCCTCAGGGAAGGAGAGATGGATTCCCAGGGTTTTTTTCCTGTTATCAGCCTTGCCGCCGTGTTTTGGATAAGTTGTAATTGCGCAAGTTGATATTGAGGTAGTCCTATGTAAAGCGAGTTTGCGTAGTCCAGTCGCGAATTGATGATTGTTCCAACTACCACTGCCTTGTCATTCTTTGGGGTAAAAGGGACGAGTCTGCGAAGCATGCGCAGCAGATGGTGAGATCCCTTGACTACTGCTCCTATTTGCGCATCCATTGACATTTGCGCGTCCAAAATAACCCCTGAGACTCTTGGCTTTGGTTTTTGGGGAGATAGCCTGCCCAAAGACAGTTATTGGAGACCAGGGGGTTTTGGTTGCGGGTTTATGATTTGGGTGTAAGATAAGCAGCTCTGTTTTTGATTTGTTCAGTTGGAGGGAGTTGGTGGTCATCCAAGCCTCTATTGATCTGAGGCAATTTTCAAGTTATTGTTGGTGATCTTTTTTCCCATTGATCCTTAAATAAAGTTTTGTGTCGTCAGCGTAAGAGTGGAAGCAGAGGTCTGAGCATCTGATGATTTGGAGCAGTGGGCGAATGTAAATGTTAAAGAGAACGGGTGGCAAAGGAGAACCTTGAGGGACTCCGCAGGTGACTGCCCGAGATTCGGAAAAGTATTTTCCTAGTTTCACTGTCTGTGACCGATTTCCTAGGAAGGACGCGAACCATTGGAGATCTATGTCTTGGACTCCGGCTACTTCTGTGAGGCGGACGAGTAGAGTATTGTGATCTACTGTATCAAACGCTGCACTTAGGTCTAGCAGTACGAGGAGACACGGCTCTCCGTCATCTGCTGCTTCGAGGGCGTCATCCCAGATCTTCAGGAGTGCTGCTTCTGTTCCATGACCCAGGCGGAAGCCTGATTGCAGCGGGTCCAGGAGTTTGTTAGTATCCAGGTGAAGTT